>NC_064248.1:44221120-44528103 GCF_003254725.2 Canis lupus dingo
TGAGGCATTCTATGGAAGAAACTAGAAAAACTGATCATTCAATAGAAAGGAAAAAAAAATCAAAATGGAATTTCTTTGAGAATGTTTCTTTCTGGTAAGAACACATTTTGTGCTATCCCTTGGCCTGAAAGAAAGGGACTGTTTTCTTCAAGTCTGCTGAAGACTGAATATTTAGATCTGTAAACAATAATAAATGTGACTTTTTGTGATATCATGTAATTACTGTAATGAGATAGTGAGATCAAAATCTCACTAATATAATGAATATGCAGCAACATTTTCAGTGTCAGTAAATCTGAAACATCTCGAGGTAATCCAGCAAAGGCCATGTGAATGCACCAAGCACCCAAGATGAAAGAGGCTCTGAACCTGCCCTGGGGCCCTTGTTTCAGGACTTTATCTGTGATTATGGTAAATAAATGAGGCAGGCTAGTGTAATCTCAGCTTCACTGCCACTTTACAAATATCCTAATTTTATCTCAGGATTTATGTAAACAACTTATTTTTGTCACTTAATACTTTCGTGTTCAAACTTCAGACATCTGCTTTAATGGGCTTCTAGGGCTTTCTGTCCTCAAACCAGAAGCAGATGTATTCCATGTTTCACCTCTCCTTTCATAACAGCCTCTTTTCATCGCTTCAATCAGTCAGTCTAACTATGATTAAAATTGTGTAATAAATTCCTGGTTGTATGCTGGACTCCAGGAAACAGGGAGCTTGAGAAGCATTTATGCTGGGGATTGCAGAGTAAAACATGTGGGCCCCTTCTCTGCTCCCTGTCAACTCTGTTCTTGAATCAACCAAGCTATCAAAGCACAACAGCATCTGGAAGATTCATCCCAGATTCATTGTCGGGGTGCCCCAAAAGCCTCCATCCGGCAGGAATTTCTAACTCCAGAACTGTATTTCCAACAAGGCTCCTGGCTTTGTGTTGCAAGCCTCCTTACCATATTTCTTCGAATATATATCCCCAGGTATTTTCCGTCCCACTTCAATTTTGAGGAACAAATATATTTTTTTATTTGGTTGGTTGCTTTTTACTCCAAGTTATTTTCACAGCGGTGAACTGCTTTGCTTGTTGACAAAAGTAGTGGCTGCTCTGAAAGAGGCATGAAAGACCCTATTTGCTGAAAGAGAAAGCAAGAGTGTGTATAGACTTTGTAACAATGCTTGAGTGATTTGATACGGAGGAAATTTAGCTGTAAACTGCAGTGGCTGTAGTCCCCGGGGCAGCCACAATCTATTCCTCTAACTTTTATCTTAAAGCCTATCTTTTCTGACTACTCCTATTTTAGGAATAAAACATTCATGTATGAAGCCATAGAAAGAAATGCAATCCCATGGAAACACAAAGTGGGAGGGGCTTGGGTCATTAAGCAATTTGTGTTTTGAAGCTTTCCCTCATTGTAGAGGTTTCAGAAATGATCACAGGAGAATTCTAAGTTTTCAGCTCATCTCAGCAGTTTAAGAATGCAGAGGGCAACTTTCTCAGCATGAAAAATCTGAAACATATTTTGAAATAAAATCATTAGAAACATTGTTTTCTAATACATTTCTCAGCTTACCCATGCTGAGCCATGTAAAAAGGGGGAGAAAATGGCATTTTGTCCCTGACCATATTGGTAATTAGAACATTATAAGCCTAGTAAACAACGTGTGAGTTGCAAACTCTAATGTAGTCTAGCACTTTATTGTCAGTTGCCATTGCATTTACTTAAGCTACTAATTAGGACTGTAACCATTGCCAAATAAAACACATACAGCCTGGTGGCTTAAAAGCCAAAGTCATTATGTAAAGGGCTATGAGAAAGAGTGTTAGAGAAATAGTTCTGTGCTGTCTTTTCTAATCAGTGGGATATGAATGAATGCAATACAGCATGAAAAATGAGTAAAGGAAAGATGATATTGGTAAAAAAAAAAGGGGGGGGAGATATTTCTGCCTCATTGAAATCCACTTATTTGTTTCCAATCTTAGTATTCATCTGGGAATTTACCAAATCATAAGATATTTCTGATGACAAAAAAAATGCTCTTTTCTGTTCTCTGTTATAAATTAAAAGAATGTTTGCTTCTGAATTTGCACAGTTCACTTATTTGATAAATGAATTGTGGTAAAATTCCTCTTTAGTAGCCATGAATAATAAAGGCTATTTGGTGTGGTCCTGCCGAATAGAAGCCTCCTTGATGACAAACGCAACTGGCTGTGAACTTCAACTCTGCTACTTACTAAATGTGTGATCGTGGGCAAATTTCTTAGGCTGTCTAGATCTTAGTTTCTTTGTCTATAAAATGGGGCTAAAACAAGTCTCTATTCTTGAAGTTATGTGAAAACAAGACGCAGTAAGATCTAGAAAATGCTTAGCATAGTGTCTGGCACATAATAAAAGCTCAATAAATGTCTGCTATTTTTAAAGTTGCAAGCTTATATAACCTTGCAATATTCAAAGTATGCTTATAGAATGTAGATCCATAATAGTTTGGTCTTTTAATGGAGCAAGGACCCACAATTTTTAGATACAGTATGATGACGTAAAGAAACTTCAGATTGGGTCAAATGAGTTCATGGTTCCCTGAAGGTCCAAATGAGATGAACAGGGACATCCAGAGTTAAGCATAAAGCTAATAAGCTGATAATCTAACAGCCTGAAGCCAGGTAGGGAGAGTGAAGAGCTATCAAGGCAGGAATTTTTCTTATGAGCAGGCACAAGGTTAGACAGATTGGGATGGAGCAGGGATGAAAGATACAGAATCTTCAAGGACACATTATAAGGAGGATGCTGCATCAGATCGCAGACAAGTAAATTGGAATCAAAAGCATGGAAGAAAAAATATCAAGTAATAGTTGAGGAATAAAAGCAAACCCTAGAGATGGACCAAAGGGCGAGCTGATAACCACAGCAGCTGAGCCACAGCAAAGAGTGAGGGGCAGACTAATGGCAAGCCTATGCTATTCACTCGCCTGCTGTGTGCAGGATCCCGACGAATTAGGAGAATAACACAGTACATGCACAGAGAACGTGAGAGTTGGAACTCGGAAGCATTTCTCAGTTTCTATTTATTCATTTATTCACTCCACAAATGTGTGCTGACCACTTATTTTGTGCTAGGCTATGTTCTAGACACTGATTATATGGTATTAACCAAAGACGAAAATCTCTACCCCCGTGGAAATTATATTCTAATGGGAGAAAGATACTTAACAAAAATAAAATATATTACATGCGACATGACATGAGTGCTAGACAGGAAGAGGAATAAGAAGTGTTGTGGGGGATGCAATTTTATATGGGCCTCACTAAAAAGCGACGCTTGAGTAATAACCCAAAGGAGATGAGGGAACACAACACATGGATTTCTGAAAGGTGGCATTCCCGAGGGATGTAAGAGCTGATCCGAGAGCCCACCGGCTTGCTCCGAGACCCACTAAGTCATGGGCTGCAGGACAACCACTAGCCCGGGCTGGATGAAGGGTCTGGTGGACACCAAAGTATCTTCAGTTGTTGGGAAATCACAGTGAAATTGAGAAATCAGGCGGGGCTACCAGGGTATGACCAAACTAGAGAGACTAAATCATGGACAATACAGGCAGAAACTGAATCCCCAAATGTCAGCGGGGCCGGCATATCCCTTGTTGACAGGTCCAGAGCTAGACTTGCATGCAGACACCTTACTTTCCCTGCCAATTCCACAAGGACATTCCCTCTTCCAACTCCAACCACGTCCCCACAATATTTAAGGGAGAGAAACAAGGAGAGGGTTCTGAATCCCTGATTATTTTTACCCAAGAGAAGCTGGACCCTACCCAAACATTCCATATACTAGATTATGTAATTTATATAAATTATATATGGATTCTATAATTGGGCAAAACTTTAAACGGATATGCACATTTGGTTCATTTGGTTTATTTTCCTCCATCCTTCACCTATTCCACATCTGTGGCTGTGGCCCCAGAGGAAGGCATTTGAAGTGTACTGTGAGCAAATGTACAGCTCCAATGCATTTAAATTACCAAAGGAAAAATACAGGATAGAGGTTTCTTCAACTGCTATGATATGAAAAAGACTTCAGTGTTTTCTTCTTAGTTATCTGTAAGTTCGTTCTAATTGCCCTGTTCTTCTTTCCTCCTTTAAACATATGTTTAGTCCTTTTATTTTTCCATTTAACTATTTTTATGTTCTTGTTCCAAAATGATTTTCGGAATAAGATGTTCTAGTAGCAGTGCAAATAACAAATATTATTTGGCTCATTCAATACTTTCTGTTCTTCTGAGGAATGTACCTTTTTTCTTTCCGATGATGTAATTCTAATGGGAACCTCTATGATGATGACAATGATGGTGGTGGTGGTGATGAGAATTTTAAGGTAAGTATTTACTATTTTATTGAGCCTTTAATATGTACCAGATACCGTGCTAATTGCTTTGGGTACATTAATTCATTTAAGACTCATAAGAGTTGGGAACTAGTATTTCCTCTGCATTACAGATGAGGAAATGGAGATGTAGAGAGGTTAAGTTAGTCTTCCAACATCGCACAGTCAGTAAATGTGGGGCCCCAACATGTTGTTATATCACCATCTCCTCCTGGTGCCAGGGCTTCTTCTGTGGTGGTTACCAGCACAAACTGGCCCAATGATATTATCATACCCCAAACCTCAACTGACTGTCCTCAAGGGATCCACATGACCCAAGCCAGGAATGTCTTTTCCAAACTGGAACTAAGGAGGAATTACAGGAATGAGGAGGTGGGGAGGAGTGAAGGAACAGAAGGAGGACGTAGAGGATAGTCAAGAGTCTTAGGTGCTACTGGCAGCCATGTTTTCCATCAAATGAAGGAAGCCAGACTACGAGAATGAAACCATGATCAGTGATTTAGGGAGTGTAGGGAGATTCTATTGTCTAAGGCTAGGCTTCCACTGCCCCTGGAGTGTAGCTGCATTCCTGCTATTGCATAACGTATTTCAAATTGGGTTTCTGTCACTTGCCACCAAAAGTTCTGAACAAATGCACATGAAAAAAAAAGGAGCTTAAACGTTAAATGCCTCACCTTTGACTATATTTGTGGTGATCTAGTACCTTCAGGGTTGCAAGTTTGTAACTACAAAATTGCTGCACATTAAGATTTTCATTATTTTTAGTAAAGGTAATATTGCTTTGTTCAGTATATTTGATGGTCAAGATCTAGGTGATTTTTTTTTTTAAATCATAGTATGTGAAGGGACTTGGAGAGGGCATCCTTGACCACCCAAATCTGTAAAAAGGTCTAACTCGATACTTTCACTGAGATTGTTTTCTTTATATCCCACAAAGATTGAGTTCATTCTTCCTCTTATCTTTAAAATATTTTTTCTATGCTGCCAACATAGTGTCTCTCATATTACATAGGTATTTTGATAGGTTTATAACATGTATGTTATCAATTTTTGGCTTTGTATTTTAATATTTAGCATATACTTAGCATTCTCTAGATATTTAAGATACATTTATTACATAAATGAAAAAAAATCATTAAATTTAATTTAGGATAAGGAAACAGGTAAAAATGAGAGATATGAAGAAATCATCTAATATAAACTTCTTAGTTTATAAATTTGCAAACTGAGGACTACAGAGTTGAAGATTTTCTTCCGACTTCACATAACCAATTATTGGCAAAGGTAGAATTAAAATACAGCTCTCCATTCAGCTATGTCGGGCTATGGCTCCAAGGAGGTGTTTTCTCAAATGAGACCCTGTATGATACATTTCTGGTTTGAGAGAAAAGAGAGCTCAAATGCCCAAGAAGGGTGGCCCTCCTCGTCCTCCATAGAGTTCTACAAAATGAAAACTCGTTCTTTCTCTTAATGTGTCAATGGTGAGAACTGCCTTGGCTTTGTAAGCCTGAAGGGTGAATAGTATTCTGAGTATGTGACATCTAGTGACATACTCTCTATTTCATGCTTGAAATATTTAAATTGGCATACCAAAAAATTCCTCTGTGTTGGAAACGTTTAAAAATAAGATATTTATCATTATAAGTATGCTCTTTTAAAAAAAAGATTTATTTATTTATTTGAGAGAGATAGAGTGTGCAAGCAGAGGTGGGAAGGAAAAAATCTCAAGCCGACTCCCCACTGATTGCAGAGCCTGATGCAGCGCTCAATCTCAAGACCCTGAGATCAGGACCAGAGCCAAAACCAAGAGTCAGACACAACCTACTGAGCCAGCCAGACGCTTCACACTAAGTGAACTCTTAATTTCCGTGTGTCCTATGTAGGACCCATGTAATCTTGGTGTTCAACTTTTGTAATGATGATGGATACTGAGGAGGAGAACACTATGGCACTGAACAGGAACTCTGACAATAAAAGGTTGATAGCACACTGGTCCAAGTGGAGATTGTCAACTGTTGATTGCTTGAAGGTCTATATCCCTAATGTATCAAGAACCTTTAAGGGAGAAATAAATATACTTATGAGGATCTATACCTTTGAATTGAGAGTAATAGTTTCCATGATTACAGACCAAATATTGTAATATGTGGTTACTGATTATAGAGGAAATAAGTAAAGGCTACTCTGAGAGTGGTTTATAAATGAGATTGCAACACATACAGATTTACCTCTATGAACTTCCAAAAAATTTACTCTTTTGAAGTGGAGTTGAGACATGCATCATCTATTCCCAAGTTGTTTGTGAAGCACAGATTTTTTTTTTTTATTAAATTGCATAAACCAGGTATGACTCTTAGAAGTCTTATGGGGACTCAAATACTACAAGGACTACATGTCACAGTCACACTCTACTGCCACCAGTGTAGCTGCTGAGATTGTAAGAAGGAGACAGATAGCCGTGCTTATCCTTTCATGTTGCCTGTGACCTCCAAGACATTAAGGAGAGAGCTGAATCCCTACATTTGTATCAGAGCCAGTCATCAAACCTAATTGGTATTAGAAGATCTCCTTTCTCTTCTTTTGTATTTTTTGCTACATTATATCAACAAATTTAAGAAATATTTCTGATCATGTATAAGCAATATATTTCGAGTACAGCTCTCATTAGATATTTATAAAAACACATTTTATTTTTCTGTACACAATTATTAGACATTTTTTCTTGGTATATCTTTAAAATGATACAGTTTTTAAAAAAATTATGAGAGTATAGGCTTCAATTTATACTAATGCTCTTGAAGGAGAGAGATTAAAACTCATATTCCAACTGTTTGAGAAGACTGACATATTTTATGTTTCTTAATTATCTTTAAAGTTCCCAATTGCATTACTGTTGAAAAGACTCAATTTACTATGTGCCAATGAAAGAATAAAAGAACCTCCCAGACAACTGCTATTTCAGATGAGAAAGTATTTCATTCCTTTGTGCTGTCAGAATATAAAACTTTCATGTGAAGGGCATTTTTAACCTCTTTTGTTCTACTCAAAGTCATGGCATCATTTGGGTCAAGATTGACATTCAACACAAGTATAAAATATTAATTTAATAAAATTTTCCAGTATATAGATTTTCTATATTTACTAATTGTGAATGCCTTTAGGCCTGTCTCTCAAAAATATTTTATAATATACGAAGGCAATCTCAAAACTAGCTTAACAAAATTGATCAATCTCTTGAGGTTTTTTAGCCTACTGAGATTTTTTTAACCCTTCTCCCACATTTCCTATTCTTTCACCAGATGGTCACTTCATTCAAAATCTTATTTTGTACCTCTATGACCCTTTTCACTGTATGCCTTTTGGAACTAGGGAGAGTCTGACGAATCAATAGTAGCCTGGAGGAACGGATGCTGAATTTCTTCTTCATCTGAAATGGCTCAGGAACAGAAAGCCTACTCCCCTCTCTGTTTACATTTGGGCTGGTTTCAATCTTCTGCAAATCATACTAACTTGCCTGTTAGTAATAAACCTACTTGCCTGTTCATTATACAGTGTTTCAGATTTGTTTCTGGCTTATATGGCTTTTAGCTTTTCTGGATGGCTGTACAGAGACTTCTTTTAATCACCGGTCTGGGTTCATGGCAAACTAGCATCATCAGTACTTATTTTTGAAATTGTAATTAATGATCCCTTCCTTCTACAGCCACTAGTCTTTCCTCTCCTGCCCCCTCTATGCACTAAAGACGCTGCTCTGTTTAAGATATTGTTCATTTGTATATCCTATCTTTGTGGGATATACAAATTGATGTTGTCTTGAATCTTTTTTTTTAATAGGTAGATGGTATTGTACTATAGATTATAGTTCTCTTCCTGTTTCTTACACTTTTGAAAACTCAGTTGCCTGTTACCATCCATCCATGTCTGTGAATGTACATTTAATCCATTGCTTCTAACTGTGGTGTGGTATTTCATAGTGTGTGTCCATCGTAATTAATTATCCATTCTCCCAGCAGTGGACAACCAGGTTGCTTATGTTTGTACCAATCTCACCATGGCCCTCTGGGGGTTGACAGGAGGAGATAGGAAAGAATTGTGGTGGAGGAAATGTCCAGGACTTGGACAATCTGCCTGTACTCCTTCTCAGGTCCGCTAAACCTACATGGCTTTGAATGCCACTCTGTTTTGCCTCTATTAAGGTGCTGGCCAGAGATGCTTTTCCCTGTTTCACAGTGAGGAGGGGGCCAACAATGATGTACCTAGGGATTCTTTTTTGTTGTTAGTTTTTCAGTGAGAAATTTCATCTTACTTCTGTGGCACATCAAGTGTGAGATTTCAATACAGGGAACTAGCAGCCTGTTCTTAGTGTTTCTTAGAAATTCATCAATACTTTGAGAAGACAAATTCTTGTTTATAATGTAGGAATGGTTTAGATATTTGGGAAATACAGACTTGAAAATAAATATACTTTCATTGGGCACATTTAACATGTATATCTACTCTGAATAAACATTAGCACTATTAACCACAGTAGGAACCACAATCCTCATGGGGAAGAATGAGTGGCTGTAGAAATGACCACAGATTTATTTGAAGTAATGAGAAAAAAAAAATGACTCTGGGAAAGATTTCTCAAAATTATTGCAGCAATATATTTTCTGGTCATGTTCTCACCTTCCAAGCAAATTTTGATCTTTGTGATCTCTTTTATGTCTTTGATCTCATACTTTGAAACAACTCCTTTTTCTTAGTGGAAGGAACAGAAGTGACGTACAAGCACTCATCTTTCTCTGCTTGGTGAACTCTGGCTAGAACGTTCCAACACTGCCTAGAGTCAGTCTTCCACTAGAAAAAAAGAAAGAAAGAAAGAAAGAAAGAAAGAAAGAAAGAAAGAAAGAAAGAAAGAAAGAAAGAAAGAAAAGAAAAGAAAGAAAGAAGAAAAAGGAAAAGAAAACCAAACAATAAACAATAAAATATCTTGCTTGGTCACATATCTCACCCTAGTTACTGTCATATTTTCTTCACAGCCAAATTTCTTCAGAGCTGTCTTCCCTTCCCCCTGTGGCCTGTCCTTGACATTCCACTAAAAACAAATGTCACCCTAGGGGTTGAATTTAACACTTGATTCTTTTCTCTACATTTTTCCATGTCAGCTAACTGACATTATGAACCACTTCTACCTCAAAGCTCTCTCTGAAACACTCTCTTGTTCAGTTTTAATTGCCAACTCTCTAGGAAATCCTGTTTCCTTTGTCTCCTAACACCTCCAGCTCAGAAATGTTCTTTAGCTCTCTGTCCGAGGAGCTCCTCTAGTCACTCTACTCTCCTTTCCTGGGCAATTTCATAACCTCGTTTACCATATGTCTATTTTTCAATATAGAATTTTCAAATCTGTATGTTTAATCCAGACATAATTCCTAACTCCAAATGTCTATATTAATTCTCACCTTTGGTAATTCCAGCTAAGCTTGCCCAAACTGAACTCAGGATCTCTCCTATCCCCCACTCATGTCCTCCAGTCCTCCCAGCATCCTCCCTGTTCCTTGTCCAGTTTTCTGACATGTGCTCTATTCGGTACAACCATCTCTCCAGTCATACAATCTGTAAGTGGGTGAGTTGTCCTTTAAAATGCCCTTTCTTTTAAAAATCTTGAAATGTAATCAATCACCAAATCTCATCAATGATATTTCCAAAATACATTTAAAATATATTAACGTTTTCCCACTGTTGCCCCCCTGCCATTCTTGTGTCCTCCCTACACAGTGGCCAGAGTGAATTTAACCAGATTTTAAAATACTTTCAGAGTACCTGGGTGGTTCAGTCAGTTAAGAGTCTGCCTTAGCCTCAGTCATGATCCCAGGGTCTTGGGATGGAGCCCCATATTGGGCTCTCTCTGCTAAGTGGGGAGTCTGCTTCTCCCTCTACCCCTCCTCCCTGTTTGTGATCTCTCTCTCTCTCTCTCTCTCTCATGCTCATTTTCTCTCTCTCTCAAATAAATACAATATAAAAAAAATACCTTCAGATGGTTCCATAGACCATATGATATCACTGAAACTCTTCATGTATTAGGTCCTGGCTGTCACTCAGAATTCAGCTCAGCACTCTCTTTGCTGTCGTCAGACTTGACATAATGCAGTTCCTCAGGCTCTTCCACCTCTCCGCCTGGAATAGTCTTGCTATATCACATTCTCCCACTTTACCTGAATAACTCTTACTCATCCCTTAGCACTTGGTTTAGACTTTGCCTTTTCAGATTAGGCAAGGATTCCTTTTTGAGGGGCTTATACAGAACATCACACTTCTTCTTCACAACATGCTTTAATGTGTAATTATTTGCCCGTTGACTCTACATGCTGCAAGTAAATAAACTAATTCTCTTAGTCTCTTGGTACAGTGCCTGGTACCAAAGATGCTCAAAAATATTTGATGAGTTAATGAATGAATGTTTGAAGGACGAACTCATCCTTTGAAATTCACTCATGTACAGTCTCCTCAAGACAGCCTTTCCTTAACTTTCTATTTTAGCTGGGCCCCTGCCCATTACAGTAGCATCAGCCTATCTGTGAGACTATGTTAACCATTACTAAATTAGGGTGAAAATATCTGCTTTGGCGTCTGCAATTACTAAACTCTGTCCCAGAATCTGTAACATCAGTTAGAACCCAACTGCCTTGGCTTGAATGCCAGTTCTGCTACCAAATAGCTATACAATCTTGGCTATAGTCTTCCTCAGTTTCACCCTCCACAAAAAAAGGAGATAGTGATAATTCTTACATTGTAGTTTGTTGTTAGGATTAAATGACTGCACACATAATAAGTGTTCAATAAAAGTTCCATTATTACTAATGCTGTGTATTACTTTGTGTGTTCTGCATTGTTTTGCTGTGAGTGATAAGGCAAATTGCTTAAGGCAGTGAAAAGAGAGAGAGAAACCAAATTACAATTTAAATTAATCCATTTATTCTTTCATATAAAATATGTATTTGAGTACCTATTTCTAAATTCAGTCCAATTCATCTTCTACACTGCAACCAGAATTATATTGTAAAAATGCAAGGTTTCTTTTGCTGCTTCCTTTATCAAAATTTCTCCTGCAATTCCTTAGCACTTATAAAACAAATACAAAAGTTTCAGCTTGGAATGAAATGGTCCATGCTAACCTTTCCTCATTTGCCTCTTCAACAATTTTTTTTCTATCTTGTCAGTCTCTCTTGCTTCAGCCATATTTATCTGCTATTAAAGGGATGGAGGGAGAGAGGAAGGGAGCAAGAAAGAGAGAGAGAGAGAGAGAGAGAGAGAGAGAAGAAACCCAATGTTCTCTCACTCAAGCACCTGATCTCTACATGATCAAATTCTCCTTCCTTTTCCAAGTCTGAGTCTTTTCTCCTCTACCCCATCTCCTTCCCACTCAACAGAGAATTATATTCTCTCTCTTCCAAATTCTCATGACATCTTATGAAGCCCAAATTATGATACTTATCACATTTTATTATAATTATTTATGGACCTATTTCTCTACTAGATTAGGAGCTCCTTGAGGGCAGGGATTTTGCAGAGCATAGAAGTTCAGAATGCAGGTCTTGCAATTTAGTTCTAGCTTCCTCTCTTCCAGGCTCTGTGATCTTGTGCAAGTTTACTTTGGCCTCTCTAGAAAATGGGGATAATGTTAGCGCTTATCTGAAAATTGCTTAAGAAATAAGAAGAGCTGAATAGATGCTAGCTATTATTAATAGCAGTTGTTAGAGTTACCTCTTGGAGCATAGCCATCCCAAACCCTAGTAGTTTACACCAAGTTTACACCATTTCATTGTGTCATAATTATGTAGGTCAGAATTCTAAGCAGGGTCTGGACAATTTCATACTCCTTGTAGCATTGACTAAAACCAGTTGGTCTGGAGGGGCCCAGACAGTTTCACTGAACATCTGATGTTTTCGTGAGCATGGCAGGAAGACTGCTCAGCAAAACAGTTGACTGGAATGCCTGCCTACAGGGCGTTTCTACATCAGGTAGCCTCAGGGTAGTTGGATTTCTTAACATGTTGGCTGGTTTCCCGAGGAGCAAATGTTTCCAGAGAACCAGGGAGAAAATGCATTGTCATCTTTGGCCTCAAAGTTCATTCTCTTTCATTTCTATTATCTTCTATTAGTTATGAGCAAGTTCTAGGCTAGACCAATTGAAGAGCCCAATTGATTCCCAATTGAGGAATCAGACTCCACCTTCAGGCAGCGTAGTAGCCAGGTCACACTGCAGAAGAGCACACGGGAGGGAGATAGTGCTGCTGCCATTTTTGGAAGATACAGTCCACCCCAGTATTATCAGTGGTTAGCAGAGAGCCAGGCACCCAATCAATATTTGAAGAATGGATAAATAAGAGATGCTAGGGGGAGGAAAAAAAAAAAGTAGAACTCAATCCTTGCTCTTTAGGATATTTTAACTCTGTCCTCACTAGCTGCTGAGAAGAGACAATCACAGTCTTGGTCTGTGTGAAGCTAAAGATATGGGCTCCATTCTTCTTTTTCACTTCTAAAATAAATCTCAGTGTATAGTGTTTTGAAATTGGAAATGAAACAGCTTTTTTCATGGGCTGACCTCAAATGTTCACTGTCCTCTCCTGTGTCCATTGTGTTTTCAAATTTAATGAAGTTTTGTATCAGTTGTCTTACTAGTTAACACAAAGAGGTAGTCTTTTTCTGTAACAGGGAAAATTATAGGAAGTTTTATGATAAAGCATTTACTATTTAATTATCTCTATGAATGTGAACTATAATTTTAAGATAATAACTAATTAAACTTGTATCATAATATGTTTCAGAAGTCCAAAATTATATTTTTTAAATGAATGAAAACTAGGACTCATTGATCTAAAAGTCTCTGATCAAATTCTTGGTGCTAAACAAAAACCCTTAGAACAAAAAAATCCTGTGTCCATTCACGGAATCCCCCTGCCCATGTGCCCAAGTGAGTTTTTTCAGGCTCCACTTTGTGATGAACATTCAGCTAATAATTATACTACCAGAGAGTATATTTTATTTTCTAAGCTCATAGTTATTATACAAAAGATTATTGGCTTTGAAAGTAAGTTTTTATAAAAATCACAGCAGCTTCAATAGAAAATACTGGTCCAAAGATACATGATAAAAGGCACAACCAAGTAATGGCACAACAACCTGAAATGTAACAAGACAAAAAAAGAATTATTTCCCAAATTGAGTATGGTGTCTCATGCCCCGTGAAAACAAACTCCAGTCTCGTTATTTACATGCACTGGTTAGTTGCATCTTCTTTAAAACTTGGAATGTCTTCCCGAGCAGTGGATAAGCCAAGACTCTAAATTCAAGATTTTCCTTTCTCCTGGACCGCAGCCCAGCTCACTGAAGTAGAGAGTTGCATTTATTACAATTCAACAGCACCTAAGGGACTTAGACGAAGAATATGCATTGATTTAATGTGACTATTGGCTGCTATGGTTTAACAGAATCCAAGGGGCACAGAAAATTATACTTCTTTAACATAAACTCAAGCAAGTGCAAAGGAAAGCAAATCAGCTCCGCTGTGTGAAATTTAATGATGTGTTTTGCTTAGTTCCTTGTTTTGCCATTTAATCTCGGCATGTATCATTTAAACTAAATATCGGTGAAAACATATTTGTTTGACCTTCCTGTTCATTGTATCTAATTGTGTTTAAATATAAATGAGTCTAAACAATCCTGAGTGAACGTATTCAAACATTGAAAATGGATGTAACCAGATTCTGAGTGAGATTTAGTCAAGCATTACTGAGTCTTCCAGATTTAAGCAGGTGGACATAACTTTTCAGTAGAGATTCTAAAGAAACTCAACCAGGTATCTGTTCAGTAGAACTCTTTGACTATGCAGGGGATATTGGAAGACATACCTGTTTCTGCTCCTTTGCCATTGAACTTTCCCCCAGGGTTAGTTTATGCAAAGAATCTTAGTCCTTCCTCTTGCCTTGGAACAAGCACCCAACAGCTTGTGGCTATCATACATCTCCTCATTAAGTCTGAAGAGAAATGGGCATTGGTTTGGGCTCAAAAAGATAATCTCCTTTCCTTTTCCTTCCTCCCACCTTCCCTCCCTCCCTCCCTCCCTCCCTCCCTCCCTCCCTCCCTCCCTTTCTCTTCTTTCTTTCTTTGTTAGTTGTCTAGTTTTCCCAAAGTCTTAAGTTTATCTTTAATGTGTAAATCACTATTCATTAACTGATGAATGTATAATTTGATCACGAATTCAGTGAACATTACTGAACTTCTATTATGTGCCAGGCACTTTAGAAGGTAGAATCATTACTCTGAGTGTCAAATTATAAACAAAAGAAAGTCATTAAACTTCAGTTGGTCGTGTGGGGGCAGACAGCTAATTACAGGCAACTATATTGTGCTTTAGGTAATAAATATATAGTATATACACCCAAGTCCATATATTATACCATGGAAGCCCACAGGAGAGGGACACTCATTCTTTCTCTGGAAAAAAAGAAATCTTCTTGGAGAAGGTGATAATATGTGAGAAGGAAGTCTTAGGGGATACAAGGAGGGATCAGAAAATGCTTTGATGTTATCTTCTACTTTATTTTTAATCCTTTAATATGTATTGCTGAATGGTAATGGTCTTTATCTCTTCATTTTTCTCACCTAAAGAGTTAGTCCTAGTCTGCAAACTTCCCATTTCCTCATCACCATGGAAGAAAATGTGAACAAATTATATATGGGGTTTATCTGCTGTGCAACATGATTGATTTTTGACATTTTAGAAGTCAGTGACTTGCAGCTGAGACAAAGGTGGGAATGGAGGGGGAAGCTATAAAAGAAACTCATAATGGCTTTTTTTTTTTTTTTTTTAATCACCATTTAACTCACTAGTTCTACAGTGACAGGACAGGAAATGAGGTCATTTGACACCATTTATTTTATTGGAAAGACTTCCTTAAGGCAATTTCTTACGTGGCTCTTTTTTCAACAAAGCAGTCCCCAAGGCCATTTCTATTAACGTGTATTTCCTGATGGTGATATCACTTGTTGTTTTAAGTGTTTTATACTAATTTTTCCATTTATCCATTTGGTGACTACTTATTAAGAGCTACTAGGTCAAGCACTGTCACAGGTGCTTGGATACAGGCAAGTGTGTCCAAATAAATGCTTAATAATGGCCGGGGTTGGGGTGGCGGGGCTTGACTGGTAGCAATTGCTGTTTTCTCTGGTGTAAATACTCTCATGATGGCTAATTTCAAGTTATCAACAGAATGTCCATGAGTGAAGAGTTGGGAGAAGACGTACAGAATCATCTCTTGTGAGCTTGTGCGACCTGACTACAGCACACCCCTCAATACACCAGTGAACGAAATACACGAAAATCATGACCTCATGGAGCTAACATTGTACGTTACGCTATTTAACCTGGGGACCCTGCCACTCCCCTCTGAAATATTAATCTTCACAAATTGAATCACAGGAAAGACAATCAGAGATGTTAAATAGCTTGAACAAACTTGCACACCTAAGAAGGTGTTGAGGCCAGGACTCATACCTAGAGTTACTGATGGCGATGATTGTGTTTGTTACGTTGTGTAACCAGCCCCTACACTAGCTCCCTGCAGTGTTTTGAAAATTATAAGTTGTGATCAGCCAGCATTATTAAAATAAAATAGAATTTAGAAAATTAAAGTACATCATTTGGTATAAGGGGTAAGTATTGTTTTTGAAACTTTTGTTTCAATTATGAGTGCATGATAGATCACAAATTAAAATCTGCTTTTTCCTCTGGGTTCTGGTCAAAATAAGTTTGAAAACACCTTCTTGACTTAAGTCTCCTAGAATTGCCCTTTAATTGATGTCCTACAAAGAAAATGCCCAAAGGGCATAATTATTGAGCCCCCTAGTGAATCGGAGTGTCCTCTCTTGGGAGATCCACAGAAACACAATTGCCCATTTGAGGTCAAAAGGGTAGCTTTTGTTCTACCTTGAATCCACATTTAGGTCTTAATTATATCGACAGTTACTATCTGAACCCCTCTCAGAGTAGCAGGGGAATGCCTTTAGTTCTAGAAAATGAGTCAAAGCCTATGTTGTAAGAACATTGTAGGCTTTTAAATTTTACCTCCTGGCTTTGTTGTTGATGCTATTGTAATTCAGTGGTTAGCAGTGAAAATATTAAAAGATCATTGAAGCAGGAAGGAAGAGGAAAGCCTGTCAAGAGCAAATCCACTGTATAACTCACCTTGAGGAATGAGGAAGAGATTGCACCATGAGTCTGGAAAAGAGAAAACAGAAGAATTGCTGAGCTCTGCGGCTGGAAGGGTGAACCTGAAGAGAGGCTCTGGGGCGGATCCCACCTCTCCAGCACCTCATTTTTAAAAAAATATTTTATTTATTTATTCATGGAGAGAGAGAAAGATAGAGAGAAGCAGAGACACAGGCAGAGGGAAAAGCACGTTCCATGCAGGGAGCCCGACGTGGGACTAAATCCCGGGACCCCAGGATCAAGCCCTGAGCCAAAGGCAGATGCTTAACCGCTGAGCCATCCAGGCGTCCCCCCAGAACCTCATTTAAAAAAATTTTTATTTATTTTATTTATTCATGAGAGAAAGGCAGAGACATAGGCAGAGGGAGAAGCAGGCTCCCGAAAGCAGAAGCTCAACCACTGAGCCACCCAGGTGCCCCCTCATCTTTTGATCCATAGTTCACTTTACTGTGAATTACTTTTGGAACTCTCATCCTACTTGACCAATTTTCTTATCAAATAACACTCAATGAACTAAATTTTGAGGCTTTTCTGATCATAAATCTATGGAGAATGGAAACTTTGTCTATTTTGCCCCCTACCATCTCCTCAACACCATGTTAATAACAGGCGTTCCATAAATAACTATATGCCTAAATAAATATAAAAAAGAAAACTTTGGAAACTTTGTATATTTTTAGCATAGCCTTTGGGCTGAAAATTTCTTTTTTTTTGGGCTGAAAATTTCTTAATGATAACAGAATACTAACCTCTTTGAGTTTTTTCTCATTATTTGCTAATTTGGGTTATAATACTTAAAAACAAAATTGATATGGACTCTGTAACAGTTTTCTATGGCTGCTATAACAAATTATTATAAACTTAGTGGTTAAAGACAACACAAAGGTATCATCTTATAGTTCTGGAGTTGCAAAGTGTAGAGTAGATTTCATCTCCAAACTGAGGTATCAGCAGAGTGTCATGCTGTTCTAGAAACTCTAGGGGAGCCTCCATTTTCTTGCCTTTTCTTTTTCTCTTCTTTTCTTTTCTTTTCTTTTCTTTTCTTTTCTTTCTTTTCTTTTCTTTTCTTTTCCTTTCTTTTCTTTCTTTTCTTTTCTTTTCTTTCTTTTCTTTTTTTTCTTTTCTTTTTTTTAAGAGAGAGAGGGGCAGAGACACAGGCAGAGGGAGAAGCAGGCTAGCAGGCTCCATGCAGGGAGCCTGATGTGGGACTCGGCCCTGGGACTCCAGGATCATACCTTGGGCCGAAGGCAGGCACTCAGCTGCTGAGCCACCCAGGGATCCCCTTTCTTGCCTTTTCTAAAAGCTGAGTACACCTTTGGTTTGTTGCCCCTTCCATCTTCACAGCCGGCAATGGCTGAGTGAGTCCTTCTCATATCACATCATACTAACACTGACTTTTCTGCTTTCTTGATCCACAGTTAAGGACTCTTGTGATTATGTGGATGTGCCAGCGTAATTTGGGATAATCTCCGCATCTCAAGGTCAGCTGATTAGCAACCTTAATTCCATCTGCAACCTTAATTCCTTTTTACCTTGCATCTAACATATTGACAGGTCAGGAAATTAGGATGTGCGCATCTTTGTGGTGTCATTATTCTACCTACTATAGACACTAAATACTGAGAATGAAATTCTTGTTCTGTGGACATCAACGGTTAAATTCAATAGCACCTTGTCCTTCATTGGCTCTTTCATTCAGTCTAACACTTTTACTGAATCAGAGAAGCTTGAGTCACAGAGTTGGGTTTCCGTCCCAGCTCTTCCAGTGTGGTGACCTTGAGCAAGACAAGACTTCTTGGCGTCATTCTGAGTCTGTAGACTGGCAATATGCATTGTGAGAGTTTTGTGAGGAATAAGGAAATATGGGTAGAGGCAATATATAAGATTTATATATTAAAGATTTATATATTAAAATATTGATTTATTCTCACTGTTAGGAGAGAATAGAAAGAATGAAAGAGAAGCTAAACCTCTTGGTTCTTGCCTCAGTTTGTCCCACTGCGATTGACAGCTACTTTAAAGATCTATCTGAAGCCATCTTAAGATGTTTATTGGAGAAGAAGATGGGGCTGCTCAGGATGGGGAGGAATGGAAGTGAGCATCTGAGAGGATAACAGAGCCTCAGGATGGGGAGGAATGGAAGTGAGCATCTGAGAGGATAACAGAGGCCAGACTCTGAGCCTAAGAGGACACAAGTATTGCTAGATCAGTAAAGGAGTTTTATTTTCCATTTGGACCAACACACTAGGGCCAGGTAGGACCTCAGATAGTGAAGGCTGCCTGTGTACCAACAGAAATTAGGATTCTCAACGTGGATTATTCCTATGATCCCCTCTGGCACAGAAGTAAAGCATGTGCATGCCATGGAAAGGACCACAAAGACCTGGGCAAGCAGTGGCAGAGTGGTTCGCACAAACTTCAGGATTCTTGAATTGTGGGAGGAGGGGATGGGAATTAAAATTTTTTGATTTCAGAAAATAAGGGCATTTGCTACTTCTTCTGTTATAAAGTTTCTGAATATATAAGAAATGAAAAGAAATAACGATTACTCAATTTTCAATCTATGTCATCTAATTCAGTTCTTTCCAAATACCACCATGCTGAACACAAAGTAATAAAAAAGTTTCTGTTTGCTTTGTGTATTTTTTGCCTCAAAGTCCTTCATAAATTAGGCTTCTTAAAAACCAACTAGCAACCGGTGTGAGATTTTTACTCTTCATGAAAATAATCAAGTAATTATCTCTTTTTATTTGAAATCTTTACTCCTATTCCTGGCATTTCCTGGTTCTAGTGTACTATTTGCTATTTGCTATAAAATGCAAAAGCAACATATCTGAACGGCTCACTCAATATGATGAAGAATGTATTTGAATGACTCAAAGGACACTTACTCTATTTAACCAAAGTGTGTATGCATTTTGATATTATTTTATTTTAATTTTTTAAATGTACATTACTTATCTAGCCAATTGGAACTATTTTAGAATGCATTTATTTATGAATGCTTTTAAAATTCCAAATGGCTCATAATCGCATTTCTGAAGCTACTAGAGTTGATGCTGAGTATTAAGACTCCTAACGCAAATAAAAAGCTGTTATTGCAGACCACTCAAGCCCATTTTCTAGAGCATAATATCTCAGCAATTTTAAAGACGGTTATTCAAAATACCCAGAAAAATTGGACAACATGATGACGATCCCTTTGTAAACTTCAATTGTCAAAATCATCCTTGAACCATCCTACTGGAAAAGCTCAACCAAACTCAAAAACATTCACTAGCCTTACAATAAACAAACATTGACTATGGTAATAAAAATGTCACAAGAATTTTAATAGCTAATAAAAACAATCTTCTAAATAAAAAAACCTTCAACACTCTGGATATATAGCTAAATTATTCTATAAAAAGGAAGGAGGTATAAATCTCTTCTATAAGCTTGAGAAAGACAGTCATATGGTTAATATGGCACATGTGGTTTACCACTGCACAGTTTTTGGAGCATCATACTCTTCACTGGTTTTGTTCCATGTAGTAAGTATCTCATTTATTAATATGTATATTCTACAAAACATCTTATTCGATTTGTAATACCATGCATGACTTTTTTGGTATGGAATGTATTCTTAAAATTCTTAATTATCAGTTTTAGAGAAATGTGTATATGACCTTCACTTTAAATTCCTTTTAGAGAATATGTCAAACATGTTTTCTCTAAGTCAGTGGGTCTCAAACTGGAGGCATTTTTGCCCCTAGGGGACATTGGCAATGTGTAGAGACAATTTGGGGTGTCAGAATTTGATTGAGGGTGTACCTCTGGAACCTAAAGGGTACAAACCAGAAATGGTGCTAAATATCCTACAATATGTAGGACAGCCCCCACAACAAAGAATTGTCCAGCCAAGGGTATGTGAATAGTGCCAAGACTGAGAAACCTCCCTTCCCTCCCTCCTTCCTTCTTCCTTCCCTCTTTCCTTCTTTCCTTCTTCCTTCCTTTCTCCCTTCCTTCTTTCTTCCTTCCTTCCTTCTTCCTTCCTTCCTTCTTCCTTCCTTCCTTCCTTTCTTTCTTTCTTTCTTTCTTTCTTTCTTTCTTTCTTTCTTTCTTTCTTCTTTCTTTCTTTCTTTTCTTCTTTCCTTTCTTCTTTCTTTCTTTCTTTCTTTCTTTCTTTCTTTCTTTCTTTCTTTTCTTTCCCTCTCTCCATCTTTTCTTTTTTCTCTTTCTTTTTTCCTTTCTTTCTTATTGCTCATCTTCCCTACCCTCTTCTTCTCTCATTTACCTCTTTCTTCCATAATAAGTCCAGTAGGATTTGAGAGCCAACAGCATCTCACTCTCTCTCTTTCAACCCTTGAAAGGTAGGGAAATATGCCATCCTTTTGCCTTGCTCTAGTCTTCTCAGAACCCAAGAGTACCATCCAGAGCTCAGGCAGTGCTGCCAGAGTGTCATAACCTGGCCACATAGCAATCGATGGAGATGGGAAGATAAATTGCTTCTGCTAGAGAGGACACAGAGGAAGCTGCTAACAGAAAAGTACTGCAGGGTGCATTCTGAGAAACCACTTGAAAAGAAATGTTTATTTACAAAAGTTCCAAAGAAAATGTCATTTATTGAGTCTCTTGATTTTCCTGCATAGATAGAGCAGAATAAGTACATTCAATCTGTTTTAATGTGGGAAGTTAACACTTTCATTTTTCCTCTTTTTTTTTTTTTTTGCTATCCTGGGACTGTTTCAGATAAGCTTGTATTCATCTTTCTAATGATTTCAGGTCTTATTTTATCATACTGTAGGTCTTATTTTAATGGACCATCAATGTCTTTTAGTAAAGAAGAAGATTATTTGAACAGCCATTCTGAGGATAGGAACAGAATACCTGGGGCATGAACCATACTTTGAGAAGAGAAACAAGTTTGTGTTTTCAGAAATGGAGTAGTTGACAGATGAGGTGCTTAAATCTTAGAAAGGAAGTCCAGTAAGATTTTCAAAAGGTGACAAGAGAAGGAAAAACTTGATGGGTGGACATAGCAGAGAACCACTGAACAAGATGTTGAAGAACCTCCCTGGGGCTTGGTTTCAGTTCATCATGACAGTCATCTGTCAATCAAGAAGAGCATCTTGGAGCTAGAGCCCAGGGACTATATGGACTGAATATAGTTCTGAAATCCTACTCTTGAAGCCCTAAAGAAAATCTTTTACGGCACATCCATTTTCCCTTTGAGTGCCCAGCAAAGGCAATGATCACTCATGACACAAATATCTATTTGGTCCTGCTACCCTCTGTGCACACACACACAACGTCAGAGAACACCTGCGGGCCCAAAGACAGAGGTCCTGAGCTGGAACCATTGGAGGCAAAGTCATTTCCAGATTTTTTTTTTTAAGGGATGTTTTTAAGCAGGGCTTGAGAAGCAAAAACTTTTCTGGGACAAAAAGTGGCATGAGAACAAATATAGATTTTTTTTTTATGGTAGTTATTTTGCTAAATAAATAAATAAATAAAGAGGTGAATAAATCAGAACCAGTAGTGATCCTATTGGCAGTAACTAGAAAGTTATTTCAGTCAATTAAGGGATACTTCTCTTACATAGAGAGGAAATTAATAACTTCTGCAATGCCAAGTTTTGGCATTGGATGCCCCTGAGTGGAAAGTGATGAAATAACTTTAGGATGTTTCAAGGCATTGCTAAATGCAGAATGTTATGCAGTTAGCCAATATTCTGTATCTGTGGAGTTACTCCCCAAACTGAAAATAAAACAGAAAAAAATTAATAATAAAAGCAGGGATATGAAGTAAATATTTCTAGAAGAAAAAATGATTTTTAAATTCCTTTTAGGGAAAAAACCGTTATATTAATTAAGCATTTCAACAAATAACATTATAGCACCCCAAGCAAATGCTTTCCACAAAAGTGTGCATCCTTCTTTCTGTACTATATACTTGTATCAAAATATGGATCCAATTTTCCAGATGCTCTCTGTGAACATTGGAGCAATTCTTGCATATTTGGTTCATGTTTTCCCTAAGATTGGCCTAAATGCATACTATGGCCTGCGCAATTTTGTGAAAAGGATGCCTGTTGCAAAAATATGGACTTGCTTCTGCAAATGCACGTCTGTATAAAAGCTGTCAATAACTATTCATCAATATGTTTTACTGGCCAGTTTTTTTTTCAGCATATGCAGTTCCTGTAATTTGTTGTAATAATGCTGGTTTAAAATAGCTATGATTCCAGTCAGTTCACATTAACAGTAAACAAACAGACGGCTCACCAAAAGATGGATCTTCTCTTTCAATAACCCAAATTTGCCACTTAGCCTACTTTTATAAATATGAACACCTATAAAAATTATTTCCTGTGATGGTTATTTTTGTGTGTCAACCTGGCTGGGCCACAGTGGCCTGATATTTGGTTAAATATTATTTTGGATGTTTCCCATGAAGGTGTTGTTTGGATGAGATTACCTTCTATAATGTAGGTGGGCCTCATCCAATCAGGTAAGCCCTTAATAGAACAAGACTGACTGACCCCCAGCAAGAAGGATTTCTGCCAGCGAACTGACTTTGGACTTGAACTGCACCTCTTCCCTGAGTCTCCAACCTGCCAGCTTACTCCTTCAGATTTTGGACTCTCCAAGCCTCCATAATTGCATGAGCCAACTCCTTAAAATAGGTTACCTTACCTCTCCCTCTCTCCAGGGATAGATAGACAAACAGAAAGATAGGTAAGTAGATAGATAGACAGAGATAGAGATACAAATATGTTTCCTCTCCAATGTCACTAGCCTTACCTTTCTGTTTACTCAGCCAATGACCTCGATGTTTTGGACTTCTAAAAAGTACTGTAAGCCTATTTTCCGCCAAAGGCATAACCCTCTCTGATAATACAAGAGGAATTGTAATCCAGTTATTTTTCTTAAGGTGACCAGGTATTCTTTTCTTTTATTTTTTTTAACTCTTCAACTATCTTGTTCAAAAAATCCCTTCCAATCTCTCTTGGGTCCTTAACTGGCTTCATTGCCTACTCAAACATTCAAACTCATATATAACATAATATTATAACATTATAAGACATTGTATAGGCTCTTATATAACATTCCTATAATTCAGAAATGTTAGAATTAGATAATCAAAAAGTAATCAGTATTTATTGAGTCCCTAGTATATCTGAGAAACTGGAGTAACTAATTAGGGACGTACTAAAATAAAATCAGAACAAGCATCAAATTTCAATTAGCAACCATGTAGTTGCATGGATCAGTGGAGAACCAGCTATATCAAGAAGTATAGGATGGAGGCCTCCTACTGGGAAGGGAATGACAGCTGATTACTCAATTTAGAGTCAAGTATGAAACACATAGTTACAGTTTTGTTTTGTTTTCTTTGAATGGGACAAGAATTTTGAACAATCTTATCTGTTGCACTGAAAAATCAGTGAGTTAGAAATTTATAATTTTCATTAACAAAACAACAGCAGGAACAAAGCTATCAAGTCCAATGGTACCAACATAGGTAGCAATCTGTCATTTTTAATTTTAAAAAATAAGACCTACTAAATGAAGTTAGTATGGTTGGGGCCCAAGTTTCTATTTCACATGATCATTAATTGACATTTTTGCCTTTTAATAAAGTGCTGGATACCTTAAACATGGTAGGTCTTCAGTCCATGCTTGTTGAATTGAAGTGAATCTTGCTGGAAATGAATTCAGAAGACAGTAGGTGCTGTTGGAACCTCCTTTCAATGATCTCCTAAATGCTCCATTTAGCTTGCATTTTTATGCTTACCCATACAAATTTTGTGGCATAAGAATTAAACTGTAAGACAAAGAAACCTGATAGATCTGGGGATAATGCTTTTTAATATCTGTGCTTTACTCTCTTTTTCAGAACAATGGGGATAGTAAACTTTGTCTCTTCTAAAGTAAAGGTTGTAAGAATAAATTTTTAAAAATCTGTGAGCTTTGCATTATTCAGAGGCAAAATAATGTTATTATTTGCAGTACGCAAGCAACCATAGTAGACCACATCCACAATTTAGAGATATAATCAGGTGTTATCTTATCAAAACACAATTAGTAAAAAAAAATAATCAACATGTAGTTGATATTAACTACCTTTAGAAATAGTCCTCCCTCCCCCTTAGGGGATAGTCATGAATCAAATTATTTTCTGGATTAAATAAAAAAAAAACAACAGATTACTTCTGTGAATCTAATCAAAGTCCCCAAAATATTTCTTGAAAAATGCTACCTAACTGATAGTAAATGAATGAGAACATATAATGTTTGTCCTTCTCCGACTGACTTACTTCACTCAGCATAATACCCTCCAGTTCCATCCACGTTGAAGCAAATGGTGGGTATTTGTCATTTCTAATAGCTGAGTAATATTCCATTGTATACATAAACCACATCTTCTTTATCCATTCATCTTTCGTTGGACACCGAGGCTCCTTCCACAGTTTGGCTATAGTGGCCATTGCTGCTAGAAACATCGGGGTGCAGGTGTCCCGGCGTTTCATTGCATTTGTATCTTTGGGGTAAATCCCCAACAGTGCAATTGCTGGGTCGTAGGGCAGGTATATTTTTAACTGTTTGAGGAACCTCCACACAGTTTTCCAGAGTGGCTGCACCAGTTCACATTCCCACCAACAGTGTAAGAGGGTTCCCTTTTCTCCGCATCCTCTCCAACATTTGTTGTTTCCTGCCTTGTTAATTTTCCCCATTCTCACTGGTGTGAGGTGGTATCTCATTGTAGTTTTGATTTGTATTTCCCTGATGGCAAGTGATGCAGAGCATTTTCTCATATGCATGTTGGCCATGTCTATGTCTTCCTCTGTGAGATTTCTGTTCATGTCTTTTGCCCATTTCATGATTGGATTGTTTGTTTCTTTGGTGTGAGTTTAAGAAGTTCTTTATAGATCTTGGAAACTAGCCCTTTATCTGATATGTCATTTGCAAATATCTTCTCCCATTCTGTAGGTTGTCTTTGAGTTTTGTTGACTGTATCCTTTGCTGTGCAAAAGCTTCTTATCTTGATGAAGTCCCAATAGTTCATTTTTGCTTTTGTTTCTTTTGCCTTTGTGGATGTATCTTGCAAGAAGTTACTATGGCCGAGTTCAAAAAGGGTGTTGCCTGTGTTCTTCTCTAGGATTTTGATGGAATCTTGTCTCACATTTAGATCTTTCATCCATTTTGAGTTTAGCTTTGTGTATGGTGAAAGAGAGTGGTCTAGTTTCATTCTTCTGCATGTGGATTTTAATAAACAATCCTATCATGCTTTCCCAGTAAAGTCATTTTCTCTCCAGATAACTATTTCATACCTCCCCTTCCTTCTGAAAGGAATAGACTGAGACATATCCACGTCTACGATAAAACTGTGGTTCTGCATTGAAAGATACTCCTAAAGGCTCATTCCTCTCAAAACAGAATTCAAGCACACCAACTCTTCATTGCTGCTACTTACAACCCTAAGTCTTAAACCTCAAGCTAGGGGTGGAGGATTTTAGTCCAGGGATAATACATTTTTGCTCTTCTGCTGTTTGTGTGAGAATGTGAATCTAAGCAGTCTTGAGCTTTCAGCCACTATATCATGTGCTTATGGCCTGGGAGATGATGGGCGAAATATTATTCTGTCTGTAAAGCAAGACTGTTGAAATGACTGTTCTGTTTTAATTGGAATAAAGCAGCTACTTTTATGAGGCTCTGGGGTGTTAACTGATGTCACTGCTTAGGGACAAATGCTCATCTAGGGCAATAGAAAGAGTCTATCGTTTTTACATACTTTGAAGTCTACTCCTTCACAACTCATTAAAAGATGTTGAACATTTAAATCCTTACTGCGCAATGAATGTCAAGCAGCCAGCATAACTCCCATTGCATCACCGCAAAGGAAACATTTTCTTCCAATCAATTCACTTGTTATATTTGACTCTAATTGAATTATCACTCCAAAATAATGTGTCTATGAATATCAGATGTATGACAGCAACTTCCCAATCCCTCTCATCACAAGGGGAAGGCTTTTATGCACCCTGCCCCGCCTGCTTTTTGGTAGCAGGCAGATTGGCCCTTTAAAAGGAATTTCACATTGGGGCGCCTGGGTGGTTCAGTCAGCTAAGTGTCTGACTCTTGGTGTAGGCTCAGGGCATGATTTCAGGGTTGTGAGATTGAGTCCCTGTCAGGCTGTATGCTCCCTCTCTCCCTCTGCCCTCCGCCCACCAGCTAAAAAAATAAGTAAAAGTAAAAAATGAAAGGAATTTCCCAGTATTTCCCCTGGTGGAACAATTCTCAAACCTTCCCTCACCAGCTGAGTCCCTAAGTCTACTTGCAGCTCTTAGAACTAAGGAAATAGAGCTTTCAAAGCAGGTATGCTTCATGATAGCTCTGCAAGCTGACCTGCCAGCCTCCGCTGGTACCCATCTTTTCTGTTTTCCCTTCTCCATGTCCAGAGAAGTGCTCTGCTGCCATGAAAGTCCTCCTCTTTTGCTGTGGAACCTCTCTGTTATCCTGCCCAGGATGTCCTTCCTTTGTTTACCACTTCTTTCTCTTTCATTATTAATCCTTCTCTTTCCACTAGATCATTTCTGTCACCAAGCAGACATATGTTATCTCCTGTCCTGAGAAAAGGAAAATAACCTCTGCCTTGACCCACGTTGTCCTCTTGCTTTCGCATGAATTCCCTGCTCTTCACAGTGAAGCTCTGTAAATGCGTTGCCTTCATTCGCTGGATCCATTTCATTCCTCAGGACATGGCAGTTAGCTTAGAACTGCTTTTATAAAAATTACTAGCTTTGGGGTGCCGGGGTGGCACAGTTGGTTGAGCGACAACTCTTGGTTTCTGCTGAGGTCTGATCTCAGGGTCATGAAATTAAGCCCAGCGTAGGCTCTGGGTTCAGTGCAGAGTCAGCTTGGGATTCTCTCTCCCTCTGCCTTTCCTTTCTATGTTTGCTCCCTTTCTCAAACAGATGCATAAAATAAAAACTAAATAAATATTACTAACTTTATTTTTATTTTTTAAAGATTTATTTACTTATTAGAGACAGAGAGAGTGAGCATGAGTGGGGAGAGGAGAAGAGAGAGAGGGAATGAATTTCAAACAGACTCCCTGCTGAGCCTGGAACCCCAAGGGCGCTTGATCTCAGGACCATGAGATCATGACCTGAGCCAAAATCATGAGTTGGATGCTTAACCAACTGAGCTGCCCAGGTGCCCCACTGACTTTTTTTGAGACCAAAAACAATGCATATTTTTTCTCTTGTTTGATCCCTTAGTCACATTCAACACAGTTCATCCTTTGTGTCTTCCCGGCTTTCTAGGCGCAGCACTTGCTTAGCTTTCTGGACTTGTCATTCTCAAGTCACCTGGGATGCCCCACCCTCTAAATTTGGAAGTCCTCAGACTGAACAATTACTTGATTTTAGGTCCTATTTGCATGCCAATGATCTCAAACTTAGTCACTCAGTTCTCTCTTCTAACCTCGACATTCTGTCTGACATCTTTACTATGATACCTGATAACCCTTCAAACATATTAGACTTTGAGACAAGGTAAATAATAACCCACCAAAGATGTTTATGTCCTAGTCCTCAGAACTGTGAATATGTGACCTTGCATGGCAAAAGAGACTTTGCAGGTGTGATTAACTTAAGAAGTTTATCCTGGATTATTATCCTGATATGCCCAATATAATCAAAAGGATAAGAGATAGTCAGGAAGGTCAAAGCCAGAGAAGGTGATGTGACCAAGGAAACACAGGCAGAAAAGAAGATATGGGATGTGAGGTCAGAAGCCAAGGAATGAGAACAGCCTCTTGAAACTAGAGAAGGAAAGGAAACAGATTGTTCCTTGGAGGCTCCAGAAGGAACCAGCCATGCCGACATTTTGACATTAGCTCAATGAGACTGATTTTGGACTTCTGACCTCCAGAACTATAAAATAATAAATGTGTGTTGCTTTATGCCACTGAGGATGTCGCAATTACCTGCAGCATCAATGGAAAACAGGTCTCAACATCTGAAACTGGGTTTTTAATCCATCCCCAACCTATTCCTCTGCAGTCTAAATGCACTCAGTAAACTGCACCATTATCTAGGCAGTTGCTCAAATCAGTGACCAAGGAACCACCACTGAATCCTCCTTTTTCCTTCACCTTCTCCTTCAATCATTAACAATTCCTATTAACTTAAAATATATCTCAATTGTGTATATTTCTCTCCCTCTCCACTGTGAACACCCTTGGAAGGTCATTTTCATTTCTTTTCTAAAGAACTTAAATGATCTTCTAATAATGATTTCTCTGAGAAAACTTCTCATATACACAAAATAAAGAAAATAGTTCAATGAACTGCTCTAATAACAGTTATCGGCATATGTTGCTCTTCTTCCTTCTTCACTTCTCCTTCTTTTTCCTGGACTTTTTTTAAAAAAGAAAATCCCAAATATCATGTAATTTCATACACAAATATTTTATTAGGTATCTCTGATACAAACATTTTAAAAAACAATTTCATTGCCATTTTCAAACCTAAATAATTAACAATAATTTCTTTATCTTTGATATAGTCCATATTTGAATTTCCTTCACTGCCTCAGGTGTGAGTTTTACAAATGGTTTGTTTATATTAGACTCAATTAGGTACTCATGTTGCATTTCATTGTTATAACAAACCACCCCCATCATCTCCACCTTTTATACAACACCGATTTGTTGGAGGAATCAGGCTATTGTTTTTCTTTAGAATTCTCACATTCTGGATTTGGCTGATTGCTTCATCATGGTATTGTTTAACTTTTTCCTTCATTCCCTATATTTCCCATAAATCTTGAGGCCTGACTAGATTCAGGTTCAATATTTTAGGCAAGTATGCTTCCTGTTGCATTCACCATGTTTTAAGACATAATAACAGGTTTTCCCACTTCAGTGATTAGCACAGTTGGGTTCTGAGCATGGAAGTTTGATTCTTCATTAGAAAATTCTCCATTGGGGCACCTGGGTGGCTTATTTGGTTAAGAGACCAGCTCTTGGTTTTGACTCAGGCCAGGATTTCAGGGTCTTGAGATGGAGCCCTGTCAGACTCCTGACAGGAAAAATTCTCCATTAACCACTCCCCTCCTGATTTTAGCAACTATGAATGATCGATCATTGCAAAGATTATTTAATTATGGGTTGTGAAATGGTGATTTTCTCATGCTATTATTCCTACCACTTCATTTGCTGGGATTCTATAAGTAAGAGCTTCCCGTCATTGACTGTTGGTTATCCTGAGATGCAAGTTAGGAGGCTGGGACGACTGTGATGGGCTTGGCCTGAGTTTTCATTGGCATGGACTAAGGTGATGGCAGTGATGATAAAGAATAACTGGTTTCAAAATATATTTTGGCAGTAAAATCTTCAGTAGTTGCAACTAATCAGATGTGGTGAAGAAGTAACATGAGTTACAACTGACCTTTAATTTTTTGGCTTAAATAACCAACTGGTGGATGGCGATGCAGTATACTGAAATGGGAACGCTTTGCAGAAACCAGCAATGGGAGAGGACATGATAAGTAAGGAGACATTGTTGAGAAAAGCAAAAGGGGGGCCCTTTGTACTTGTTTGTTACAACAGTTTTTTAGAGAAAAGGAGTTCCCAAGACAAGAAATTACTTTTCTAAAATCTTAGAGACAGGAAAATCGTTCGGCAAGTATTCACCCAGTTTTTTATTTGAAATCCCATATCTAGCAGCTGGTCATGTTGCTGCGCTGACTGAGGCGGCATCAGCATATGTTATTACAGCAAGGCATTCGTCCTTCTGAAAGTTAAGGGTCTGTCAGTATTTCCATTAGCAACTCCAATTTTCAGCGGTTTATAACATGGCTATTTTAAAATCACATCAGGCTGAAACTTGCAAGTAATAAAATATTTTAAAAAATAGATTTAATGCATTTTTGTCAAGATTCAGTTAAAATATTGCTTATTTTTCTTTTTTTGCTTATCTGATAAAGTGACTTACAGTTAATATATTGTGAGACAAATGTTCAATTAAAGACACTTATTTTAAGGTTTCTGGAAATAATGACACTATATAGTAATGTCACGTTTCATATGTATTGATTAGATATGGATGGACTGTAAACATTATACTGAAGCAATTTTAATTATAATTTATTTTAATTATAGCAGAAACTGGCATATGCATTGTTTTAGATGAATTTCTTCCCTACCAGAAATTGTAGATTGGTTAAGTTTTTTCTAGGAACAATAACATGTTCAATTTTATTTTATAAATAGGTATTTTATTAGACAAAACTTAGCCTGAAAGTTATTGTTCAATTAAAAATATGCCATCTTTTGTTTGGGATGCAGCATTTTGATTTTTTTTTAGTAATAGAATTTTCTAACATATGGATGCCAAGTTCATCTAAGGCCTTTTGTAAAATCAGTTAAGCCAGGAATTAATTCTGCCTTAAACTACAAAAACACTCTCTTTCCTTATGAGGAACAGGAAGATACACACTGAGTATTACAGAATAAAAGCAATCAAATACTATATGTTGGGTAAGATAGAGCATGTGAAGATGAGTAAGGGATGTGCCGGCCCTCACAGGACAGTACAAGTGATCTCAAGTAGATCCCATAAGGCCCTGAAGAGTAAAGCACGAAAAATATAACGTGAGATTGTGAAGAGATTCCTTCCACCAGGGGAGATGAGGAAATACTTAGTATGAGGGTGGAATTTAAGCAGATCTTAAAAGCTGGACAGGGAAGGAAAAGAGAGAAGATGGGCATTCTACACAGGCAAGGGTGGCAGCATGAATGGAGGAAGGGAGCTAGAGAATTGCATGATGTTTACTGGGATGATACCACCACGTTTCTCAGGGATTGAATCACATTTTCACAACAGATTGTGACTCTTGGTCTATTTCAAGAATTTCTAAAAAGTGTGTGTGCATGCATGCATGTGTGCACGCACATGTGTGCGCTCATGTGCATATTTGACTAACAGGGTAAATTAGAAAGATGCAAAATGGACTCCACAAGGTAAATTCCTTGATGACCAAATTGAATCCTAGAAAGAAATGATCATTTTGGGGGAAGTTTGCTCATGGATTATTTCTTGTCGGGGCAGAATTATTTCAGTCCACTGATACCATAAAAACACAATTTTTCAAGATTCTTGTTTTTTTTATTTTTTTATTATTTTTTTTCTTAAATTTTTTTTATTTATTTATGATAGTCACAGAGAGAGAGAGAGAGAGGCGCAGAGACACAGGCAGAGGGAGAAGCAGGCTCCATGCACCGGGAGCCCGATGTGGGATTCGATCCTGGGTCTCCAGGATCGCGCCCTGGGCCAAAGGCAGGCGCTTAACCGCTGCGCCACCCAGGGATCCCTCTTGTTTTTTTTAAAGATTTTATTTATTTATTCATGAGAGAGAGAGGGAGAGAGAGAGAGAGAGGCAGAGACATAGACAGAGGGAGAAGCAGGCTCCATGCAGGGAGCCCATTGTGGGACTCGATCCCGGGACCCCAGGATCATGACCTGAGCCAAAGGCAGATGCTCAAACACTGAATACCCAGGCATCTCTCAAGATTCTTAAAATAGTTTATTGTTTAACACACAACAAATTGCCTGTATTTAAAATGTGTTTATATAGTCTAAACATATATAAAATATATATATATATTTATATTTATTTATTTATTTAGAGAGAGAGCAAACGTGAGGGAGTAGAGGCAAAGAGAGAGGGAAGAAGAAGATAGAGAATCTTAAGCAGGATCTATGCCCAGCATGAAGCCTGACATGGGGCTTAATCTCAGGACCCTGACATCATGACCTGAGCTGAAATCAAAAGTTGGACACTGAACCAACTGAGCCACCCAGGTGCCCCATGTCAATATATTTTTTAAATTGACATTGTAAACACAAGCCAAATGTCTCAGTGTATATAAGATATTTGTCTCTTTTTGTTTGGAGAATTTCATGCATGGTTATAATCTCATTGAAGGAAACCTGTATCTGTGCAGAAAAAGTCCATAGGATGTGTTTGTCCATAGCATTTAGCGATAAATTAAGCACTGAGGCTGACAACGAATAACGAACACACAGATCTGTAATTCCTTCAGTGGCTTTTGGGAAATTTTGTGGATTATCATCCAGTCAGGCCTTGTCGAGAAGACTGGAGACACCTACTTCCAAAGAGTAACTGGGGACAAATCTGAGTAAACCAGTTGTTAAAATATAACTCTGAAAAAAGATTTCATCGACCTTAATAAATTATACCTTTATTTAATTTTTACCTTTGTCATAGTTTTTGATCTTTCTCTTTTGTTCATGGAAATCCCCCAAAACAAAGCAATCATTTTGAAAGTCTTATCAACACCTTTATTTTTCTTATGCCTTCCAAAATTTTATTTCTAAAGGTCCAACCAAGTCCTTTTTGACAAGACTACTTATTCAGTATGCTCAGGGAATATTGGTAGACCTAGGAGAAGACTCACTTATAGTGAGGCTATAAACTCACTAGGGATTATTTTAGTGCTGGCAAGCCCAATCATTTGCACTGTCCGTCTGTGATATTTTCGGTATGCCAGGTATCACTGAAATTTCCATCCATAGAGTGTGATTGAAAAAAGCTAAGCACTTGTTTTTCAAAACATTGTCCTTGCCTAGAATACCTACCCTGCCCTCTTACATAAGTTCCACTTGGTTTACAAGGCCCAATTACTTAATAAATATCTACAGAATACCTAATTTGTGCCAGGTAATGTTCTAGGCAATGGATAGTGGTGAACAATAGAGACAAGATTCCTATTCTCACAAGGTTTATATTATGAGAAAGATACTAAACAAGTAAACAATTAAATTTCAGATAACAAGGAGAAAATGGTATCTTGTGGGAAAGAGGACTATTTTCATTATGGTAGTCAAGGAAATGTCACTCTGAGGTGGCATTTAAACAGAGAACTTTAAGAAAAGAGAGAAAGAATGAAATAGTCTAAGAAAAGGATGTTCCCAGTGGAGAACATTGACATGATTGAGAACCAGAAAGATTCAGTTCCATTCCTCCATTTTCAATGAACAGCTCTGATTTTCCCACCTTGCAGTGACCAAACCCTTAAAATCATACTTGTCTGTGATTCATTTGGAAGTGAACATATGTTGTGTTATAACACTAGTTACCTTTGAAAAGTTGAGATGCTTGCTCTCTACTTAAGACTCAGTCAGCCTAGGACTTTGTCCTATACTTCTTGATATGCCAATACCAAACAGTAGTCTCATGCAACAAACAATCAATAAACACCCATGATCATAATCTGATGTCAAGTTTTCAAGAAGCGTATTAACTCTTGACTAAAGATAGAGTTGGGTAGAAGGTTGAGATTCTGGCTATTTAAAAATATATTTAATAAATATATATTACTTTTGAAAAAACAAGCAAAACTTTAAAATATGCTGTTTAGAGATATATACATATAAGGTAAAATTATGTATATAATTATATGCATAACATTATTTATATAAACCAGTTTGGTTATGTTAAGTTTGAGATGCCTATTTGGTTCAAGTGTAGATGACAATTAACCAGTTATATATATGAATCTGAAATGCAGGAAAGATGTCCAGGATAACGATATAAACTTGGGAGTCATTGGCATATGGCTGGTATACTACTTAAAGTCATGGGACTGGATAAGCTGAGCTTACTTAGGGGGAGAATTGAAAAAGAGAAAAGTAAATAAAATTCGTAGTAGCAAAGAATTGCAAACAACTATTAATAGAAAACTGGTTGGATAAATTATGGATTATGCATACCGTACATTTTCATATTGCTATTAACAAGAATAAATTATGGATACATATATTGACCTCATGGGACATTCAGTATATGTATTTAACACCCCCAAAATAGTTTTCAGAGTAACATGGATAATATGTTCACATAGTTATTAAAAAAAAACCCTACATAAACGTGTATATAAGTAGATGTAGTAGAAAGATACATTCTAAACTGTGAGAAATGGAAGATTAACTTTTTCCTTCTATGCATTTATTATATTTATACTTTATTCATGCAGCTTTTAAAAGACTAGTGAAAGAGGGATGTAAATGAAACAAAGTGTCTGTAACTATTTAACTATTTAAGATGTAAAGGAGTCTCAGAAAGTATATTTATGATAGTAGCCATATCCTACCAGTGCTCCATTTATTCCTCATGTGTCACTGGGTATCCCTCACCTTTTTTTTTTTTTTCTTGTTTATCTGTTCACGGCTGTACTTTTTTTTTTTTTTTTAAGATTTCATTTATTTATTTGAGACAGTGAGACACACAGAGGGAGAGGGAGAAGCAGACTCCCTGCTGAGCAGGGAGCCCGATGTGGGGCTCCATCCCAGGACTCCCAGGATCTGACCTGAGCTGAAAGCAGATGCTTAACCCACTGAGCCACCTAAGTGCCCTCCTCCCCTTGTACTTTTAAATTCCTTCGCTGGTAATCCTTAGCTGGGGGACTGTCCTTAGTTCATGAAAACTTCTGTGTCCACCCAGGAGAGGTGGGAAGTGCCTAGAAGTGTCTCCCCAGGGGTAAACATTAACCAATGTCTGATGGATGAGAAGGTATGAATGCTCTAGCTGCCTTGCTGCCTAACTGGGGATGTTCTGAGATGTGATTTGTGCTGTCTTCAGAGCATCTCTGCAGGACTGAGCCAAAATTCCCTTTCTTAGGATTTGGATTGATATCATACTCTAGTCTCGTCTCTTTCCCTTCTGGTTCTGCTTCCCAACTACCATTCTAGCATTTTCTGGGAACACTTCTTGATGAACACTTCTATATGTATCCTTGTCTCAAGATCTGCTTATGGGGATCCTGGCCTAAGACAATGACCTGCATATTTTAAGTGACTGTAGATAAACCTTAACTCCTGAGAACTCAGGCATCATAGATAGGATAGTGTAGTAGGTTAGATGCTCAGATTTTAGGAGATGAGTCCTAAGCTCTATCACTTACTTTCCATATGGTCTTGGGAATTCATCGAAGTCCATGCCTTTGTCTTCTCATCTGCAAGATGGGATTGATAATAGAACTATTTCATAGAGCTATTTCAAACAGTAAATAAGATAATGTACTTAAAATGCATCTAGCACATAAGGTACTCAATAATGATTCAAAAATTAATGAGGGTGCTTTATATATATGCTGTGGCATGTCTAACAAAAGGAGGAGTTTCCTTTAAACGAAAATTTATAATAGATATGGAGATTTCCTTAGGAGAAAGAACAGTATTTTATTATGTATAACTGATGTGAAGTAAACAAAGTTAATACATCATTGATTTTAATGGGACTTTGCACAGTTTGATTAATATGCCATTATTGCATAGAAACATTCTACGTGCTGAGAAGTAGTAGCTGCTGCATTTGAATATCATTTGGTATAAAGTTTCAGCATATGCTATTTTCACTATATGTCTCTATGCATGCATTATCATCTGGTATAAAATATATCAGATAATAAATCAAAAAAAGAAAAATGATATCTTCCTAAAACTATATCTCATATTTTTGTACTGAACAATATATCACCTTGGTGTCTTCATTAATACCACTATGGGGATGGTGCAATGACCACATCCTTTATTGGTCTGGTTTTCTTTAAAGAACCTTAAGTGATTGCTTAGAGTAACTCAACTGTTCTCTTATCTATTTAAGAACTTACTATCCTAAAGCCAATTTTTCTTGGGCCCAATACCATGGAATTACTTTATATGCGAACCAATTTTATAATAATGTCTGGGCTCTATAAAATCCCCCTGATCGGGGTTCAAGCAAAGCTAGCTGATATTAAATTGTATTTATTACAAAGAGCACATTTCCTGGTAGTTTTAAATTTCATTTTGTGTTAAAATCTCCTTGTAATTGCTGTTATTCTCTTTATGTTTTCCTCTAATTATTCTAACTAGAGTAAATTCTCAATTATTCAAGGACTGTGTAATCTGTAGATTTTCCAAATCCTCTCTTTTTAATTGTCTTTTACTGTACACTCTTAACCATTTAAATATTTCCTATTTTTATAATTCACCAGATGATAAGTGATAGAGTGAGAAGCTCACATTAAAATAAGCAGTTTGTTATTTTTATAGAAATTCCTAGTAAAAGATTGATTCCAATGAATGCATAAAATGAAAGTTTTAACCATTTGTGGATCTTAATCTATTCTCCACCATCACTGATAGTTAGAATTCTATGCTTTGTTCTTAAATATGATAATTTTATCAAGAACAAAGCTGCAAGGTTTTTTGTTTGTTTTGGGGCTTGTTTTTATTTTTTAAAATGATTTATTTATTTATTTATGATAAACATAGAGAGAGAGAGAGAGAGAGGGAGAGAGAGAGAGGCAGAGACACAGGAGGAGGGAGAAGCAGGCTCCATGCTGGGAGCCTGGACACGGGACTCGATCCCGGCACTCCAGGATCACGCCCTGGGCCAAAGGCAGGCGCCAAACTGCTGAGCCACCCAGGCATCCCAGGGCTTGTTTTTAAAGGCCTAATGTCATCCCATTCCATACCACCCATTACTAAACTGCACATAGCTTGAGATAATGGAGGTTGGAGGTTTTGTTCACAAATTTGAAAGGATTAAAGAGTTCTTAAATAGAACAGTCCTTGAATGAATCTAGAAATTAAGCTGAAATGAGAGGTTAAGGATAAATACCAAAATAAGCAGTAATTTGTAATCAATCAAAATACTCTTAGTTATGTTCTGAGCCCAGTACCTCAGAAAAAAATGTGCCCAAAGATATGGTGATGTGGGCAAAATGCATGCATAGGGATCTTAATCTTCATGTTCTTCTCTCACTAACTTCAGTTTTCTTTGACCCCAAGATATTTTTTCTGCTGTACCTTGGATTCTGGAGAAATACCTATTGTCCTCAATCCCATTATCCGAAAGTCTTCTGAACACTCAGCTATTTTCCTTTCACTCCCCACTGTCAGGATTTCTATTCCCCTTTCCTGTCGATCTTTTCCAGTGATCAAAAGAACATGATAAATAGAATCATACTGATTCTATCAATGATTCTATCAATCATACTGAAGGATGGTTTTGACCCACCTGTAACCCGCGCCACCTTCGTTCCACTTTCCTTTTAAGAAAACTTGCACTAGAAAGAAAATATCTGAAAAAAGAGAAAAGAAAAGATCTGTAAACCCAATGGAATTTTTGAATTCCTTTAATTTATTGAACAAAGGACAGAATGCTCTCCTGCCATGCATGTTTCTGTAAATGAATAAACTCAAACGATATTGATAAGTAGAGGGACAATGTCAGAACAGGTCTGACATTGGTTATTTGTTGGTTGGTTTATCCATACTACCAGGCAACGACTACTGAACAGAAAGTATACTGACACAGTTGAATGCAATCGTCAAAAAGAAATGTTTCACACCCTACATTCTTCTTCCTGGCACTGTTTGGCCATAGGCTCTGGATCTTGAAATGTTTATTACACCTCCTCTCCATTTTGGTGCATTTTGCTTTGTCTCAGTAACTCTTCCTTTTGCTCTTCCATCAAACTACCTAATTTACCGCAGTGTTTATTAGGATTAACATCTTTCTTTAATTGCTACTTTTACTGGTATTCTTAGTATTCCTGGCTACAAAGTTTTGATTGTCCACCTAGCCAATGTTCCCCCATTTACTTTTAGTGCACCATATTGCAGAATGTGATAGAATTTTCACAAATACGTACATCATGTGATTGCAAGGATGCCTGTAAAGCACTTTAAGGACTTACTTCCATCCCATCTTCCTTTTTGTGCAGGGGGCAGCCTGGAGAAAGGAGGACTATTTTCCTTCCTCACAGCTCTCTGTATTCTAAATGTGTGTTATAAGTGATTGTTTTTAGAGTTAAAAGGTGGCTACCCAATCAATTGAAATCTTCAGTCTTCATTTCAAGGTATTATCAGAAACAATGACTGTGATCATCAAAGCTCCCAAAGGAGCACAATTCCAATGTTACTGGTCATGTCTTACTTAAAAAAAAAAAAAAAAAAAAAAAAATTGTGTTTGTTAGATCTAGATTTTTGTTTTCAAATGTCTTATCCTAGAAGCAAATACAGTATCTCGAGAAATAGTCTCATTATATCTTCTTCCACCTTACCATCACATTTTTCTCCGGGATCTCATAATCTATGTGATAAGTAACACTTTTGTGCTTGAGAGGAATTTTAAGGTTAGAATTGACTAAAGGGCTGGCTTCTTGTCCTTGCTCCAGCAGAGGTGAGATTTAGTTGGACTGACATCTACTTTCCAGGCTAAAGAATGTATGCAAACTACTGATGTAGGTAATTTTATTCTCCTACTATATCTCAGTTGCGGGTTACATTTCATTATTTATCATAGAACTTACTTGTTAGATAGTTGTTTATTAAATCATTAGAGTGAACGCTTCATTGGATTCTAGGACCTATAGCCAGAATGGCAAAAGTTCATCTATTTCATTGCTACTGCACTGAGCATTATTTCCAGGGGGCCTCAGAAAGAATGCCACGCTTGGCTAGCCCTGTTAGGGAAACGGGTTCAGGGTCTATTTCATGAGTGCCTAGTAATGCCAACCTTGAGATCCTATATACTGAAGGTGGTTGTTTGAGGCCTATATCTCCAGTGGAACTTGCTGAAACGAAGAGGTTGTTTGGGAGTAGGAACTGATATATTTGTGTTCAACTGTTAAGAATTAGCTATGTAACCTGAGGCAAATCTTTCAATATCTGTGTTTTTTTCCAAGTATGTAAAGCGAGGGTAATTAAATTACCTGCCGTTCCTAACACCTACAGCATCCCCAGGAGCCCATTATCATTTATGTATTTTCCTTTTTGGTTTATTCTATGAACATACCCACTTGGAAGCAAAAACTGTTTTACTGGTTTGTATCCTAAGTGCTTATCACAATGACTATTTCCTGGCATACTCAATAAAATGTCCATTGGTCCAGTGAATTGTAAGTATTTAGAAAGTTTCACAGTGCTAAACAAATATAAGCTGTCTGAAGAAAGCAAGCAGAACTTCACCATGTTTTTCCCTCCTTGGGGTGACAGCTCTTCCCGTGGTCCAATGACCCTAGGCAGAGCCAGTTCACAGAGAAGGGACAGTGCCTGGATTTTGGAGCATGTCACACTCTCGTCCTTCTGGAGGTGTTGTCACTCCAAAGGGCTTGGGGTTCCTTTGGATCACCTGGTATCGTTATACACTGCTCATTGTACACAGCCATGCTGATACTACCAAGCAAGACCTGTAAGAAAATCAACATGTTGAATATTTATTCTGTAGCACATTTTACACATGTCCAAATGCTTCAGGTTTGCATAGTTTTCTGTAATTACAACAGCTAGGAATCACTGAGATCTTACTGTGTACCAGGCACTATGTGCTTGCGTGTATCAACTACATGTATTTACTCTATTCCCCGTATTACGCGTATCACATTTCTATGGAGCAGGTGTGATCGTTAAACCCTTTGCACGAGAGCACTGGAGACAAACAGAGGTTAAGTATTTTGCCCAAGGTCACACAGTTCCAGTGGTGGAGTCTAGGCTCCAGCAGGATCTGTCTGGCTTTTAACGATATGCTATGGTGCCTCTTGACTAATCGCTCTTATAGCTATATTTTTATGAGAATTCATTTTTCTTTTGGGAAACACTAACGAGGATATTAAAGCTTACTTGCCTCATTATGAAATACCGACTTTTTGCTTCTGTAATTACTGGGTTTTAACTGGTGTTCTCTTTACATGCTTATACTAGTGATGAGAACTCCATAGTATCTGCACATTTATAAAAGGGATTTCAAAAACTGGAATTCAGAATGTTTTTGTTTGCCCACATAGCAAATGGATTGTTATAGGAAGTCAAAAAAAATATCAGAAATCTACCCAAAATCATACATTAGTATTGTAAATAAACGTTCATCTTATATAGTTGACCCTAAAAAATAAAAAGGACTTATTTTATACCTCCAGCTTAAATCAGGCCTACTTTACTATGACTGCACCATTTACACAGACTGTTAACTATCAAAACGGTGACAACTATCACTGTCATTGCTTGGATCTTGGCAAGTCATTGATTTTGTATGTTTCCTCTCCTAATGGAAGATCTCATGTGTTAACACCACATTTTAGCAAATTGGTTATAATACTTCAGTACTTTAATATGTGATGAATAAAGGAGAAAACTCATTTACAATAAACAAAACTATACTGAATTACTTCAAAGACCACTTCTCACACCGGTTTTCTATCAGCATACAAAAGCCACCAGTATGAAGAAAAAACATACATTAAGCATAAACTATCCTGAAGCTATATTCCGAAAGGGTTGTAACACTTAAGAACTGACGATATTAAGAAGGCAAAAGCATTATTAAGTCGCAGTACACAAGACTTCTTACTTCATCTATAAAAATAGAATGCCAATGTTTTATTTGCCACAGGGATAAGGAGGGAAACATCCGTGAAATAAATTTGATAACATGACTCACACTTCATTACAAATGATTTTCCGAAATTCACAACTTTCACATTTGGCTGAGCTAAAAAGAAAAAAAAAAAAAAAAAAGAACTCAACAACACTAAAAAAAGTAAATTTCAATTGATGTAAGTAGGCCAGATCACATGATCTCCCCAAGTGAGAGTTTAAGTGAGTGCATTTCTCTAGCTGGGAAAAGATTTTCCTTAATTTAAAGAGCCTAAAGAATTTACCCAATATGATGAACAAACCCCTTGGGTCAGGTTCAGAAAGCCTTCTGCCAACTGGTTTAATAAAAGTCACACAAAACTTTATTATGTAACATACACGAAACATTGCCTTGGTTAAATCTTAATAGTAAAATCAAGAATAAAAAAAACCCGTACTACTTCACTGTCTTTCAGATGTTTCTCTCCTAAATGTACCTTGTTGATGTTGGGGGGGGGGGGGTATGCTGCACAATTATATATGGCCTATTTTACTCAAAAAGGAGAAATGTGTTCGACTTTAGCACCCTATGGAAGTAGTTAAGTGTAAGAACAGGATAATTCAAACTGCTTCCTCACTCTCCTCCCTCTCATTACCAGAAGCAAAAGTTTATTTAAAAAAACAAGGAGGAAGAAGCACTGAAGCCTAGAGGCACCTAGGAAAGGAGGGAATTTCGAGAACGAAAGAATATGGCTCTGGAGAGATAATATTTAAGTCATAGTGGAAATTTATGGAGTCTAGGTAAACCCCGTTAGCCTTCTCCCTGGCTTCAGGTTTGGGTGGGAGACATCAGGGATGTGCACGGAGCCTTCCTCTGTGTTTGGCTTCCTTCCCGCGAAACAAAAGAAACAGAAATACAAGTGCTTGGTACCACATGCTTTTTGAGGCCCAGTAATAAACAAGCTGTTTCCATCGTTGGGGGCCTCGGGGTTCACTTTTTAAATAAATATCGCCGGGAGAACCTCCTGGGAGGAGGAGACTCCAGTCCGCCTGCCTCCCGGGAACCGGGCGCGGGGAGGGCGCGGGGAGGCGCTGCGCCCACCTGCGCGCCGGGCTCCGCCGCGGCTCCGGCCCCCTGCACCCCGCCCCGCAGGCCGGGCCGCCTGGGGCGGGGGGTGGGGGGCGGCGGCGGAGGAGGCCGCGCTCAGTCCTCCATGGCAAAGTCTTTGGTCTTTTCCTCCTGGTCGCCCACTTTGTAGCGCAGCAGCACGCGCAGGAGGCGGTGGTTGTCCCGGGAGGGCAGCAGCGTGATCTCTCCGGAAATGTCCGTGTCCTGCTCCACCGGCACCGGCTCGTTCAGGTAGAGCAGCGCTTGCTTCCAGTGCGTGACCGGGTGGAAGGGCGAGGTGGACAGCACCAGGGGCTTCTCCGCGTCCCCGCCGGGGAAGGTCACCTGGAACCAGACGGCGAAGCCGTGCATGGGCGCCGAGCCGTAGCAGCTGAAGCGGAAGCGGCCGCCCACGCCGGCCTCCAGCTCCTGCTCCAGGCCGCTGCGGGCCAGCTCCAGCCGCGCGAAGCAGTGCGGCCGCGCCAGCACGTCCTCCCCGGACAGGCCCTGCACCACGATCTCCGAGTGGCCCATGAGGCAGCGCGTGGCGAAGCTCTCCAGGCAGCTCATGTCCACGCCGTAGAGCTGCTTCACCTGGCTCCAGAAGCCCAGGCGCAGCTCCAGCATCTGGTCGCTGACGGGCGCCACGAAGAGCTCGGCGGACGCCGGCAGCAGCAGGCCGCCCTCCTTGAGCCAGCGGGCCCGCGCGTGCAGCACGGAGCGCAGCATGGACTCGTGCAGCAGCCCGTAGCCCATCCACTCGCTCACGATGGCGTCCACCTGCTCGGGCAGCTCCACCGTCTCCACCGGCCCCGGCAGCACGTGCACGCGGTCCTCCAGCCCGTTGAGCCGCACCACGTCGCGGGCCTGCTGCCAGATGGCGCTGGCCTCCACGGCGTACACGCGCCGGGCGCCCGCCTGCACGCAGAAGAGGCTGAGGATGCCGGTGCCCGCGCCCACGTCCAGCACCGTCTTGCCCCGCAGCCCGGCCCAGTTCCGCAGGATGCCCAGGCGGTAGGCGTCGGTGCGGACGCGGTCCGCGATCATCTCCTCGTGCACCGAGATGTCCGCGTAGCACTCGTAGTACAGCTGGTCCCGCTCCCGCCGCGCCCTCCGGGGTCGCGGCGGGGCCGCCTCCGGCGCTCCGCCATCTTCCTCCTCACTTCCCTCCCCTCCTCCGCCGCCGCCGCCCCCCGACTCAAGCTTTCTTTTCTTGGGCTGCGACATCTTGGCGGCCCCGGCCGACTCCCGGCGGGCCTTGCGCGGCTCCGCGCGGGCTCCGGGCAGCGGGGGCTTCTGGGACTTGTAGTGCCGGCTGGCACCGCCCACTTCCGGGGGAGAAGCCCGGAGCGCGGCCCCGCGCTGGCAGCCCTGCCGCCCCCGCCGCCCCGCGGAGCCGGGGGGGTGGGTCGGCGCCGCGCGCCCGAGTTCCGCGAGCCTCTCTCCCTCAGCCCCTCCGTTGCCCTCTGCCTCCGCCCGCTCTGAAGCCCGCCGCGCCCCGAGGTGAGGGGCGGTGCGCACGGTGTGAGCGCCACGAAGAAAGCCCTGCGGGTGGGAACCGGCCCTGGGCCGCGAGGAGACCCCGGGCCACGGAAGGGCCGCGCTGCCAGCCCCTGGCGGCGGGAGCCCCTGCAGTCGGGTCGCGCCCCGCCGGGCGACGCCGCCGCTCCCCAGGCCGCAGCGCGGGGACGCGAGGTGACGGGGCGGGCGCCGCTGGAGCTCCACGGCTCCGTCCTCCCTCCCTTGTTCGGGTTTTCTCTTTTAAAGACCCTATTTATCCGTTGGTGAGACACGCGGCGGAGGGAGCGGCCGAAGGCGGCGCTGGGCCGCGGAGCCCCCGGAGCCCCCGGAGCCCCCGGAGCCCCCGGGCTGCCCGCCTGCCTCGCGGTTGCTTCCCCGCGTGGTCGTTGGCGTGGACGAGGTATTTTTCCTCTTCCGTTTCCCTTTCAGTCAACTGTCAGGGGTTCATTTCTTCCCTCCCTGTTGTTCACGATACAAATAAAATACACTTTGAAGTATGTGCGGTGCCCGTGGGAGCGTCTGTGTTCCCAGCACTGTGCGAATAAACTTCTCTCCCAGCTTAAAAAAAAAAAAAAAAAAAAAAAGACATTGCAGAAAGTTGACTTTATTTTCTGGTAGCCTCGGATTATGTCCATTGAACCGACGGGCCTGTATTCCGTATTTGGGGACTAAAGTCCCTTCACCCCTTTCTTCCCTCTGTTAATCTCTCGTTTAATGGAATAGGTTTATTGACCCGACATCCTCAGCTGTACTTGGAGGGCTCTCTTCCTGCTCCTCAGTACAGTCAGCTGTAGCTTTCACAAAATACCTGTGCCTCTGTCTCACCTCAAACTAATTAAGTCAGAACCACTTCACGGGAGCCCCGCGCATGAAGTTTTAAAAGCTCCCTGGGGAATCTGAATGTGCGGCCAGAGTAAGAACCACTGTGTCTCCCTAAAATGATCTTAGTTAAATCTTGCTTCATTATTTTCATCGGGTAAATTATCTTTTTTTTTTTTCCCCCCAGTGGCCTGGGCTCAACCATTTAAGGCTAAAAGTCTTCAAAACAGTTTGTCTTTCTGCCCAGTTTGATTCCTTGTTTTAAGGAAACAGGTGCAGAGCAGGCTGTGAGATTAGAGTCCTAAGTAAATGCGATCGCTTTAATACGTCACCTCTAAGCTGCTACTTAGGGCACTCCTCTCCCATTCTTTCCTCTCTCAAAATCTCCTCCTTCCCCTTTTAAATGCACTCACTCCTCCAACCTGTTTTCAATTCACTTACTTATGGTCCCTTTTAAGAGAATTCTGAATATGTTTTGTTGGTTCTACTTCCAGAATATATCTTGAGTCCATCTTCTTTTCTCCTCCACTGCCAGCACCCTAGTCTAACCTTCCATCTTTGCTTGCCTGGAAATCAGTCTCCTAAGACATGGCTTAGCTTCTAATCATGCCCCTATCTATTCTGTTGTCCACGTAGCTATAAGAATGAGCTTTAAAAAACCCAAGTTAGACCAAGCCATTCTCCACTAACTTCCCATTCTAGGTACTGAAACAATCTAGTAGCGTCAAGTAGCTTCCCATCTCATCTCATGCTACTCTTCCCAGCTCCTCAGGCTCAAGATATGCTGGTCTTCCTGGCTCATGTCTTCACTTATGCTCTTCTAGGGCCTGGAACATTGTTTTTTTTTTTTTTTTTCCCTTAGTACTTGACTTCAGGGGCTTTCTTTCATCCATTAGGTCTCTGCATAAATATTACCTTCTGAGAAGGGCCCTCCTTCGCTACTTTAAATATATTGTTTTCTGATACTGTTTATTTCTTTCATAGCTTTTTCTATTTCTGTGTTTACTTGCGTATCTATTGTTTTGTAAAATATAAACTCCAAGAAGCTTGGACTTTTGTTTCCCCACTGTTGTAGTTTCCTAGCCTAGAACAGATCCTGACGCACAGAGTGATCAGTAAATAGTCTTCAAGGAAGAGTGTTGTGGAAACACTGAAATAGCTATTCACAGGGGAAGAAGAAGAGTTTTGTTTTTTGCAGTTCAGTATAACAATTTGACTCTAGTAAACTCTGAGAGAAATCCAGATACAGATTGATTTTAGGATGCTCCTAGATATGAGAGTTGTTTTATTTTCAAACACTCTTAACCTTTCTAGACAGAATAATGGTAAGCACTAGACATTATGCCCAAAGTAAAGAAGAAATGCCCTGTGGCACTTTCCCTTCCTGCGCCTTGGCTTGGTATATAGAGAGATTTCTTTACTCATCTTTTCTGACGCACTGAGTTGCTTTAAGTAGGAAAGGACTTTAAATCTAGTCCTCCTCTAAGGAGTGTAGCTTCAGCAAACCACGTGGATGGGAGAAGAATTGGAGCTCAGCTGTCAGGACATTCTTTGTGTTTCCATTTCAGTAATCTACTCACCACATCCATTTGATGCTCAAACCCCATGTTTTTCTTTTTTTTTTTTCTTTTTTTTTTTTTAAACTCCATGTTTTTCAAACAACTGTATCTTGAAATTGACTTGATACATCTTCACCAGCATTAAGCAAAAGGAAATAGAAAATATCAAATACATAAAATGAGTAAAAGGTGAGTATTATTTCCATACTCACTGGTTTCAGTCAAGTATACTGTATATGTTTTTCTTGCTTGCTCTAGGTTATGGTTCCAAAGTTTGACATCCACAGCTTGCTGTTCTCTAAAAGCACTGTGAATTTGTATGTTTCTGTAACTTTGTTCTGGGTTTGTCCTCTCCCTGGCTTGTATTTTTGGATAATGCTCAAATGTTACTATTTATTTGTAGCTTTTTCAACCAGTCTGTGACTGACAACACTTACATGTAATTCTTTTTTTCACTTATCCACAGCCACTTACATATCTGGCCTTTCCATGCCAGGTGGTGGATATTTGAAAACCAAGATCTTGTATTTTTCACTTTTATATTGAGAATCTACTGCATTGTGGTGGAATCAGCATCATTCCCACATTCCTGATTGTTGGTCCTGAGTGCACGTGGGATCATAGATGCGTTTTGTATGACTGGGAGAACCATGATTTTCTACATCATGCACGTTTATGTATTTATTTATTCAATAAATATCCTGGGCTTCTACTCTGCACTAAACATTGTAGAAACAGAGGATATAAACAAAAAAACAAAAATCTCTACCTTCACAGAGCTTTTAGTTTTGTTATTATGATGTTATTTATCACTCCTATGTTGCCTTATTTAAGCGAATTATTAGGTCACTTTTAATTCTCAGCTCTCTCCCCTGTATTATTTTATCTTGAGTTTGCTGATGAAATTGCCTCCCACAAATGCTTGTTTCAAATTCCTTCCCTCTTTAATGTGAAGGCCTGTTTAAAAATGTATTTTAAAGCTTTGTATTAAAGTTGAAGGTAGTTCCTTCAGGATTTCAAGAAGTCATTGTAATTCTCAAAGTGTGTGTTGGGGAAGGGTAAGGGAGCAATGACATAAAAAACGTTATAAATATCTCTTTGATATGAATATTCATTAAGTGATGTAGTTCTTACCATTCTGTAGTTACTTGGAAGCTGTCAGCGTAGAAAGGAGCACTTCTACCTAAGAAAAAAAAAAGAAAGAAAAAGAAATCCTTTGTAGAAAATGAAGGCAAAAGGTGGTGGTTTTTATATTTAAACAAATTGGAACATCAAACATAAAAAGCCTACATATATGTTATTCTCTTGATGTATAGAGTGTCTTTCCATGGTGTATTGGCCCAGCTATTCAACCTACTACTAAAACAGACGAATAGCAAATTTACAGCTCCCTGATGATATTATTGTGAGAAGTCTAATTCTTTTTAAAAAGGTTTGTATTGAATTGTTTAGGTAGTCACAACAAAGATATTATGAACTTAATCCATAATTATTAATTTGGCTTAAACTTATTGAGCCCTCTTAAAATACAGAATGCGGTACCTTAACAGATTCAAGTACAAATATTGGTTATGACATTTTAACAACTTCTATTATAAATCATGCCACTATAATGGAAACAGTACTAAAATCCCAGGAATGTAAATTATAATATGGGAGAAGTAACATATTAGTACATCTGTGAGATTAGCATTTGCTCAAGTGCCACAGGAATAATGAGAATAGCTTAATGAACATTTAATAAGATCTTCCTCTCTCTCTTTTTTCTTTAAAGAAAACCTTTAATATGAAGGAAAGTCAACCAGTTGCTTCAACCAGATGCTTATGATCTCATAGCATTTTGCTACTGAGGACATTTCAAGTGCAGAGATGTAGATGTAGTCACTGTAGACCTGTGATTCCCAAAGTGTGGTTTCTAGATCCACAGTGTTAGAATCACCTGGGAAATTGTTGGAATCACGCAAGCATGAACCTCACTCTCTATGTAAAGATTTAGAAACTCCTGGGCTAGGGGTCTGTCTGCCTTGTTCCAACGGCCCTTCAGGTAATTCTGGTGCATGCTGAAATTTGTGAAGGATCACATCAGACAATTTGAAGTGTATCAGAACCAGGGTGAGGCCAGGTGGAGTATATGGGCTGGAAGGCCTATTATTTTTTATTTTTTCCTATTGCTGTGTAACAAATGACTACAAATTTAGCAGCTTAAAGCACCAAACTTTCTTTCTTTTCTTTTCTTTTCTTTCTTTTTTTTTTTTTTAATCTCGTAATGTCCGTAGGTCAGGAGTTGAGGGATGGCTTCCCTGGGTCCTCTGCAAGGCTGTAATCACAATATTCAGCCTGGCCGCATTCCTTTTTTGGAGCTTGGGGTTCTCTACCAAGCTCACATGCTTGGCAGAAGGCAGTTTCTTGCTGAGGTAGGACTGAGGTTTTCCTCCTCTTCCTGATTCTCATGTAGGGACTACTTTCAGCTTGTGGAGGCTTCTGGCCCCGGCTCTCTCACAACCTGACAGCTTACTTCTTCAAGGCCAGCGGAGGAAGCTTTCTGACCTTGGGGAGGGCCCTAGTCCAAATCATTCTCTTATTCCCACCCCCCATCTTCCTTTGACCGAAAATCAACCGATTGGGGACTTCAATCAGGGAAACAAATACTTTCAGCTGGAGAAAACGAGTCAGCATAAAGAGACAGTGGGTGTGTTCCTACTGAAGCTTCATGAATATTGTGAAATGTCTGCAAATCAGCCTATGTCTCAGAGAACTAGGGGTGTGGCTCCTGGCATGTGGAGATGACTGCACCAAATAGATCAGAAACAAAGTTCTGAACAAGCTGTGACCCTATCTGAGCAGAAAATTTTAACGCAGCTAGCTGCACAGGTTACCCGCACAGGTTACCTGTCATGTTTGAGTTTCTGAACCCTGCTATGTGAAGCAGCACACTCCAAATAGTGGCTACTTTGCTAGTCTGGGTCCAAGAAGTGAATATTCTGAGAATGAAGCCACGCAGAGCTGAGCCTAAGTGAACCCAGGAGTTCCAGTCAACCAGGGTTCACGTTCTATGACCCCCTCCAACAATTGGGAGCTCCTGAGAGTGGAAACAGACTGCTTTTCCTTTCCTGGAGCCCAGCACAGTGCAAAGTATGTGGAAGAAGCACAGCAATGTTAAGTGAATAAACCAAGATTCTTAAATATAGTCAGTCTACTATAGCATAACTAACAATCCCCACATCACAAGTCTTCTCAATAAAACACATGTAGAGATTAGGTAAAATGTATCATGCTTTCTTCCTTTGGTGTATAGAAATAGAGTAGCTGCAGAACCCAGATGGAAGAAATGAGAAGCTCAGTTACCTTCGCTATGTGAGGTCATTCATAGGAAGAGCATAGCATATACCGTAGTGGCTTTAGAGGTAACAGAATCGAATCCTATACAGCAATTGAAATGAAGGAGTGACAGTTACATGCAACACATGGATCCATTTCAACACACATAATGTAGAGCAAAAGAATCTAGACCCAAAACAAGGCTATATAGCTTTTTTTCTTTTTCTTTTTTTTTTTTTTTTGCCTATTTTCTGATTTCTAAATGGGGCTAATGATAACGCCAACTGCATAGGTTTTGTGAAGACTGAATTGTCTCTGGCACATAGAAAGCACGAAATAAATGTTAATCACCATCAAATAATTAATATGATTACATGTATGTTGCTCAACCAGACACTTTGGGGGTATACGGGGAACTGGTTCCTGACTATAAGTAGTTTATAATCCAGTAGAAAAGAAATAAGAAATGAATATAGCAGCTATGTGCCTTGGTTTCCCAAATTGTGAAAATATGGGTAATAATACACATCCCATAGATTTTGAGAATTAGAAATTATTCCCTAAAATCTAAATGCCATCAAAACAGAGATTTTTATCTGTTTTGTTTACCCCTACATTTATGATACAGACTATCAGGTGTTCAGTAAATATTTGTTGTATTAATTAATTAATTAATAATGCATATAAAACATTTTGGCAATGCCTACCACATGCTAAACACAATATGTTTTAGCTATTATTAGGTACTTAATACATAACATGAAAATAAAATAATTTATATAAAGTAGAAAATAGTAAGAGTCAAAAGAGCTGTACAGGAAAAAATAACACTACAAAATTCCCAGTAAGAATGATTATCTCCATCTCAGAGGATCTGTACAACAGCAGAAACCTGGTTAAACAAATTATGGTATATTCCTACAATGAAATACTATAAAATAAGGCAATGAAAATGAGAAAATACTACTACATATAGTCACTTGGATGAATCTCACAACCACGATGGTGAGCAAAAAATATTAGACATGAAAAAAAAAAAAAGAAATTAGACATGAGGGAACACTTAGCACATGATCACATGTTTCTGAAGCTCACAAACCAGGTCACTGAATCTTCTTATGGCATTATCAGGGTACACACCTTCAGGAAAGAGGAAAAGTATAGGATGGGAGGGACACAGGGACACCTCTGGCGCTGGTTGTGTTTTAGTCTTGACGTGGGTAGTGGTCCTATAATAATTCATTCTGTACGTATATCTGTATGTGTCAGTTTTGTTTTTGCTGTAGCAACAACCCCAATATCTCAGTAGCTCACCACAACAAAAGTTTTTTGTTCCTTGTTTCCACGAGATGGGACTTGCAAACTAGTAGGTTCTCCTGGGTTCGCTTAGGCTCAGCTCTGCTTGGCTTCATTCTCAGAGTATTCACTTATTTGCAGACATTTCACAATATTTATGAAGCTCAGGTGACACTTGAGCTGCATTAGGGTAATCAGAGGCTTCTTACCCCTTCTTGTCCTTAGAATGTTTATTCGGCCCACGATCCCCAAAGCTGGAGCTACTTCCGAATGCAGTCTTGAGAGAGTAATGAGTGGCTGAGACCATCTGGACTACATGCAACTGAACTCAGTTAAGTCCTCTATAAACTCAGAAGATCCTGGCAGGTGAGTACAGAGGTATACTAGTCTTGTGATTGCCCACTAGCCTTGCTCAGAGGTTCCCTTGCTTATCAAACCTGTCAACAACCAGGCTGGAGCAGTCTACTTCTTTCTTCAATCTCTCCTTAAAGCCTCTGTGAATGGGGACCAGTTTCAGATTTTACTCAAGAAGCTTCTAAATTTTTGAACCAACAAATGCAAGCCAGCCAAGAAACCAGAGAAGTGAATCTTGGGCAAGAGATATCTCAAGTTGGCCATCACCATCACACGGTGGTGTGTATGTTAGATGCTTCTGGACCTCCGTATGAGCACAGGGATGCCTTCAAAATGCCTGCTGGTTTGATGCGCCTGTCTGAGGAACTACAGATAGTGCACTGTGGCAAAGACGGAAAGAGAGTGGTTGCTGCAGTGGACTGGCCTCTCCTGTGGGCAGTTTGGCTGGCTAGCAATGACAAACTCGAGACAGAAGCCAAGTTAGAAATCTGAACAAAGAGCTTAGATTAAAAAAGGACATGTGAGTGTCCATTACTCAGCTTCAGGGCTGGCAGACAGGTGGGAGAGCAGGATAATAAGTTGGAGAACTTAGTGTGCTATTTACCAAAGCGAGGAGGGTGCGGGCTGCTGTGAATTAAGGTCTAAGCTCTTGTGACAAAGCCTGATTGGGACACTAAGAGGTGGAATCCCTGAGAAACTAAGGAGAGGGAAGAAGAGGATGTGATTGACAGTAAAACAGACAGAATGTTCCATACCATCTGACCCCTAATACAAACACAATAGCACAGCACAGCCAAAACAACCCCAGCCAGCAGGGCAGCCCCCAATTTAGGATACAATCATGATGAAAGAATATACTCCCACTGAGTTTATTGATTTAGCTGCCAAGTCCCAGCAAAAGGCCAGGGCAAGTGTTCCAGCATAGTTAGTGTGGCTATGGGATGTGTGTGTGCGGGGGTGATGACAGTTCTCTGACCAGGTAGGAGGCACAGAAAATGAGCAACATCACCACACAGCTGCCTTCTGGCAGCACCTGCATGGTGCTCAGGTGTTCAAGGTCCTCAGTCTGTTATAGATTGGATTAGTCTGCAAGAGACCTGACCCATTAAGGGGGATGTCTCTGGGCAAATGGAATGCTAGACATCTTTAGAGGAGGTGCAACAAAGTTTTAGGAAGTCAGGAATGAGACAGGCCATCTGCCTTTGAAGTATCTGATCGGACCACATTTGCTGCAGGAATGGAAGCCGATATAGTCCAGTCTGAACCCAGGACCTGGGATGGGATGCTGATATCCATGCTATCCTATCATGGGATAGAATATTTTTGATGTTAAGCAATCCACTGCTGATCTGGAGAGTGCCAACAAATCTCAGGAAAGTACCAGTTAGGGGAAGGACTTGAGACAGAGATGGAACTTGAAAAACCAAAGGCTATCCCAGTCAGCTGTAAAGATCCTATAAAAGTAAACTGGAAGCAAATGTGGTTTGACCTCCTGGCTGCTGGGACTCCACCTGAAAAGGTAGACTGACAACCCAATGCTGCGTTGGCCAGCCTGTAAAAAACCTTAAAACCTGAACAGTTCAAACCTGTTCCTCCCCTACCATCCCCAATGCCCCCATCTGCTCCAGAAGAGGCCTTAGGGGTATAGTCCTCTTTGGCATGGGTGCCTCTCACCCCAAATATAAGATGCAGTCCAATATTGCCTCTAGGTGAGGCCATTGTGGGGTGGGGCGGGGCGGTGGTGATCAGAGGCCTCATATTGGGTTCACCATTCACTGATCCCCCAGAAATAAACAAAAGGTGAGGGCTCTGGTTGACACTGCGACCAAATGTACTCTAATACATGGTAATTCTTTGAAGTTTTCTGGCCCCTTTGTGGTTACAGAGATAAATGGTTATGTCAGGAAGTTCCCTTTAACAATGCAAAGTTAGGCATTCCCTCCCCGACCAAATATGAGGCTATAATGTCTCAAATACTAGAGAACATGTTGGGCAATAGTATTCCACAAGATCTGCAAACCTCTATCAGTGAAATCTACCTTTGGGTTAGAGTCATTAAGCCAGTGCTGAAGAGAAAAACCAACTAGGGACTCATAAGTCTACTGCCCCTGGGAAGAATGGTAACTGTCAAATGATATACATCGCCCCAGGGCCTAAGGAAATAGGAGAAACTATCAAAAAACTGTACCCCAAGTGGGTACTCTGCACTCTGCCTATAGGACTTTCAATAGCCCCGTATGGCCAATGAAAAGTCGGACTATGGACTACTGAGAACTGAACAAGCTAGTGCCTCCCATCCATGAAGTTGTGCCCAACATTGCCACCATCAGAGGTACTTGGCTGTGGTCCTAGGACCATGTTGTACTGGACTTAACAAATACTATGTTCATGATACCCCTGGCTGATGAATCACAAGATCAGTTTGCCTTCACATGGGAAGGACAACAATGGACTTTTCTTTTTCTTTTTCCTTTTTTTTTTTTTTAAGATTTATTTATTTATTTGAGAGAGGGAGAGAATGTGCTCACAAGGAGGAGGGGTAGAGGGAGAAGGAGAGAGAATGTCAAGCAGCCCCATATGCGCTGGCTGAGTGCAGAGCCACATGTGAGGCTTGAATTCACGACACCAAGATCAGGATCTGAGCTGAAACCAAGAGTCAGATGCCTAACCCACTGCACCACCTAAGTGCCCTAACAGTGGACCTTTCAGATGCTTTCCCAGGTCAACCTATAGAGCCTCATAATGTCATGAGAAATATCCCTGTTCTCTTTCTCCACATCAATAAAATAGGACCATTGCACTGATGATATAGTGTTAACACATGAAGACTTAGCTTTGCCATAGGACATTGTGCAGACTCTGCTGGAACATCTGGGAGGGAGAAGATAGGCCATGAAATCAAAAAATTCAAGGCTAAGGCACCACCATGAAGTTTTTAGGAATCATATGATCAGGTAAGATATGCATTGTCCGGAAACTGTGATTGATGACGTGCACGCCTACCCAACCCCTGTGAGCACAAAAGATATCCAAGCCTTTGAAGGGATTTGGAGGTTTGGAGGGACTTTTATTTTCCACCTGGTATAGTGTCGCCATCCCTCATACCACTTGGTAAAGAAGTAGCATATGTGGGACTGGTGGTCAGAGCAGCAAGCAGGCTTTGGGAAGACAAAAATACTGATAAAACAGATTAAAGCTCTGAGCATCCCCCAAGTAGGGCTACCATTTGAGTTAGATATGTCTGTGATTCTGGAAGACATGGGCTTGGCACCGTGACAGAGGCAATCGAAGGAGAGAGTACTCCTAAGATTTTAGTCCCAGCTCTGAAAAGGGGCAGAAAACTGATATACTCCCATAGAGCAGCAGCTCCTGGTGGTGTACACAGCATTCCTCCAGGTAGATCCTCTCACAAAGTAACAGCATATCATGGTGAGAACTTCCTTCCTATCAAGGGGTGGATTAAAAATATGTTCCATCAACCCATCTCTGTCATGGCTCAAACTTCCATGTAGACTAAATGACAAGCCCATTTACAGAAGAGGAGCACTTTGTGCACCACTGTGACTAGAAACTCGGGTGATACTGGGCTCCATAGAGTGTGTAGATTCTCCACATGTCCCACGAATTACCTCTGGTGGGCCTGTGTAGCCATAGAAAGGAGGAGGGGAAATTCTGACTGATTGGTACAGATGGATCTAGTCAGGCATCTGGATAGAAACAGGACCAGACCACAGCAGCCTGTGGGCTCAAGTCAGAGCCATTTGGCTGTTGATCACTCATAAGCCCTGGCCATTAACCCTTTGCACAGACAGTTAGGCTATTCTAACTCTATGGCTTAGATAGTGGGAAGCTAAAGGATAGATGACCATGAATAAGCCCTTGGGGCGTCAGCTTGTATGGGAAGAAGATTTGGGTCTGCCTGACCCAGGTTCTTAGAACCTGAAGCAGTCCTCACAATTTTCTTATATCCTGACTCATAAAGTGCTGACTTCCCCTAGCAATCAGGATGCTGATGGCCCAGCTCAGTACAAGTTCTAGCAACTGATCCTTCAATAGACAGCAGGTTGGGTGCAGAGAAAGAGTGGCTACTGTAGTGCCTGGGTGAAATGACATATTGCTAGGGATGCTGGATTGCCCTTAAAATACAGTGACTTGGTAAACGCAATAACAGCACATCCCATGTGTTCTAAACAGTGCCCAAGACAACTGCCAATGAGTCTGGGATTACCTACTGAAGTTTTCAACTGGTGAGGGATTGGCAAATGGAATATATTGGTGCCCTTACTCTGAGTGAGGGTTCCAAACACGCTTTGGTTTGTGTGGACACTATTTGGGCTAACCCAAGCTTCTCCTCTCCCCATGCAGACCAGGCTGTTCCCATTAAGGGATTAGACAGCCCAAGTACCATTTGTGGATATCCTCATCAAATAGACCATGACTGAGGGTCACATTTCAAAGGTCATAGTATGTAATACTGGGCAAAAGACATTGAATGGAGGTTCCATCTCCCCTCTAACCTGTAAACAGTAGGGATGGTAGAAAGGACAAATGGAATATTAGAGCAGCAGAGTAAATTACTAACAGGTAAAACCACATTAGCTGGGTGGATTAAAGTACTGCTCCAAGTTACAATACATTTGAATGCTTAACCAAAAGGGCCTGTTGCCTCATGTGTCAGAATGTGGACCCGTGCCAAGGCATCCAACAATGTAAAGGTATGGAAGTCTCAGGAAACATCCATTGCCCAGACCCTCACCAACGATCAACATGCTATGCTGCTGGGAACACCACACCCTATGATGCCTAGGAAAGGCATTGTCTACTGGAATTTTCAATGGTATATCCCACCAGGATGGATGAGATACTTTGTATCCTTGGGTGAGGGGGAACTATTCAATTTCCAATCCTGCTGTCTGGCTGCAAGCTAGATGGGACATGCACCACTGAAAGAGGGGAGAAGGTGGGGTCCTGGTCTGGCAAATCCCACCCCCACTCTGTCTTCTCATGACTGCCAGTGCTGCCTTCTCCAGCCACCATGTGTATGGTATGTACAACTAGATCAAACTCCTAAAGCTGCAGCCATATGAACATCTAAAAATATCAGGCCACAAGTATAATTCTTAGAGAAGATGAAGACCTTCCCATACTATTTCCTACTAAATATCTGCCTTTTTGACCTTTGACTTCTTTTGCCCTTGTGGTATCTGGGCATGAGCTGGGTACCAATGGAAATACCTTTCTGCAGTGGGCCCACTCATATGCCTGGCAAAGGAATCCATACAACTGTTGGATATGTGGAAAAGACGCTCCTCTCTAGTTTTTTGGGATTGCCATGGTGGGTATCACCACTCGATGGAAGGGATTAGAGGATCCTGAAGCAGTACATTAAGGAAGAATAAACTAGATTTAGTACTCTTAATCCAGCTGATACCACCAATACTGATGCAGAATCCTGGCCTGTGGCTATCAGTAACACGGTGTAGGCATTCTTTTTCTGTCACTCATACTTTACAGGCAGCCCATCAAATTGCTAAGGAGAGTCCTAAAAATACCACCAGTGGAGCCATGGGTAGCTAGTCATATTTGGAATGAGTTAGCATGGCTTACCTTGATTATGGACCTTGGAGCACCTGGACCCCACTATGTTGGAAACAGAAGAATCATTCTAAATATAACTAACCTAATTGTACCAGGAATATGGGGATGGATATCACTGGAACTTTGTAGTCATTCTGTTACATTAAAGAGTAGTGATGAGTTTGGCACTGATTGGTCACACTGTCTGGGTATTTATTGGGTAGCCTTCACTGTGACCCCATGGATGTGTGACACAAATCTTTGGCCATGGTTTCCACCTGGCTGGTTGGTCACTGCAACCTAGGTTTTCCCTGAGCACAGAGGAGAATCTGCCCCATGGTAGTGAAAATTGCCAACTTCCCTCTCTCAAGGCCAGATGAGCATGTTCTGTTTTCCAGATTATACCATATTCTGGTATAATCATTTGGCTGCCATCTTTGTCCCCTCCAATGACCCGGAAGACCAATACACAGAAGCCCTTATCACATTCACCCAACAAAGCCTGTCTTTCCTGAACACTGAAATGTCTTTTTTTTTTTTTTTTTTTTTTAAGATTTTACTTATTTGAGAGAGAGAGAGAGACAGAGAGTGGGCCAGAGAGAGAACATGAGTAGGAGGCCAGAGGAAGAGGGAGAAGCAGACTCCCTACTGAGTAAGAAACCCAGGGTGGGAATCAGTCCCATGACTCAAGAGATCATGACCTGAGCTGAAGGCAAATGCTTAACCAACTGAGCCACTCAGGTGCCCTGAACGCTGAAACGTCTTTAGTGAGAAAAGCTGTCTTCCAAAGTAGGATGGTTTTGGATGTTACTACTGCCTTGCAAAGAAGCACCACAGGTGCATGGATAAATACCATTATCTAAGAAGAAGGTTGTGGGTTCATATCTGATGAGTCTGCTAATGTGTCATCTTTGTTAAAACATATGTGGATACAGTGAACACCCTGCGTGATCCTATCCCCAGTCTAGGAGACTTAGTAAATCAATGGTTCAGATCATGGGGCTCTTGATGGAAAAAGTTGTCCCTGATTTGGGAGATCATTGTCCTCTTAATCTGTGTTTTCTCTTGTGTGTGACTGTACTGCTGCTGTGGGATCTGCCTCTGTGCAGCCAGCTGGGTACCGAAGGAGCCACCTCCATGCTAATGAAACCCCTTCCTCCCTGCTCAGGGGACACTGCAGAAGATGGAGGCACATAAGATTCTAAGAGCCATTCTAGAGGAGTGGAGTATGGGAGAAGGTCATTGAGAGGAGATGACTGCTGATTGACCAGGGAGCTGGACCTTGACAATGGGAGTCTCCTACCTCTTCCTGTCTTTGGAATGCTCCATTCCGCCCACCCGATCCCATAGTTGGAGCCATTTTGAAAGGATAGATCCTTGAGCAATATGTTGTTGAGAGCATCTGGAGGGTACAGATGAAGGAACCTAGTTAAGGCCTCTATAGAAACTTTCAACATTTTGGCTAGCAGGTGAGGAGATCTACTCGTTTTCCAGCGGCGCAAGACAAGCTTTGTAAGTTCCCTTGCTTGTTACACCTGCCACCCATCTGGAGTGGCCGGCCTATTTCTTCGGTCTCTTAGCCCTCCACGAACGAGGGCCGATTTCAGATTTGAGCCGATTTCAGATTTCACCTGAAAAGCTCCCAAGGGTGCAAACCAACAACAATACAAAGAGCTCATAATCCACTTTGCAGTCCTTTAACCCAGGCTTATCTACGGTTTGCAAATGATGCTGAGTGCCTTTCTCAAAAACATGAGGATAATTCTTGCATTATCCCAATATCTTTCCTACCTGGCTCTGCAGATATTTAATTTTCACTGTACTTTGCTGATGTTTTGAGGAACTATTGTGTTGCTCTTCTGATGATTAACTGTTCTCTGCTTAGTGTTACATGCCTCAGATTATCATTGGATAGTGTAATGACCATACTTAAGAATTCATTTAATTTTCACTTTCATGTATATTAAAGCCCTTTGTAAAGTGCTATGAAATGACAATATAATTGTTACTGTTGTTACTGTGGAGCTTATGCTTTCTCAGCATAGTCAACATGAGGAAATACTTGGATAATTGAATCCATTGCTTGTTTTTAAAATGCCCATTGACTTGAAGACTTTTTCCAAGGACAGGAAGCAAAATTTAACACAGGCTTCTAGGCTTCTCTTTATATTCTCAAGTATGGTTTACAGCCTCAAGCATGGTTGTCCTTTCTGACAGAACTACCTTTTATCTTCTTTTTACAAGATAAGATTGATCTATTTTTTAAGCTAATACACCACTGGCTTTATATCCTTGTTGCAGGCTTTGGGAATAGGTTAAAGCCTCTTTGTGTTGCATTATTTACTGTGCAGCTACATTCAAAAATACAATGAATACACTGAAATTAATAACTCTAGAAGGGTGCAAAGTGATAGTATTCATACTCAATTACAGAGATGATCTGTTACATTAATATAATAGTGATGCTATTTGAATGTAATATGGTGCAGAATAATAAAGACTAACAGAATTTCAGTTTTTGAGTTTAGGAAAAAAAAAGATAAATGGCTAGCAGACCTGGTTAATAGCTCAAATGCACAGGCTTTAAGCTCTTATTTCAATATCAACTCTTAACAGAGGACACCAGGCAAATGAACTTGAATATCCATTTGATTTCTAGCTTCTTAAAAACTGAAATAAGCTTTTATATACTTTGGAAAGAATTACTAGCAAAAAAGGATAAGAGGGTGGGTTTTAATGGAGGTAATCCTCTAAGAAATTACTCCTTAGCAATTAGAAATACAGAAAAGCAAGATAAACTTGAAATAAGCCTGATAAATCCTATCTTACTCATTGTCTTCATTTAATAGGTACTTTCGATCTGGATTAAACTGTGCTCTCAGTAGTTACTCTGAGAAATCCTATTCTTTATATATTTTCCTTCTCCTGTCTTCTTACAGAACTAATAATTATCTTCTCAGTTACAAATTATGAATGAAGTCACTGGAAGCAATTATTGGGTGGAGTCCTTGGATTAAGATCATGGATCTCTAATGAGGCTTCATGTTCTATGAATGGTGATTCTCAGACCTGCCTGAGAACCAGGATCACCTGTGCAACTTGTGAGAACTACACATGCCTGGGTCTCCCATAGATTTTGAGTCTATAAATCTGGGAGGAGCCACGACAAAATGGTTTATGATACATGAACAGGATTGAGAATCCTCACCATTTTTGGTTCAAAGTACATTTTGTAAAGAAGTGAGAATTAAAAAAGTTAAATATGCTTAAACATTCATTTGACTTTATATTATTCTATATATTTTATCATATGATTAATTTTTATTATCCAAGTCTACCTATACACTGTGTAAACATAAGAAAATGCAAAAGCAAAAGGAACAAAATAACTTCAAATATGACCACTTTTAATATTCTAAAGCATCAAATGGACATTGAAAGTTTAATTCTAGTACTAGAGTATTTGACTTTGCAATTGAAGCAAAAATCCAAGGGTGCTCCACAGAGTTGTTTTTCTGGTGTATTAGGTATTATTTGTTCAAATCAGTGTTTTCTACTGAAGGGAGGATCTCTTACATCCTTTCTTCTTCTACCCAAATATTTTTCTGTTCCCCCCCCTCAAGGAATTTGCATATATGAGTTTAGCCAAAGCTAATAATGGACTTTTAGAATTACCAGTTCTGGGGACATAGCAAAACAGGTGATGGTGGTTTATTCATCCATTCATTTATCCGTTCAACAAACATTTATCGAGCACCTACTCATATCCCTGACACTCAGGTATGTGTTAGTGAGGTTCAGTCCCTTCCCTGGAGAAACTTCACACTCTAGTATGGGATATAGACACAGACAAATATTATGGTATATTGTTTATTTGCTATGAAAGATGTAAGTATAAGTTAAGTTTAGGGATAAGGGATATGGGATAAGGGATATCTAAATCAGAATGGAGAGTCAGGATGAATATAAAGAAGGGATATGAAAACAGGGCATCAGAGCTAGAAGACACTCATCTATGGCCATTTGCTGACTTTGGAAATCTTTATCAAGGGGTATGGATGTCTTTACTTAACTCTATTTATTGCCTGGAGAGGAGACCATGAAGCTCTTTGATCTCTGATGTTCTTTTTTTTTTTTTTTTTTTGTAGTATTTTGCTTTCTTTCTCATAGATGCATTATCTTTTACTGTATTTCCAGGCTCTTAGCAATATTTTGAATATTTCTTTTCCCTGTGTAGTTTCTGTTTCTTCAGAGAAGCATTTTTATTGTTGTTTGTTTTGGTCCCTCTCTTTCAAGTTAGAGATCAGATCGTTCTAAGAAAGCATTTGCAATCTCCTTCTGGATGGAGATATAGAGATGCGACTTTCAACTTCTGTGAAGTGCAGGGGTAAGAACACTGGCGTCTCAGGAGTCACCATGTCAACATTTACTGGAGAGAAATGGTCTCCCAGCTAACCTGGTTTGATAATAGTGGGATAACTCGTTCATCAATGTTCATATTTTGGCTTTATTTTCTCCTATACCTCAGGCAGGGGCAGCGGTGGGGGTCGGGGGGCAGGGGTGAAGTTGCAGGGTATACATTGGGTCACTTCCCACTTGCCCCATTACCTACTTTGCAATTTGCCTTCCTTGGTCAGCTGTCAGTTACCATCAGTCAGGTAGTTACTTTCTGGCTTCAAAATGTTTGTTACTTTTCTCTAACTCTTCTTTTCTCTTTGTCATTGTAACCTTGTGTCTTAAAACGAATAAAACAGCACCATTATGGGACACCTGGGTGGCTCAGCAGTGTCTGCCTTTGGCTCAGTGTGTGATCCTGGAGACCTGGGGTCGAGTCCCGCATTGGGCTCTTTGCAGGGAACCTGCTTCTGCCTGTGTGTCTGCCTCTCTCTCTGTCTCTCGTGAATAAATAAATAAAATCTTAAAAAAAAAAAAAAAAAAACCCAAAACAGCACCATTATGATGTGGTTTCAGACTGGGGAGAAAGTAAATTCCTGTGGTCTGTCTGCCCTTTGACCTGCACCTAAATGCCTTGCTTTTGTAGGATCCTATGCTAAGAATTTAGCTAATAACAATTTTAGGAAACAAGTATTATTATTGTATTACTTTTGCAGATGAGGGAACTAAATTTCAGAGCGATTAAATGGCCAAAGACCTAACAAATAGTAGAGCTCTGTCGGCCAAGTGGCTCTCAGATCTATGGAGTGGTTCACATGGGATTGTAGGATAGCTTTGAGGCACTGCTATCATGGACAAGGTCCTTCTGCCACTTATCAGGGTTAACCCTGATCCCAAACCCACTCTGGGGATTATGACAGTCAGGACCCCTGAAGGGAAGGTTGAACATGGAATGCCATTAGAGAGGCCCTGTTCTATAGAGAGCTTTTATCAGCTCTTTCATCACTATGGATCGGACTGTTTTCTGACATAAATTCTTTCTTTTAGGAGTTTGACGAAGTTTGCATTTTGATGATCTATTTTAGTATTTTGCTAATTATGAAATGCAGGCCACCTGCTTTCAAAAGAAGGCGCTGGAATGGAGAATAATAGAGATGTAAATATGGTGCCTTTTATGGGCAAAAGCAGATTTTTTAGCAGCATGTTTTAAAAAATTAGAAATTTAACAGCTGTTTTGGAAAATAAGTGAAATGCTTCCGTACTGCTGAATAATATGCACAGGTAATTAATTTTAAAGTAAAACTGTGGCCTCATTTGACTGTATTAGCATCACTAAATTAATAAACTAATCTTATCTGTCAAATTATTGTCTAGATTCTAAACCCCTGCTCACTAAAACCAAATTTTTAAATGAAAGTGAATATAAATTTACAAGACCAGTTTTCTTTCTTTTTTCTTTTTTTTTTTTTTTAGAGATTGATTGATTTGAAAGAGAGCAAGTACATCTGTGCTTGTTGGGGAGGGAGGGAGTAGGAGGAGAGAAACTCATGCAGACTCCCCACTGAGTGGGGGGCCCCATGCAGGGCTCAGTCCCATGACCCTGACATTATGACCTGAGCTAAAATCAAGAGTCTGATGCTTAATTGACTAAGATACCCAGGCATCCCAAGAAGCCGAATTTTCTTAGGTAGTTTGTGAAGGGATCTTATAGTTTTATGTATATAACTGGTATGGAAGGGATTATACATTACTTTTTCTGTAAATGATCAGGAATAAGAAGAGTTATAAAATGAGATTTTGGGGGATATAATATTTGTACATTGGAGGTTGAAGTTTGGAATAGAAAACATTTTTATGTATAGATGGTCCTCAACTTATGATGGTTGAACTTATGAGTTTTTACTTTACAATGGTGCAAAAGTGGTAGGCATTCAGTAGAAATCACACTTCAAATTTTGAATTTTGATCTTTTCCCAGACTAGCAATGTGCCCTATAATACTCTTGTGATGGTGGGCAGCAGCAGCCACAGCTTCCAGCCAGCCACATGATCATAAGGGTAAACAACACTGACAACCGATCATGTTGCCACACACAGAATGGTTATTCTATTTCTCACTTTCAGTACAGCATTCAATAAATTACATTACATATTCATCACTTTATTATCAAATAGGCTTTGTGTAAAGTGATTTTGCTTAATTGTAGGTCAATGTAAAAGTATTCCAAGCACATTTAAGGTAGGCTACGTTAAGCTGTGATGTTTGGTAGGTTAGGTGTATTAAATGCACTTTTGACATATGATTTTTTTTTTGACTTATGAAGAACTTATCAGAATGCAACCCCATTGTAAGTTGAAGAAACTCTGTACACCAAATTTAAAATATGAAAGACTAGGGGTGCCTGGCTGGCTCAGATGTTTGGGCGTCTTCCTTCAGCTCGATCCTCAGGGTCCTGGGATTGAGCCCCATGTCAGGCTCTCTGGTCAGTGGGGAGCCTGCCTTCCCTCTCTATCTGCCTTCCTCCTTTTGTTCTCTTTCTTTCTCTCTCTCTAAAAACATTTTAAAAAATACAAAGAATAAAAAGAGATAATTGAAAAATCTTATCTCTTCCTACAGGGCTTCCATAATTTCCATGCAAACTTCTTATCCAGCAAGCAGTTCACCTTGGCTTCTGTGGAAAGAAGATTTTTGTCTTCCTCCCAAGTTTACCTGTTGAAGTCCTAACCCCTGATGCAAAGGTATTTGGAGATGGGGTCTTCTGGAAGTATTAGGGTTACATTAATTAATTAGGGTGGGGAAGATCTCATGATGGGCTTAGTGGCCTTGCAAGAAGAAAGAGAGACAGACAGATGGCTATCTCTCCCTCATGTGAGGTTACAGCCAGAATGTGGTGATTTGCAAGTGAAGACAAGAGCTCTAACCAGAATCTGACCATGCTGTTACCCTGATCTCAGCCTCTCAGCTGCCAGAACTATGAAGAAAAATTACTGTATTTAAGTCATCCAGCCCATGGTACTCTATTATGACAGCCCAAACTGGCCAATAGACCCCTCAACTTTGCTTTCTGTCTTGTTCTAAGATTCCCATGTTCTCAGTGTAAAATATACCCCGTGGAACCTGAAAAACTTGCTCCTCTCAACACCTGGTAACCCTCTATGTCCCAAATTTGAAAGAAAGGTTGGAAATCCAGATTTTTTTATATGAAATTGCATAGAACTTTTTTTTTTTGAAATTGCCTAATACTTCTAATATTGATATAGCATTCTATAATATATTTCTAAGCCAGTCTACTCACAAACAGCAAATTTACAAATGTTGTTTCTCTCTCTCTCTCTCTCTCTCTATATATATATATATATACACACATATATATATATCTTATCTCCTAAACTCCTTGAAGGGTATGATGTCTTATTTTTATTCTCTGATTCCTAGGGTTGAAAATGATTGGTAATCAAATGTTCTTGTTGATGCTGAATCTACTTGCTCTTTCTCTGATCCCTCTCCTCTTTAGACAAAACATTCCCAATTACATTCATTCCTCCATTCTTTTTAAATAACTTTTTTAAAAAATTAATTTGATTATCCTTTGATTTCTCAGATTTTGGTAAAATTGATTTTAGTGGAGCCATAATGGACCACTTTTTGACGATCAACTTTTGGACCCAAAGGTGGGAGCATTGGCATTGAGACTTCTTTTCACATGAGGGCCTTAAATTGTATATAGAAAGGAATCAAGAGATGCTAAATATAAGGATGTTTTTTTCCCCAATTCTACATTTTCCTTCTATTTTCATCACCCACCATCTTGATTGATATTTCAACAGTAATGCTGTGTTACTGCTCTGTGGTCCAATTTCTCTTGCTCTCAGTGGGAAGGCTTCTCTTTTATTTATCTATTTGTTCCTATTATGGAGAAATTAAGCTTTAAGTGGCTATACACCTGTTTATTCATTCTGCAAGTGGTATTGCTCATTGTCAGTGGTTGTTTTTGATGCTAATACTGCTTCTTGCCTTGTTTTATTTAGAGTCCTGACATGTTTGCTGGCCTACAATAGCTAATAAATAACAATAATGAATTCTTTACAGGTTCTTGTTCCTCCCTCACCACAATCTTCCTGGAGTCAAAATGGAGAAATGTTTTTTCCTCTCTGGTTTCATATTTGATATCTACAAAGTGTTCAATCAAGGTGTTTACAAAATGAAGTTAGTTGGCATTTCAATGATGTAGTACTGATATGATTTTCTTATGAGCTATTTCTATGAGCTGCAACTATGTTTCATCACTTGATTTTTAGGTAATATGTTTTTGTGGCTCAAAAATAACATAAAAAATGCAAAAAAATACACAGGAAAAGTTTTACTGCTACCTTTTCCTTTCCTTTGCCCAATCCCTACCTTCCAACTCCATAGGTAAAACTTTTATTAATTTTTGATGTATTCTTCCAGTTTTTGTTTATATACATGAAAGTAAATACAAATGCTAATAGTCTCCTTTCTCTGTTTTTTAAACATAAGATACCATTGTTCTACTTCTTTCACATTTCACCTAACATTACATCTTGGAGCTTTTGTCATATTGAAATATAAACCTACCATATTGTTTTATACGGTTGAATAGTATTTCATTTGATGGAGATGCCAGTGGTGCATCTCCACTTGATGCAAATGACTTAAGTCATTTACTTAAGTAAAGCCCTACTGATAAACATTTGTTTTGTTTCTAGGATTTTACTAGGACAAATCATATTACAAAAAAAAACAAAACAAAACCCTCTTACACACCTCATGTCACACGTATGCAAATAGATTTCTATAGGATAAATTCCCCGAAGTGGTAATAACTAGGTCCAAGGGTCTGTGCATTTGTGATTTTGTCAGATACTGGGCAATTGCCTCCCGAGCTGTACCAATTTATGCTTTCAGCAACAGTGTGAGAGAGTGCTATTATAACACTCACCTATAGAAAGCTTTATCAAGCTTTTGGATTTTATCAGTTTGTTGGGTAAGTGTAGTATCCCAGGACTGATTTAATTTGCATTAGGAGAGTAGTTGGACTTTTCCTATGGTTAAAGCCATGATTATTTCCATTTATGTGTGACCTGTATGTTCATAACCTTTATGTATTTTTCTGTTGGGTTGTCATATTTGTTAGACAAGGATTAACATTTATCTGTAATATAAAAGTAAAGTAGTTTTTTTGGTGGTTTGAGTTTTTTCTTGGCTTATGGCCTTTTGCTGTGCAAAAGGTTGTTTTTTTGTTTTGTTTTGTTTTGCTTATTTTTTACATTTTAATTCATTCAAATGTATTTACCTTTTGTGGATTTAGGGTTTTGAGATACAATAGAAAGTCCTTTCATACGCAACCCTTGTCCTCCCATCCTCAGCCTAATGCAAAATTTTCTTCTAGTATTTTATAATTTCAGTTTTTTAACATTTAAATTTTTGTTTCATTGGTTCTCCATTCATTGATCAAATATTTACCAAGTGTCTCTCATGTACTACGATCTATTTTAAGTACTTGGGATGTATCAGTGATCAAAACAGACAAATATCCTTGCCTTTGCAGAGTTTGCATTCCAGTGGAAGGAGGTTGATAACAACAAAAGAAGTAAATTATATAGTATTGTCAGAAAGTGATGAATGCTATTAAAATTAAAATAGATATAATCTGTTAAGAGGAACTGGAATATCCAGTGCCAGATATAAGTTGCAATTTAAAATAAAGTAATTGAGGGGCACCTGGGTGGCTCAATTGATTAAGCATCTGCCTTTGGCTCAGGTCATGATCTCAGGTCTTGCATCCCGGATCAAGTGCCATGTTGGGCTCCCCGCTCAGCTGGGAGACTGCTTCTCCTTCTTTCTGCCTCCTTCCCTGCCCCCTCCTCATGCTTGCTCTCTCTCTATCAAATGGATAGATAAAATCAGATAAAAACTCTACAGTCCTAAATAAATAAATAAATAAATAATAAAGTAATTGGTGCCTCATTGAGAAGGTATCATCTGAGCAAAGTGAGGAAGGGAAGTGAATAACTTCCATGCAAATCTCTGGGTGAAAAAAGTGCCAGATTGAGGCCCCCAAGTCAAGAGTATGCCTGCGAACCAACAAGTGGGACTAGAGTATGATGAATAGGGAGAAATAGTTGGAGAGGAAACCACAGCTTTCTAGACTCTTCTAAAGACTTAAAATTTTACTTTGAGTGAAATGAGGAATCAGTGCAGAGTTTTGAGCAGAATGACATATAGGACATATTTTAAAAGGATCACATCAGGGAAAATAATTGTTGAGAAATTGGGGAAAATGACCCAGTTCATATGATATATGTCAGCAAAAATAGGGAGGAATTAGTGACCTAGTGTGATGGCAATAGATTCAAAGCTGGGTATTTTAGGGAAGGAATGGTCTGAAAGCAGCAATAAGGACTGAGGATGACATCTATCACTGGGTTACTTACAGCCCAGGGGTGCTGGAGTTACGGTTAAGAAACAGCCACCACTTGAGAGAGCTGCAGAGAAAGCAGGTTCACTGGGTAGAGCTAGGTTTCAGTTGAGTGAAGAAGATGAAGGGAAGAGGATTTTGCTGCTAATGGAGCAAGGAATTTCAAAGGATTGAATAGAAGAGTTTTCACCATTAGATAGCCTGGGAGAATGAGACTGAGAAGAGGATGTGGGGATTCTTATTGTGACTAGAGTCCGGGGTTCTGGGTGTGGTCAGAGTCATAAATATAGATGCACAACATCATGGAGTAAGTTGAGAGTATTTAAGGCAGGGGGCCCTCTAAGGACTTAAGAGTTTAGATTGGAGAATAGTGTGGATGGGTTTCTGATCAAAGGGATAGATGCCCTGGGAGGTATGGTGTTAGGCTCTTGACTTCAAATGGAGTGAAAGTGGTCTTATATTCAGAATGTGCTATATCTTGACTCCATGTTGATAGCCTTGGGGGCTACTGGGGAAGTAGAATGTCACACTAAATATATTGGCTGCCTCACTTTTGATTATTTGGAAGTTTTATCCTATTTTAATGTGTGAAATGGTGAACCAACTTAAATTTTGTTCTAGACAATTACCAACTTGGTTCAAAACCATTTCTTGGATAGTTTTATCTATCTTCCCCCACAGATGTGAGAGGCACTCTGACATAAGTTCCCATATATATCCTGGATTTTGTGTATATGTGTTTTGTTGGATTCACAGTTGTGATTAATGAAATAAGTGTCCTTCAAGAAGTATTATTTAAGTTATAGAACTCTTTTCTTAATGTGATTTTCTCAAAAGGGATGTGTTAAAAATATGCAACTATTATTCTCTGGAGAGGAATGCTGTCATTAAAATTTCTTTGTTCTAAAAGAAATTGTTTACCAAAATGTTATGAGAACAACCTTCTTCATTATTTTCCTTCACTGAGCTTGTAATCCTGCAGATGTTGGTCACTGCTTTTGTGCTAGCATGGCCTTCACCAACAAACAATGATATATCAACACAGTGTAACTCCCAGTAACTCCCAGGAATAATCTTATCACAAATTGCCATCTGCTATAAAGTAAGTGAATAATGCAAGGTGAGCAAGTCTTTCTCTGAAGTAACCAGTAGATCCTGGCAGGGTCCAGTATTATAATTTTACCTGGGCCATTGTCTTTTTGTGCTGCCATCAACAGAGTGAGACTACAGTTGATTAGTAATAGTGACAGTGATTGTAAAAACAAAATACCACTACTACTACTACTACTAATTAAATAGGTGTCAGTTTTCGAGTGCCTTATTAGATGTTTGTTACTGTGCCATAGATGTTGATAGTGTATGTTGAAAACAGTAAGAAATTATTATTTTGGTTTTACAGAAGAGTATAGTAAGGCTCATGGAAGTTCACTTGCTGAAATCACATCACTGGTAAATGGGAGAGCCAGGGCTACATAGTGTCTACAAGTCTACTCTGAAGTAGAATTGTTTTCTCTCTTCTCACTTTACTACTAAATCATGTCCAGTTTAGATAATTGATAGAGAAAATCTCACTAAAAGACTAACTTTCTAAGCAAATAACATAAGAACACCTTATTTTAATTTTGCATAAGTAATTATCATTATCATTCAATGTGTTTAATGCACACATACTTTAATCCATCTGTAATCCATTTATCTATCATCTGTCTATTCAACCATCCCTCCCTCCATCCATCCATCTATCATCTATGGTAGAATCAATTCACATACATTATTATAAAGATAGCAAAGACATAAAATAAAATATATTGGGCAGCCCGGGTGGCTCAGCGGTTTAGCGCCACCTTTAGCCCAGAGCGTGATCCTGGAGACCCCTGATCAAGTCCCACTTCGGCTCCCTACATGGAGCCTGCTTCTCCCTCTCTCTGTGTCTCTGCCTCTCTTTCTCTCTCTATCTCTCATGAATAAATAAATAAAATCTTTAAAATATATATATATTAAAAATTATTTTTAAAGGTATATGCTTTAACCTTATAAAATCCAGGACTATGGAAGCCCCAATGACAAAATTTATAATCGAGTGCCTTTTACCTGGTTTTTATAAAACACACACCTCAAGAGACAGCATCTTTATTAGTAATGCTTAAGGGAATTTAAGGATGAAAGTTCAGTTTTATCAGATTGTGAGGTCTGTATTCTGATTTCCCACAAGTAATGAGTGGATTTTTAAGCATTTCGTTTTCATTTTCACATAAAACATAACTTGGATTTTAATTTTTCAGAGAAAATGTAATTAAATAGTAGTCTAAGGCATCAGAAAGAGAAAAACCAGTGCCTTCATTTTTGTTTTATTTTTTTAAGAGTTTTTTTTTTAAGATTTTTATTTTTATTTTTTAAAAAATACTTATATATTTTTTATTTCTATTTTTATTATTTTTAAATATTTCATTTATTTATTCATGAGAGACAGAGAGAGAGACAGAGAGGCAGGCAGAGGGAGTAGCAGGCCCCATGCAGGGAGCCGGATGTGGGACTCCATCAGGGGGTCTCCAGGATCAGGCCCTGGGCCAAAGGCGGTGCTAAACTACTGAGCCTCCCGGGGTGCCCATTAAAGATTTTATTTTATTTTATTTTATTTATTTATTTATTTATTTATTTATTTATTTATTTATGAGAGAGAGAGAGAGAGATTGAGAGACAGAAGCAGAGACATAGGCAGAGGGAGAAGCAGGCTCCATGCAAGGAGCCAGATGTGGACTTGATCCCAGAACTCTGGCATCACACCCTGCACAGAAGGCAGGCGCCCAACCACTGAGCCACCCACACGTCCCTCATACAGTAGTGTTTTTTCATTGACATGAATGTGTTCTACATATTGTTCAGATTATTGATTTTTACTCAGTATGCTAATGCATTTTTGTTCAAGTTTTTTTTTTTCTTTTTTCTTTTTGCACTGTGTTGGGTGGTATGGGGTTTTAACTCTGTGGTCCAAACTAAAAGTCACAGTAACAAGAATTCTAATAAAAGACGGATTTCCCATTGTGTTCCAGCTATAATTACCTCAATTCCTTGCCTTGAATATGCTAATGTCTCTCCTGCTTCAGGGCATCTACATTAGTTTCCTTGTCCAGGAACCCATGGAGCTCAGATAGCCACAACTCTCCTCCCCTTAGTCAGGATTTCTTTCATCTCTTACTATCTGGAGTCTTTTTCACAGGACTTTCTACAAGAGTGTCTCCTTCACTCTGTAACCCTGGATCTTGCTCTTCTTTGTGAATGTAGGACCATCTCATACAGTACATTGTGTATTTGTTTATTGATGCCCTTCCATTTGAATATAAATTACATTTTATTACAGATTATTTTTGTTTACTAATGCATTGTTAGAACCTAAGGCAGTCTGGCACCTAATGGACACTCCAAAAACATTTGTTAATTGTGTTGAGTTTTTAATGTTCGAATGCTTCTGAGTTCTCTTCCTTCACTTTGCTATGTTCCAAATATCTATGAGAGAATATCCATGATCTATGAGAGAAGCAGCTCTTGATTTTTTCTTTCTTTCTTTGAAATAGAGTACTCATACATTGATTGTATTTTCCTTAGGTGGTTCTTCTGCAGCAACATATGGAATCAATAATTTCCTGAAATAAATTGTCAGAATTTCTACCAATCTTTGTACTCTACTCAATGTGTAAAGAATTGTAAAAATGTTCATTGAAAAGAAACAAAGAGAATATTTGTCTCTGCATAAGAATCTTTAAAGCATCAAAAAAATCTTTAAAGCATCGATATTCCACCATTTATTGAAACATTTGAGATTCATTAGTATGAATAATGCTTATGAAAGCAGTCAAGTTCTTTTCAGTTATAAGATATTGTTTAACATTTTGATGGTAGTAATTTATAAAATATCTTGAACCTATATTAGCATTTTAGCTCTATTTTTAACAGAGCACTTTTACTTATATTGCTGAAAGCTCACTTCTAAATATTTAACCTTAAAATCGTGAAAAGTGTTCTTAAAAGATTTGAAATTTCACTATTGTAGTTTATTTGCTTGTTGTTGGTGATATATTCTAAGTATTTGAACTTAGATTCATTGGGAAAAACATTCTAAGATTTGTTGTCTTTTTATTGACAGGCAGTCTGCCTCTGTTGGAAGTTGGTCTTCATAGAAAGTCATTTAAACCATTTAACAAGAGAGGAAACCCATTAAAAATATGCAAGCTCTTGGAAAACAAAATCCGTATACTAATTAGACCTATTAAGGCAATTATAGAGCACTATTAGTGATGCAAAAGTTATGTTGCGCTCCTCATGGTACCTATGCCAAAAAGCCATGACGTTCCTATTTTTTCTAAATAGAGTGTGAGTGATCAATTTCAGCACCACTGTGTTAATTTGCAATGAGTCAACAGCAGAAGACATTTCTATGGGCATAGAATAATGGTAGAAGATGGTTATTTTACCACTCAATGACAATACAGCTTTGTCAGGCAATGCTTTAGTAATGAAGAGACAACTACAACCACCTGTTAACAAGGAAGAAGAAATATAAAGAGTTTCCGAAACTGTGGTCTTTAGTTGCAGCCAAAGCTCTGAGGTTTCTCTGACTAGTGTGCACATTCAGATGATTCCTAACTGCTGCCTTAATAGCTTTTGATGAGTGATCAAAACATTATGATCTCTGTTTCAGAAGACAGCTTCAAGCTTATGAACTAGTAATAGGAATTTTAAACCTGTTCTTTGGAAGGCACTAATAATTGTGTGGGGCTCTGGAAAACCATGTCATTTAAGGAATATAAAAAATGAGGCAGTGGTCAACAAAACCTTAGAAAATGCTGTCCCTAAAGGCTTGTGAGAAACTCTTTAAGTACTTAAAAAAAAGAGAGAGAATCTCAGTTAATGTTTATAGCCACTCTCAAGCAATAAGACAGGGGATATAACTATCCCCACTCTTTAGATGAATGCTTGAGGCAGAAAAGTTAAGAGATATCTTTCCCTAAGAGCTTTCAGTAAGGGAAGAGAAATATTATTATTTTTAAAGATTTTGTTTATTTATTCATGAGAAACACACAGAGAGAGGCAGAGACACAGGCAGAGGGAGAAGCAGGCTTCCCACAGGGAGCCGGAGGTGGGACTCCATCCTGGAACCCCAGGATCACGCCCTGAGCCAAAGGCAGTGGCTCAACCACTGAGCCACCCAGGTGCCCTGGGAGGAGAAATATTAGATCAAGGCTTGGGTTTCCAAACTCCTGGTCGGGCACAAGATGGTTACGGTGAGATGGTCCTTGATACCATGTGATTATTTCTGCAATCTCAGTTGCCTAAATGATTTTTTATTTGTTTGTGCCTTGAAGCATCACACATAGCAGAAGGGTAATTATTATTATTCACCAAATGACAGCAGATGTTCAAAGTCACTTAGGGCAGAATAAGCGTGAAGGAAGGACAACCAGCAGCATATGTGCTGATGTAATATCTATTAGAGTCCTCCTCCGTGGTTTTGCCAGGGAATGGAAGCGATCAACAGATCAGATGCTCAAGGCTGCAGAGGCTCAGACAATGCTCACCTCCACAGCTAATCACAGCAAAACAACTTAGTGGTTTTAGTTTTGCATTAGTGATTCTTATTTCCATTTAATGTGTTCATAAAAACCATGTGTGTACATTTTAATTGGTATGCCCCACTACAGAATAAAGTGATATAGGAAGACAAACCTGGACTACCCACAATTAATGGACTGTTTTGGCTTCATAAGACCCAGAACTTAGGAATCCCAATTGCAAAGACACAGCTAATGGAGTTGCTTTTACCCAGTTGCTGCAGCACACATTCCTGAAGCGTGGATATTTCTTAACTGAGGTCTTATTAAACCTAACAACTTTTTTGAAAAAAATTCTTATGACAAAGTGCAGATTATTAATAGTATAAAATAAATTCCTCAGGGAGTCTGTAGTCTGTGGACTGAACAGTTCAGCTTTGGTCTGTCTTCAAATTGCCTATCCCATAGAGTTCATAACCTGAAAGTGCACTGACCAGGTAAGGCTTTTTTACTAAATTTCCACTGCAGACTAAGAAGAGAAGCACTGAAAGCAGAAACCTTCTATTTCATCGTTTTGGCACTCTTGCTTAATATCACACCACAGGTATTGAAGAAGGTATTCATGGTGCATGAATCAAACAACTTTATGTCAGACTGATGAATAGTCAATGTATTGAACAAGAGAGTGTCCCCTGTGATCCTGAAACAGCTAACTGGGAAGAGGACTGTGGCTTTGGAGTATTCACACAAGGGACATGGTGAAAGTTGTAGATTATTCTAATTTTATACCTTTTAAAGGATTAATAAAACTTCTGGAGAAGACATAGAAAGCTATGGACTACAGAAAAGAAAAGAAGGATATATCCAATTAAGAACTTGGTTGCTAGATGATGTCATTTCTAGAGAATGGTTTAAGATTATCAAAATGATGAGCTCATACTGGAAAAGTGGAGCTCTAAGGATGGAGAAAATTCATTTGCTAAGAGATCTGCCGCTGGACCAGCTGAAAATAGACAAGGGATTCTAAAATATGTGAATATATTGTTACCCTAAACTGATCTAGAAGGGAATAACCTGGAGAAACTTCCAAATAGGTCATACTGGAAATGGAAAAAAAAAAGATAAATACTTAGGGTGACAGAAAATGACACAATTTGGTGATATGAATCTAACGATATTACTGAGATTTAGTATGATAGAATTGACTACAAGAATTTAGCTATAGGGATCCCTGGGTGGCGCAGCGGTTTAGCGCCTGCCTTTGGCCTGGGGTGCGATCCTGGAGACCCGGGATTGAATCCCACGTCGGGCTCCCGGTGCATGGAGCCTGCTTCTCCCTCTGCCTGTGTCTTTGCCTCTCTCTCTCTCTCACTGTGTGCCTATCATAGTAATAAAATAAAATAAAATAAAATAAAATAAATAAAAGAATTTTAGCTATAGAAAGGTATAGATAAGTATTTAATAGAACTATAATGTGAATCACAATCAAATTTAACATTTTCTAGTAGCCAAATTGTGTAGTAAAGAATTTGGCCTCTATCCAAGAGATGCTTTTGTCCTTGCTTCTTGGGTCAATTTATGTCATACCTGAGAGGAGTGTCTTTGTTTAGAGTGGGAGCCAGCCACAGAAGATATAAGGTGGGACCAGCCATACCCAGTAGTCTGAGAGTGGGGGTGGGCCAGGCCAGAAGGAATCAACTAGGTGATTTATGGTGAAGTCTTTGGGTCATAAGGTATCAGTTTACCTGGAGGCTTAGTTCAACCATGTAGGAAGTCCATCAATCAATCTTGTCTTTGTAAAAACACAATAAAAACTGTGGATACGAAAGCTTGGGTGAGCTCTCCTGGTTGGCAGTACCCTGTGTGATTGTTTATACGCTGATGCCAAGAGATGGTGGCACATGTTGACACCAGTGAAACTTCCTAGATTTTGCCCTATGAGCCTCTTTCCTTCACTGATTTTACTTTGTATCTTTTCCGTATAATAAACCATAACTATGAGTATGATAGCTTTCAGGGAGTTCTGCAAACTCTTTTAGTGAACCATCAAAACTGAGAGTGGTTTAGGAAATCCCTATGAACTTGCAGTTGATGCCTGAAGTGAAGGCTCTTTTCTCCCTAACATTTAGTTGGACTGTAACTCCTTGCAATTGGTGTCAGAAGTCTTGGGCACATTTGTCAGTCTGGAGGATTGTGCCTTCAGCTTCACAGTTTGCTAATTCTGAGTACGTATTAATGAAGTAAAATATAAAAAAAAAAGTCCATATGCCCAAAATATTATCATTTCAATAGGTAATCAAACAAAAAATACTAATCAGCATATATACAATACTAAGTATATTGACTATGAGCTACCATGTTGGACCAGGTAGTTATAGATTGTTCAAAAATAATAGAGCTCTAAGCAAAAGAGATCAAGTATTGTCATTTGTTAGGACAACATTACCTACCATAAGAGCTCATAAACCTGAAAGTTGAGGTGGATTGGAGGGTATCTGGGTACAGAGTAAAGGGGAATTTGAGAGTAAGTAACAGAAGACTGCATTCCCAGGTCAAGTATGTAGATTGTATAACCCTGAATGTGATCATGAGACTGGCACAGAGGCGGTATATGGCAGCAGCACTAGGGACTTTAGCCATCAGATCATCTTCTGATACTCTCATTAGCTAAGTGCAAACATAAGATAAACTCTTGCCATACACAAGGAATCTCTCTGTCTCTGCCTCTCTCTTTCCCTCTTTTATTTTAACTCTTCCCTCTTTTCCCTCCTTTTTCATTTTTTATTACTTCTCTTTATTTCCTTTCTTTCAACAAATACTTATTGACTGCTTATTTGTGTGTCATGTATTATTTTTGTCCTCACATTTTTGAGCCCCACCCCCAGTGGACATTTGACGACATCTGAAGACATTTTTTAGCTGTCAGAACTTGGGGCAAGGGTGCTATTGGAATATAGTAGGTAGAAGGCAAGTGTCTTGCTAAGTGACCTGTAATGTATAGGATGGTTCCCCATGACAAACAATTGATCCAACCCCAAGTGTCAGTAGTGCTCAAGCTGACAAGACCTGTCCTAGAATGTTTTAGAGATAAAGGGAACTACTTTTCAGGCATAATTTTGACTAAGAAGGAGAAAAGTAGAAGTTTATTTTATTTATTTTACTATTTATTTTTTAATATTTATTTATTTGAGAGAGAGAGTGTATGCATGGGGTCGGGGGAGAGGGGCAGAGGCAGAGAGAGAATCCCAAACAGACTCCCCGCTGAATTCAGAGCCCAAGGTAGCCCCAATCCCAGGACCCTGAGATCATGACCTGGACAGAAATCAAGAGCCTGATGCTCAACCTCCTGAGCTACCCAGGTGCCCCAGAAAAAAAGTAGAAGTTTAAAAATCTTTAGAGAAAGCAGTAATTAATAATAGTAATAATATAATAGCTAATGCTAGTGTGTTTACTATTTTATAGGAACTATGATATATATCGTATATTAACCTCTTTAATCTTTGCAACCTAGTAAATAAATATTCCTGTTATGCTCATGTTATGGTTGAGAACACTGAAACTCTTGCCTGCTACCTGAAACTAGGAGGGGGTGGCTTTACTATGCTAGAGTAATGGGAGAAAAGAAGAATTGAATCACCCAAATGTTTACCCTAGACACTAGAGATATGACTTTCAGAAAATGGAAGAAAAGATGGTGGAGTCTATGATCTGATGCTTTAACAGGGGATGTCTTATAGGATTCGGAGTCTCAAAAAACACATTCTAACAATGATTTAGAAAATGATCTCATTGAACTAAAGAGTGGCTGTTTTCAGGGTGGGGTGGCCCAGTCAGATAAGCAGGCTGACTGTTGGTTTCAGCTCAGGGGGTGAGATGGAGCCCTGGTGGGCTCTGTGCAGTGTGTGGAATCTGCTTAAGATTCTCTCTTCCTCTCATTCTGCTCCTCCCCTCTGCTCTCTCTCTAAAATAAATAAATCTTAAAAAAATAATGGCTGATTTCTAAGATATATTAATCCATTTTAGCATGTTGTAGCAAATGCTGTCAGTATCCTGGTTCATATCCACTGAACACATACAGTTCCTGTGCTTACAGACCTGACCCAAGAGCTTTCTATCATAAACCCCTGCAACTCTTTGCTTGAGACTTTTCTTAGGAATATGGAGAGTTCTCAGCCTACAAGAGGCAGCCTAGACTGTTTTTAGAATTGATTTCTTTGGTAGAAGGCTTCACTGATAGTTGACAAGAGTGTGTATAACATGTCAGCTTCCTTGGCATTCTGACCCAACCTAAGATGGGTGTTCTCAGATTGGGTGGGATTTGGAAAAAATCATGGTAAAATAAGAAATAAGGGACAGCCAGGTAAGGATGGATATGAAAAAACCAAAGAACTGTAAAATCTAGAATGAACTAAGGCTTAGGAAAATTGCTATAGATGACTGAAATGACTGTCTTATAACCTAAGGGCAGAATGATTAAAGAACTGAGAAATATTAGTTCCAATGTCAAAGAAACAGCTAATATTGCTTCTATTGTCTAAGAAAAATTACCTTTATTTTATTTTTTAAAGATTTTATTTATTTATTCATGACAGACAGAGAGAGAGAGAGGCAGAGATGCAGGCAGAGGGAGAGGCAGGCTCCATGCAGGGAGCCCCCCGTGGGACTCGATCTCAGGACTCCAGGATCACACCCTGGGCTGAAGGCGGCACTAAACCGCTGAGCCACCCGGGCTGCTCTACCTTTATTTTTAATAAAAAGTGTAGAATAAATTTCAATGACAGGGATTGAAACCCAAATTCCTTGGAGAGTTGGAGACTTTTCAGTCTGGAAGGGGCATTCCAGACATGTTTGAGTTGATCTCCACGGGGAAAGCCTTCACCTAATGATGGAAGAGTTTGTGCATGATGGCCGCGCTTCCCTGCATCTGAAATGTCCTGTGTACAGTCTCTGAGGGCTTCAGCAATCTAAATCCAGACAAATTATTCTGCATGAAACAGGAAACTTGAAGATGATATTGCTGACCCTCTGTCAGAAATCTTAGAAGAATCATGTAGAAAACTATGTAAAAATAATCTATATTTTCAGTAAGTGTAAAGATATTTTATTGATCAACTCTATTACCCCTACTGCCTCTGGACAGGATTCTAAAATGAATTATGAAAAGAATACTTTGTGAGCATGTGTCAAATAAGCTTGTAATCATTTGGAGCCTATGTGGATTATTTGACAATTCCTATTTTACCTGGATCTATAAGGAGTATAAGGGCTCAGCACTCTACCCATCCAGTGTCAGACAATTTGGTAATACTAATTATCACTCTGTTACAGTTTTTAAGTGATGAGAGAATTAGAAACATGTATCAAACCACAGACATGCTGTTGACCTCACAGAAAGATGGTGGTTAAAAGAGTATTACTTTTAGTAGTAACAGAGTATTACTAGATGGACATAAGTAACTTACCTTTTAAAAAAAAACAAGCCTCGAAAGAATTGAAAGGAGTGCATTTTGGAACTTTATTTCATTTTTCCTCCTGCTGATGGCTCAGAACTTGCTATACCCTAAAAGACCAAAGGAAATCAACCAGCAGTAAGAGAACTACAATAATTATAAAACTGTTTGAAGTGATTCTCATTGTATTAACTTCAGTAAGTATTAGTATAAAAATACAATTTAGGATGATGATTAATTCCAGTATAATATTAAGGATTGGAATGACTGGTGACAGAAATCATAAGTAATGGTATCCTTCTGTTACTTCTGTGCCCTGGTTTTTAATTCATTTAGTTTAGACATCTTTGCATTTCTTTTGAACTATTTGCAGGGAAGTTTCTGTGTGCATATTTATGATTTATTATGAGCCCTCTATACATATTAAATATTAATCTACTTAAAAGAACATACTGTTCTCACATCTTGTCAGACATATTCCAAAATAGGGGATGCAAGGAGTACAAACAGCTATGCTTCACATTGCTACATTATTTCCCTATGACTTATATCACAGTTTACTCATCTCTAAATGTCTGCATTTTTATTTCATTTTAAGCTTTTTTTAAAAGATTTATCTATTCATGAGACACACACACACACACACACACACACACACACAGGCAGAGACATATGCAGAGGGAGAAGCAGGCTCCATGCAGGGACCCTGAAGTGGGACTCGATCCTGAGACTCCAGGATCACGCCCTGAGCCGAAGGCAGGTGCTCAACGGCTGAGCCGCCTAGGCATCCCTTATTGTATTTTAAATGTCTGTATTTTTAGCATCTTCTGGTAGTGGTGGAAGAATGAGAGCATGGGTACTGGTGCAGATGGAGCTGGTTAGAGCCATTGGTAATTGTCAGTAATTTAAAAAATGAGATAGAGGAAATTAATTTAGCCACCAAGGGTTCAGAGATCTGCTTCTCATCAGCACATAACCCAGAGTAGGGCTGCAGCCAACTCAGTCCTGTCTTTTCATGTTAAGTCTCCAGTGGCTGAAAATCATCATCTCCTGAATGCCTGCGAGTGGTTTTTAGAGCTCCGTATTGCTCTTTAAGCTCCTCCCAACATAGAGCACATGTAGACAGAACCTGCTTGTAAGCAATCCAGCAATTTACTATCTCAGTCAGTGTTTTGTAGGATCTTCTTTTGATGTAAAATTGTCGAGCCAACAGGAAGGTCTTCCTTCGTCAACACATTTCAGCTAATTAAATGTCGTGTGCCCAGTGGACATATTAAACACTATGTGGGTCAGTTGTTTTCTGTTTCACTTTCATAACTTTTGTCAAAGCTCATTCTGAAGTCAGCCTGTAGCAGCTTTCTCACGTACACAGAAAACTGCTGGCTACTCAGCAGTGTTAGAAAATGGGGGATTGGATAATATGAGAAGTGTCTCCAAATAAAATTAACACATATCAATATACGAGTAACACAAAGATATTGAACAAGGCTTTCTTTTTTAAGTCAATGTTGCAGTTTTAAAATTGTAAGCAAAATTATAAGCCTTGTGTTCATCTAATTGAATCATTCTAAGAGTCAAATAAACTAATTCAGTGAATAAGATTTGACATAGAAAGCATTAGTCTTTCTCTTCTTTCTCTTGTCCATTTCCCCCCTTTACAGAGAAATCACTCCCATTACTTGCAAAAGTCTATCTATCTACCTACCTACCTACCTACCTACCTACCAACTATCCTGTCTGTCTTGGAGAGTGTGTATGTGAATAGATGAGGTATTTACCTGCTGTTTCTAAATGCTTATATTTGTTACTTTTTGATTTTTAAATTTTAGACATTATATACGGACTCCCAGCTATTGAAAGCAAAGGTTTAGTTGTGTCTTCTCTTGCTCCCATCACACAAACACACATAACTCTCTGTCTCTCTCTCTCCCCTACCTTCACTCCCAACCTGCTAAGGAACACTGCTATTGAGAATCCAAGGCTACTCAGATGCCCGTTCCTTTGTATAAGAACTCTTTCTTTTTCTGCCCCCTCTATGGAAACTTCTAGGATTTTATTCGTGTTCCTAGTTACTATGGGAAAATGTCAGGGAAAAAAATCTAGTTACTGCTGTTTTGGTGGAGTTTTTGAAGGAATAAAAAGTAGATGGGTGTGTGCAACTTGATGTTTTATTGGGGATCTTAATCTTTATGCAGTTATTCTTTAGAGACTGAAGCTGGAAATCCAGAGATTATCCAGGCTATGTTCAGGCTTTCTTGGGAAGCTCTTTGTAAATCCATCCAGTCAGATAGACATTACTCAAAATTAAAGCATACTTAAAGAGCAAGATTGGCTTTGTGATAACCATGGTTGAAATTGGATAATACATACTTGTGGGTTCAATGTACATACTCTTTACTATTTTATCTATTTGAAATTTCCCATAAGAAAAGGTTTTAAAAGAAAGCTATTGTTCCGTCCTCAGTAAAAGTGTTTCTAAATCTAAGAATCAAGTAGTTTTTTCCTTTAATTTTACCTGCCAGATGTGTTATATATTCAAAAGAATTTAAACTTGTTTCTCTGGAAAGCTGTGGACTTCAAAATATCCCAAGTCTTTTTGGATTAAAATCAAATTAACTTTCTGTTAGTCATGTGCTACTACTGCTATAGGCTTAAGTAGATACTTAGTTGGTTACAGTTCATTTTTGTAAAAACCATTTCTTTCTCTTTTGCTAGTAGCTAACTTAAGGTAGTCTCCTCTTCATCTCAGCCCAATATACTTCTATTACCCCAATTTAGGTGCTTGAATTTTTTTGCCATTAATGGTTTCCCTTCCATAGTAACCAACATGATGAGCTTAGAAAGGATTTTACTGTACCTTAATCAAATAAATTAAAGGTCACTAATAATCTATGTAGTTACAATTTGTCTAAGAAAAATATGTCTTCTTCATGGAATAAAATTTTATTTTACTATTCTATAAAATTTGAATCCTTAAAATATGAAATTTTTTTGATGCAGTATTTTACTCAGAATAGTGAAAAAAATGTAGTTATGATATCCTGTAGCAGTATTGCTAAAAGTAACTTTTTAGGCAATAATGCACCTGACCAAATGTAAGAAAATATGTCATGGAGATTAGGAAATTTTGGCTATTTATAGCAATTACTTTAGGACTTGGAAATTAGAGGCAATCAGGCAGAAAGTCAAGATAATAACAGTAGAGAGAAATGTCAAATTTATGAAAATGCTCTTACCAATCACACTATGTCAACATTTATTAACAAACATTCAGTTCCACTGGCTGCACTTAGAACTTTAGTTATGGTCTATTGTTTTGTCTCTTCAATTTACTTTGGTTTAATTGATCAAAACCCAAGTATATCTATAAAATGATATCTTTTCAACAGAAAAGTCTGGGAATATTGATGATTCTATTTTAAGAAAACATGTCTTATTGAAATGGAAGAATCAGGAAAAGTTGTTTGTTTGCTTGTTTTGTTGTTGTTTTTAATTTGGTATGTGGGAGATCTCTCAAAAGATGAGAATAAACTACCAGAAACCACCTGGTCAAGTGGTTCTCTGCCAGGGTTATTTAAAAATGTATTGGGGAATTTTTCATTGTTAATTTGACTGAATGGAAGGGGCCCTACTGGCATTAAGCAAACAGGGAACAGAGATGATAGGAATCCTACAATATTTAGGATAGCTCAGGAAAACGAGGAATTGTCTTTCCCAGTTTCTGATCAAGCAAGTTACCACCTAATGTTTGAATTCTTTCCACACTGTGGGCTCACTGTAGAATGATAAATAGGAAATTCAGCTTTTAAAAAAATTGGGGGATCCCTGGGTGGCTCAGTGGTTTAATGCCTGCCTTCGGTCCAGGGCGTGATCCTGGAGACCCAGGATCTGTGTGTTGCTATGTGTATGTGTACGTGTGTATATGTGGCTGGCATCAAGAATTCCAATGTTTAACCAAACTGGACTAGCTAGATGCCATAGTATATTTTGAAACATTGTTCAGGGTTGTGATTTAATATGACCCCTGGGGCTCAGCAAATTACATTCATTCTTTTACATATGTAGCAGGAGGGCCTTACTCACTCTTTCTTTCTTTCTTTCTTTCTTTCTTTCTTTCTTTCTTTCTTTCTCTTTCTTTCTTTCTTTCTTTCTTTCTTTCTTCTTTCTTTCTTTCTTTCTTTCTTTCTTTCTTTCTTTCTTTCTTTTTCTTTCTTCTCTCTTTCTTTCTTTCTTTCTTTCCTTTTTCTTCTTTCTTTTTCCTTCCTTCCTTCCTTCCTTCCTTCCTTCCTTCCTTCCTTCCTTCCTTCCTTCCTCTCTCTCTCTCTCTCTCTCTCTTTCCTCTTTCTTTTCTTTCATTCAGATTTTATTTATTTATTCATGAGAGACACACAGAGAGAGAAGCAGGCTCCCTGATGGAAGCCTGATGCTAGACTTGATCCCAAGACCCCGGGATCACAACCTGAGCCGAAGGCAGAAGCTCAACCACTGAGCCACCCAGACATCCCACTATGGTTTATTCTTTATCAATTTGCTCATCTTTGGGATCCCTGGGTGGCGCAGCGGTTTGGCGCCTGCCTTTGGCCCAGGGCGCGATCCTGGAGACCCGGGATCGAATCCCACATCGGGCTCCCGGTGCATGGAGCCTGCTTCTCCCTCTGCCTGTGTCTCTGCGCCTCTCTCTCTCTCTGTGACTATCATAAATAAATAAAAATTAAAAAAAAAAATTTGCTCATCTTTAAGATGTGAACCAAAGTCTGCAAGGATGATGATCTGCATAGTTAAACTATCTGTCCTAATCTGCTGGGGGAACATTATAGTTTCATACTATAGTCATTTAGTTGTTGTATTGCTATTGCTTTTCTTTTCTTTTCTTTTCTTTCTTTTCTTTTCTTTTTTCTTCTTTATTTTCTTTTCTTTCTTTCCAGATGAGGGAAGAAACAAGCAGATTCTGTGCTGAGTGAAGAACCTGATGCTGGCTCGATCCCTGACCCTGAGATCATGACCTGAACTAAAATCAAGAGGTAGACACTTAACTGACTGAGCCACTCAGGCACTCCAAAACTTATGTGTTTGTTTTTTTTTTTTTTTTTAAAGTAGGCTCTTCGCCCAGCCTGGAGCCCAACCTGAGGCTTGAAAACATGACCCTGAGATCAAGACCTGAGCTGAGATTTAGAGTCGGATACTTAATTGACTGAGCCACCCAGGTACTCCTGGTATTGTTTTTCTTTTTCTCACCATATTCTCTCCATTCTGGGCTAGCATCCATTTTAACTCAGGCTGAATATCATCCATTGGTGGTTCTGTGTGCTGACCACATGAAATGAAGATGTTTTTAATATAGCAGCACACATTTCCTCCTCTACGGTATTGGCAATTTCATATTCATTTTTGCTTAAGCTGGTCTCTAGGCTAGTTGATGAGAATTCATTCTCTGAAAGAACATGATAACTATTTTCTACTTTTTCCAAGTGAGTCAGACTGTGAATGCTGTCTTGTGATTTATTAAAACATGAAAAATATATGTTGGCAAGTAATAACATGCAGTAGATTTACAGTGGTGCATTCTAAATGGATACATCAGGACTTTGTCTTTTTTAACTCTCTGGTATCCATAGAACTAGACTTATTTGATAAATTCTTTAGATAAATTAAAAGAACCACTCCATGCCTGAGCTCTACATTTCATTTCCTTTGTCCATGTAAAGAGAGGCAGCCAGGTTTCTTTCTTTCCTTTTTCTTTTTTTTAAAGATTTTATTTATTTATTCATGAGAGACAGAGAGAGAGGCAGAGACACAGGCAGAGGGAGAAGCAGGCTCCATGCAGGGAGCCTGATGTGGGACTCGATCCAGGGTCTCCAGGATCATGCCCTGGGCTGAAGGTGGCACTAAACTACTGAGCCACCCGGGCTGTCTGGTAGCCAGGTTTCTATTGACAAGCTACTCACTCACCCCCACCCTATCTTCAGCCTAACTCAAATTATTTGGAAAGAGTAAACTCTACTAAAAACTCTGTTACCAAGAACAGAGTAATTGTTACTGAGAAATTCAACGTACTCTAAGAGCAAGAGATGCTAAGATTGGAATAAAACCACACACATGTACACACACACACACACACACACAGTGCTCTTCATGGTGAGGAAAGGTGTACAATTAGGAAATCTCAGGTAAAGAGAGAAAGCAAGAACATATCTCCAGAAGTTCAGTCTTATATCAGAAATGATTAGCTCTCATGCTAACCGTGTGCTCCTCTCTCCTTCCCAGCCTCTCTTGCACATATGATTCTCGCCAATGAAAGGTGAGTGTACCCCTTGCAGGATGAAGAAGAGCCAATGAGCCACTTCAGTCTTATGTTTTCCTATTATGGTGACCTCAGAGGTTGCATGTTCTGGATTACATGGTTATAAAATGGGAACAACCTAGATCTCGGAGTTATCGCCTGGAAGAGAACTGTGCCAATCTTGATCTTATACCAGAATAAGAAGTTATTTGTAACTGCAGCATGGCCTCTCCTAGCATAAGATGTCAGTCAACATTAAAGGGTTTAGGGATCCCTGGGTGGCGCAGCGGTTTGGCGCCTGCCTTTGGCCCAGGGCGCGATCCTGGAGACCCGGGATCGAATCCCACGTCAGGCTCCCGGTGCATGGAGCCTGCTTCTCCCTCTGCCTGTGTCTCTGCCTCTCTCTCTCTCTCTGTATGACTATCATAAATAAATAAAAAAAAATTAAAAAAAAAACATTAAAGGGTTTAGAAAAATAAAGGGTTTAGAAAATGAAAATGAAGAAGTGTTGATTCAGACACATCCAAATAAATGATGTAGAATGGAGTAGAAATGAGCTCAGTTTGAGAATTACAGAAATATTTTATTTTATTTTTTAAATAGAGAGAGATAGATCATTTAAGGACTTTATTTATTTTAGAGAGAGAGAGAGAGAGAGAGAGAGAAACAGAGTGTGGGGAGGAGGGGCAGAGGGAAAGAATCTTCAAGCAGATTCCCACCAAGTGTGGAACCCTACAGGGGGGTTCAATCCCATAAGATCATGACCTGAGCTAAAACCAAGAGTCAGAAGCTCAATGGACTGAGCCACCCAGGTGCCCAGAGTATTACAGAAACATTATAGGCAAAAATTGTTTTCCTTGGAAGCAAGATAGATTTTGTCTGAACCTTTGGTTTGTAGATGGAAATCAATTTTCCCAGCAAATTTCTCAGAGAAGAGCTTCACTGTGTTGGTATTTAATGCTTCTGTTTAAATTTCTTTAATTAAATTTTTTTTTGTTTAACATATCTGTGTGAAAGAGTCCCCAAACAATCACAGTCTCATAATCAATGATGACCTTTTGTGTCTATTTTGTTATAATCCTGTTCCTGTGTGCTAGGAACTTAAAGCAATGATTTTCTTACTCTTTTAAAATTCAAATCAATCTTCACTCTTATTGCAAATCACACATGTTAGGAAAATTTTGTTTAAAACTTTTTTAGTTTATACTTGATTGGGGCTCTTTCTTTTTAAGTTTATTGTTTTATCTTATACATATATGAAACCTCAAAGACAAGCTACATTGTTAGTTTTTAAAAAGTTTTGTAAGAGGATTTACTTCTATTTTAGCAGTTGATTTCAACTAATTATAGAGACAATCAGAAGATTGACAGAAAATTTAGAGATCCCAGATATTTTCACTTTAATGTTCTTTAAAACAAAATCTTACATTTCCAAAGTTACAAGAGGAAAGGATTCCCCTATTTTGTCCTCCTCAGAAGTTGATGGAAAGAATTGGCAAATGAATTAAGTCTGGGAAGAAGGCCACCTGGCTTTTGTACATTAGGCAAGAAGGAGTAAGTCAAGCCAAAGGGATTTCCCCATAAGGAGACAGTGGTAGTGAGGAGGATTCTTGAGGATGGATAAAGATAGGGAATATAAGAAGCTGGAATCTAGCCTAGATCCACACACAATTTGAAGAGTTTAATTTCACACCAAAATGAGCCAAGGCTTATTGGAAGCTTCACACTTTAGCAAATGTCAATTGAGTTTCAGATTTCAGAAAAGAGCTTAAAAGAAGAAACAGAGCATTGGTAATGATGGTGACTGGCTGGTAATGCCAAGCTGCTAAGTGATGGCCACACAAATTGCATTATCCTTCATCACTGTGTCAGTCTAATCATGCAAGCGTACATGTTTAATTTGTGAAAATTTGTAGTGCTAGAGAACATCATGTGTTCTGAGCTCTTTGGTTGGTCTTCATGTTGAAGATCAAAGACTTCATTAATGATTTAAGAAATATAGAGGAAATTGAGGGCTTCTTAAAAAGCATCTACTTAAAAAAAGTTATCCATTTATTTCATTCAAATATCTTGCAATCCACAATCACATAAATAACTAAAGATTCAGTCAAGTCTTGGTCATCAGCTATAACAATCTTTCCCTATAATAGCCTTATCGTAATAGGGTAACTTGACCATTTAAGGACTTATTTCTGGGCAATAGGCACAGGTGTTAAATCCAAGAACTTGGGAATTGAAAAGTAGGGGTAGCAAGGAAATGTCCAAGGGCAGGCTGGGAAGCAGATCCTCTACTGAGAAAGGGAACAAAGTTTTTAAGAGGGGGCAAACTTTCAGATTTAACTCCTATGTCTTGGCAGAGCCTTTAAAAAAATAACACTGGCAAACAGACAACTTCCTGTTTATCATCTGTCAAACATTTGATGTTTGTAGCTTATAAGGTACATCCCGAGGAAGGTTATGAGGACAGGGGGAAAATGTAAGAAATAGTTGGAGTATTAGACTCCAGTGGATGTTCCACATTGTTTATGTTGACTAGATTGAATTGCTGCTCTTCAGTGTAATAAACATTTAATATTACAGTTAAGTTTTAGTTCCAGTATTTTTTAGGTTCCAATGTTTAGTCATGTGTTTAGCAGACACACAAATATTGGCCCTTTCTTTCATGCAGCTGTTTTGTGGTTTTTCAGAGACTTTTCCTCAGAGCAGAACTCCTCTTCCTCGTGCCTTAATGTGGGAAATGTGCCCTCCACCACCAGAGAGGTGTTGTATCTCTCTTCAGGCTCTGTCTTCTGGTAGTTCATCCTACGCAAGGATTTTTCTCTGTTGGGTTGCTTTACCTCTCTTGGGCCTTGTGGGTAAGAAGAGTTCACGTAAAAGCCATGGAAGTCTGGCTCTCCACAGATCTGTTAGTCCAAATGGCACCCTGTTGCACCATAGCCCAGTCTACATGCCCTGCTATCAGGGTGGCTCCATGCAGCACTCAACTTCAGACTTCTCCAAGAGAGAGAGTCAAGTTATAGCAGCTTTGTGATCCACAAACTCCAAGTAGTACAAGTTAGTTTTCCAAGTATTTCTCTAAGTGGCCCCTAGTTCCATCTCACTTGGCTTGGTGGAGATGGAGCAAAAGGAAAGTGAACCACACAGCAAAGACAACATCTTCCAATGAACTTTCCAATTCTAATCTACTGCTAATGAATCCCCAGCCTTCTCTCATATGGCTTGTTGGTAGCCTACAGAGATAGCAGAAAAGGTTTGCAAATTCTTCATAAATTTTCTAACATACTTGTTTTTAAATATTGAGATACTAGCATCTATTGCATTTGTGCACTGTTGGTGGGAATACAAAATGGTGCAGCCACTGTGGAAAACAGTAAGGAGACTCCTCAAAAAATTAAAAATAGAATTATCATATGGTCTAGTAACTCCACTACTGGGTATTAACCCAAGAAAAATGAAAACACTAACTGAAAGAGATGTATGCATCCCTATGTTTATTGCAGCATTAGTTACAGTAATCAAGATATGGATGCAAACCAAGGGTCCATAATAGATGGCTAAAGAAGATGTGGTATACATGGTATATTACCAATGAAAAAGAATGAAATCTTGTTATTTGCAACAACATGGATGGGCCTAGGGGATACAAAACTAAATGAAATAGTTGAAGAAAGACAAATCCCACATGGTTACACTTATCTGTGGGCTTTAAGAAACAAAGCAAAAAAAAAAGAGACCAAAAAACAACCCAGACTCTTAACTATAAAGATGAATTGATGGTTGCCAGTGGGAAAGTGGATGAGAGTATAGGTGAAATAGATAAAAGGGGATTAAAAGGGGATCTTGATGAGCACTGAGAAATGTACAGAATTTATTATGGAAAAACATATTTATTGGCTGTGGTCTTGAGGTTTTTTAAGCTGAAACTAAAGAGAGAAAGTTTCATTTTAACCATTGGTTACACATGGGAAACTGCTTAAAAGAGATTTTAAACACTGAATGATAGAAGTGGAGGGAATAACTCTTTTTTTTTTTAAGATTTTATTTATTTATTCATGAACGACAGAGAGAGAGAGAGAGAGAGAGAGGCAGTGACACAGGCAGAGGGAGAAGCAGGCTCAGGCTCCATGCAGGGAGCCCAACATGGGACTCGATCCTGGGTCTCCAGGGTCACACCCTGGGCTGCAGGCGGCACTAAACCGCTGCACCACCGGGGCTGCCCCAAGGGAGTAACTCTTAAACAAGAGGCAGAGGGAAATGGAATAATAATAACTAAGTTATAATGAAAAATAAAATTGATGAATCCAAAAGAAGGCAGAAAATGACAAATACCAAAGTATAGAAATAAGAACAAAATGAGACATATATCTAGAAAGATATCTGTAAGCACAATAAATGTGACTAGATTAACTTGCCAGTTAAAGAAGAAATGGCCAAATTTGAAAAAAATCTAGTTATGTTTTTTTTTTAATATACTTAAACAGAAAAGTTGCAACTGAAACAATAAAAAGGGTGCAACAGACAAATATTAAGCAAAATGAGGATGGTATGTTAAACTCAGACAAAACTGATTTTAAGGTAAAAAGTTATCAAGCTATTAAGACATTTATGTGTGGTACTGGAATAGACAGATGGAATAGAGATTTCAGAATCAGACTCAGAAACCTGGCATATGACAGAGGTGGCATTTCCTATCAATAGGGAAAGGTTGACCTAGTTAGAAAAAAAAGGTGCTCAAAGAATGATTCACCCATAAGAAGTAAAATATATATTGAATTCATACCTCCCATCATACCAAGGGTCAATATGAGAAGATTAGTAAAACCTACTGTACAAATTAAATCTTTAGATCTTTTAGAAGTTATGAAGAACTTCTCTAGTAGAAAATATAGTCTAATAAATCTAGGAGTGGAATATAATAAATAGGACCCCAAAAGAATACACTATAAAGAAAACAAGTATTACAAATTAAAATTTTAAAAAGTACATCATGAAAAGATGCCATCATAACAACAGAAAAGTAAAAACGTAAGCCATACACTAGAAGATAATTTCAATGCATATGATCAGAAGAGAATTAGGAAGCAGAATTTACAAAGGCTGTCTATAAATCATTAAAATAAAGATTAACAACTCAATACAAAAACATGACAAGGTATCTAAACTTAAGAAGAAATTAAAATGTCCAACAAACATGTGAAAATATGTTCAGCCTAACCAGTAATCAAAAAATGCAAATTAAAACCAGAATAAGATACAATTTTGCACTTATTAGATGGGTAAAAACAAACAAAAACCCTTGAAGATACCAAGTGTTGGAGAGGATGTTGTACAACAGGAGCAGTTCTAGTAGTAGGAATACCTATTGATAAACCACTTAGGAGATTGTTATGGACTGAATGTTTTCCACCAAATTCATATGTTGCAGCTCTAATCCCCAGTGCTGTGGCATTTGGAAGTGGGGCCTTTTGGGAAATAATTAGGTCTAGATGAGATGCTGCAAATGCCCTCCCCTCCCCCACCCTATAGGGTTAAAGTTCTTGTAAGAGGAGGAAGAGAAAAAAAAAAGAAGAAGAGGAAGAGATATAAGGGCTCTGCTCATATGAGGTCACAACAAGAAGGTGGACATCTGCAAGACAGGAAGAGAACTCTCACCAAGAGCCAAATAGGTTGGCACCTTCATCTTTGACTTGTTAGCCTCCAGAATGGTGAGAAATAAATTCCTGCTATAAAATTGCCCAATCTATTGTATTTTGTTATGATAGTTCACATTGACTATTAGACAGAGATCTATTTCACAATGTATGGTCCTGTTTAAGGTGCACAGATACTACGTGGTGGATATAGTGAAGACACCATAACATTCCTTTCCATGTTGGTGTACTGTGTGCTATTCTGTTCTGTAAAGCTTGAGAGCTAAAATCAACATTTCTCAGACTCTTATCAAGTTGGAGCTCTAGAAACACACTAGGTTTTGTAAACTGATATAGTTGAGCAATATTTAGAGAGTAGAGGTGATACGGGGCAAATTTTGAAGTATTGTTTTTGGCAGGCAAAGTCATGCAGACATTGGTTCTGTTTTTGTTTTTTTGTTTTGTTGCAGCAGTGAATGGCAAGTCACTAGTTTCATTAGAGTTAAGAGATAACTGTAGTTCTGAGGCTATGGTTTCCTGTTCCTGGGATCCCAGTGGTAGTTGTTTGTTTTTCAGTTTAATGGTTCCAGTAGTGGCCTACTGACTTCCTATTTTCCTGGTTGTAGCCATGGTAAAATTCTTTGGCTAGGCTCATTTGGTGGCATGGTTCTGAGTTATTCCTTTTGCAATCATTTAATACTCTAGATCACATACTTCTCTCCTTAAAATAATTTGAATTGTTCTGTTTCTATGATTGAACACTGACCAAAACACTTCTAACCTATGAATTCCACATCTATATACATACCCTAAGGAAACTTGTACATGTATTCAACTTCTAGATAAGGAAACTATTGTGTATGTGCCCAAGGAGACATGAGGAAGAATGTTTATAGTGGCATGGTTTATAATATCAAATTGTACCTGACAAGAAAATAGATAAAAAAGTAGTATAATCTTGCAATTTTTTGCATATTTTATAATAAATTAAAAATAACAACCAAACACAAATACACAAGACATAATATCTGCCCTTGGTTACCTTAACAAAACAGTGGCCATTTTTAAATGCAAGACCTTGGAACCAAATGATTAAAAATGAGCTCCCTCCTCCTTAGTTCTTAGTTATATAATATTCTTGAGGTTAGCTTACCAGCTTTCTTCTTCCCAAATACACTATTCCAGGCCTTCTCATGAACTCCTATGGTTTTAAGTACATTGTGTTAATGATTGTCAAAGATCTATCTCTGAGCTTCCAACTCATATGTCCCACCAACTACTGGATAGCTCTCTACTTATGTGTGTTGAAGACATTTCAAATTCTATGAGGCTGCAAATGATCTTTCTTCCAAAAATCAGCTCTTTATTCTGTGTTCCCTATCTCTATTTAAAGAAAATGCCACTTTTTATTTCCACAAACTAGAAATCTGAGATCATCCTTCCCTATATTGTTTCCTTAACCTCAGATCCCTCACATGCAATCACTAAGTCTCGCCAATTTTTTCTACTTCATATTGTTAAAAAATTTCTCATCAACTCTAGAGTCATTTTCCCACATATGTACTACTGAAAAGCCTTCTTTGTCCCCTTGACTTAAATCTCACACTACCTATCCACTCCTCATAACACAGTTAAAGTGATATTTCTAAAGAAAAAGAATCATTATGTCATCCTCCTGCTTAAAATCCTCCATGGTTTCTTATTGCTTCTAATCATAATAGTCAAGGCCCTTTATGACATAGATTCCAATTGCCTTTCAGTGTTTCCACTTACCTCTTTGCTTTCAAGCTCTACAATACAACCATACTGTGCCTTTTAGTTTCTTGGATACACTATGGTCTTTCTGATATTCACAGCTCCTCATGTGCTATTTGTTTCATGTGGAGTACCTTTCCTTTCCCTTCCTACCCACTTATTAGGTCTCAAGTAAGACATTAATAATTTCCAGTAACATGTATCCCTAACAGTCTTCCTCACATCACGCTCTCTTCTCTATAGTCTGGAGTATAATAGATAAGCCCTTTAAAAAATAATCATCATACCATTATCATATCTACCATAGTTAATAATTATTTCTCAATATCATCTAATGTCTGGTCTGTATACAAATTTCTTTGATTAACTCAAAACAGTGTAAAGTTGACTTGCTTGAATGAGAGCCAAACAAGGTCCACACATTGCAATAGGTTAGTTTATCTTATCTATAATAGTTCCCTTTCTTATTTTTAGTGCCATTTTTTGGTAAGAAACACGCTGATTTTTCTGATGGAATTTTCATATATTTCACTAATTTCAGTCTTGTGAAATTTAAACAAGTTTTTCTACTCACTACATTTTCTATTAGCTAATAATCAAATCTAAAAGCTTAATTATATTCTTATAATTTTAGGAAGAATACTGAACAGATTGTGCTGCATACTTCCTATTGCATTCATCAGGATACATATAATAACTGGTTGAATCTCAGAGCTTAAGGTTATCAGTTCAGTTCAGATGGTTCCAGCCTAATCTATTACAAACTTCCCCATCAACCTTTTATCTAAAGGTTTTCACAGATGATTGTTGATTGTTGTCTAAACCCTGTATTCCATTAGAGTTGCTGTATGATATTTCTCATCCTTTTATTTCTTCTGCATTTTGTTATTCTGGAATGCAGTTGATATAGAAAAGACAGCATGAATGTTTGATTCTTTCTTTTTACTGATTTTAAGAATATTGGCTTGATGCATGTTATGGTCCTCCTGTAGGAAATGGGCTCAACTCCTTACTCATAATTTGATTTAATGTCGAGACTAATAATGCCACAATTGTGTCTAGAGGGTATGAAGAGATTTGTTATTTACATGCTCTTTCTGAGGAAAGCAGAGCAAGCTCTCAAGCAAGTCTGAAATAGCTTTAGAGAGCAAGGAGGGGGTAATGGGCTTTGAGTTCTATCGTGGTTAGGGAGTGGGGCTGGAGTGAGGGCTCCTGCAAAAGACTGAGGCTTGACTGGTTTAATAAGCTCTGTAGGAGGGAGCACCTGGGCTTGCCCAGAAATGGGACAATAGGAGAAGGTATGTGGGTGGGTGGGTGGGGGAGAGGAGTAGGACTTGAAAGCTCTCAATAACCAGAAATAAAAGAATAGAGTCAAACTCTTTACTATAACCACCTTTGATATTTGACTGAAATTTGAAATATGTAATATTTTATTTAATTATGAGCTTATTTAAGCCAGTATGGCATTAATGAGGCCTGAAACCTGAGGCTGGTAAGAGAGGTGAAATTTTTATTGAATGCCTTATTTAATATTGTATATTTTGAGAAGTGAATGGAGTGCTTTTCCCTCTTTTCTAAATAGGTCTTGCATAGCAAATTTTAATCCTTAAAGACCCTGCTTTAATTTACGTTGGTCCATATTAATTATTTTTGACCAGGGGGTACATGTAATCCCATTTTATTGAGCTAATCATTAGTGCTAAAGATTAATTTTATTTAAATATATTACTTGTTGGATCAGAGTGCTTATGCCCATCGTGGAATATTTTAGAGCAATTCTCTATAGCAATGGCTATAGAGAATTTAGGCATGGCAGTAGTTCTGGTGAATCTTACCTGTTTGTCCATGGTGACTACTCTGATTGTAGAGGGTATACATTATTGAAATTTAGTGGGATCCCAAGTATAAGTGTATCCTAGTATAAATTAAGGCATGAAGGTTTTCCAATTTGTACATTCATCATATGTTAAAATTAACTCAGAACCTATGTTATAAAGACACAAAAGCCCATCAGTATGCTGTTATATTTGGGGCAAGAGGATTTTTTATTTTATTTTTTAGAGTAATTTAGGTTCACAGCACAATTGAACATAAGGTACAGAGATTTCCCGTATATTCCCTCCCCAGACAAATGCACAGCCTCCCCCATTATCAACATCCCCCACCAGAGTGGTGTATTTTTTAAGTGACAGATCTATATTGATATGTCTTTATCACCCAAAGCCCCTAGTTTGCATTACAGTTCACTCTTCATAGTGTATGTTCTATGGGCTTTGGCAAATGTCTAATGACACATGTATGCTATTATAGTACCATGTACACTAATTTTCCAACCCTAAACATCATCTGTGTTCTGCCATGATGCCTATTCTTTCCTACTCACCACCCGCCTCCTGGCAACCACTAATCTCTAAACTCTTTCCATATTTTTGCCTTTTCCAGGATGTCATGTAGTTGGAATCATACAATCATATGTAGACTTCTCAGATTGGCTTATTTCACTTAGTAATATACCCTTAAGATTCCTCAAGGTCTTCACATAGAATAAAAGAATAATAATAGTTCATTTCATTCTTATCACTAAATAATATTTCATTGTTTGGGTGTACCACAATTATCTTCTCACCTATTAATGCACATCTTGGTTGCTTCCAAGTTTTGGCGATTATGAATAAAGCTGATATAAACATCCACTGCAAGTTTTTTATGGATAAGTTTTTAACTCCTCTAGATAAATGCCAAGAAGCACACTTGTTGGATAGTATGCTAAGAGTATGTTTAGTTTTGTAAGAAATTGTCAAGCTGCCTTTCAAAGTGGCTGGACCTTTTGGCATTACCAACAGCAGTGAATGAGAACTCCTATTCCTGCACATCCTCAACAGTATTGGTGCTGTCAGTGTTTTTGATTTGGGCTATTCTAATAGGTGTACAGGGGTATGTTACTGTTATTGTAATTTGTAATTCCCTAAGAATCTATTATGTTGAATATGTTTTCATATGCTATATGCCTTCTTCATTGGTGAGATGTCTATTTAAAACATTTGCCCATTTTTTAGTTGGGTTGTTTATTTGCCTTTTTTTTTTTAAAAAAAAAAAGACTTATTTATTTGAGAGTCAGAGAGAGGGCTCTGGAAGGGAGAGGGAGACAGTCCCAAGCAGACTCCCTGCTAAGTACAGAGTCTGATGCAGGGCTTGATCCCAGGACTTTGAAATCTTGATCTGAGCTGAAATCAAGAGTCAGATGCTCAACTGACTGAGTCATCCCAGTTACCCTATTTTCTTATTGTTAAGTTTTAAGAGTTCTTTCTCTATTTTGGAGAAGAGTCCTTTATCAGATGTATCTTGAACAAATATTTTCTCCCAATATGTAGCTTGTCTTCTCATTCTTCTGCCAATGTGTTTTGCATAGCAGAAGTTTTTAATGTTAATGGCGTTCAGCTTATTAATTTTTTTCTTTCATGCATCTAAAATTTTGTCTTTCAGTTTCTAAAACGTCATTATCATACTTTTAACATACAATATTGTTGAACTTATTGACATTCAATATTGTTTTGAACTTACCGACATCCTATAAGTCATTTCTTATCTTTTTGAAGTTTCATAGTTTTGTATTTCACATTTGAGTGTAAGATCCATTTTGACTTAATTTTTACAAAGAGTGTAAGTTCTGTTTTTTTTCTTTTTTCTTTCTTTTTCTTTCTTTTCTTTTTTTTTTTTTTTTTTGCATATGGGTATCCAGTTGTTCAAGCACCATTTGCTGAAAAAACTGTCTTTTCTCTAATATATTGCCTTTGTTCCTTCGTCAAAGCTGACAGATATTAAGACGGTATTTGTGTGGGTCTATTTCTAGGCCCTCTAATCTGTTCCATGGATCTATTTTGTCAATTCTTTTGTCAATACAATCTTAAATTGATCACTGGGTTTTATAGTAAATATTGAAGCTGAGTAGTGTCAGTCTTCCAACTTTGTTCTTTTCTTTCAAAATTGTGTTGGCTATTCTGGCTCTTTTGCCTCTCCATATAAACTTTGAATGGAAACCTGTTGTTGATCTCTACAAAATAACTTGCCATGATTCTGACTGGGATTACATTTAATTTATAGAGTATGTAGGAATAACTGACATCTTGACAGTATTGTGTCTTCTATTTTTTTAAGATTTATTTATTTATTTATTTATTTATTTATTTATTTATTTATTTATGATAGACATAGAGAGAAGGAGAGAGAGAGAGAGAGAGAGAGAGAGAGAGAGAGGTGGAGACACAGGAGGAGGGAGAAGCAGGCTCCATGCAGGGAGCCTGATGCGGGACTCGATCCCGGGACTCCAGGATCGTGCCCTGGGCCAAAGGCAGGCGCTAAACCACCAAGCCACCCAGGGATCCCCCAGTATTGTGTCTTCTTATCTGTGAATGTGAACTATCTCTTCATTTACTTAGTTCTTCATTGATTTTTTTTTTATCAGAGTTTTATAGTTTTCCTCATATGGATTTTGTACATATTTTGTTAGGTTTATAATGAAATCTATTTCATTTGGCATTGCTAATGTAAAGAATATTGTCTCTATGTTGATGATCATGTTGATTGTTAACAAAGATAGTTTTACTTTTTTCTTTCTTACATAATGCCATTTATTATTTTTTTTTCTTGTCTTACAGCAGTGGATAGAACCTCAGTACAATCTTGAATAGAAGTAATTCGAGTGGACGTTCTTGCCTTTCAGTGTTTCACCATTAACTCTGATGTTGTTTGTAGGTGTTTTGTAGATGCTGAGGAAGTTCTCTTCTATTCTCAATTTTCTGAGATTTTAAAAATCAGAAATAGATTTTGGATTTTTGTCAAATGCTCTTTCTGCATCTGTTGAGATGACATTTTATTTATCTATTGCTATCTAACAATAACTTCACAAACTTAGCAGCTTAGAACAACACATATTTATTATCTCACACTTTTGGAGAATCAGGAGTATGGATGGTGCTTATTTAGCTTAGTCTCCTACTTCAGGATCTCAAAAGACTACAGTCAAGGTATTGGCCTGGGCTGCAGTCTGATGTGAGGCTTTAATCAGAAAGGATTGCATTCAAACTCAGATCCAAATTCAAATGTTTGCTGGAAGTATTCATTTGCCTGTAGATTGGAAACTGAGGCCCTCATGTTCTTGTCTGTTAGCTAAAAGCTACCATAAACACCTCTCTGAGTGACCCTCTCCATATGGCAACAAACAACGTGGCACTTTGCTTCTTTAAAGCCAGCCAGGAGGGAGTTTTTAACAATACTAATTTTATGTGATTTAATCACATACGCATTGTCACATATCTTTCATTTTTGTGGTATTCTATCCATTAGAATTGAGTCTCCAGATTCTTCTCACACTCAAAGGTAGGGAATTACAAACAGGTGTGAAGTATCTTCTGGTCAGGATCATGGGGACCATCCTAGAGTCTGCTCATCACAGATGGTCATATGGATAATTTTTTTTTAATCAAGTGCTGATGAATTACACTGACTGCTTTCAAAAGTGAAATTAACCTTACATTCCTGGGATTACTCCACTTCATCATGATTTATTTCTTTTTATGTATTATTATATTTTATTTTCTCAAGCTGTGTTTAGAGTTGGTGCCTTGTGTAGTTTTGTCTGTATTTCTGGTGCTTAATATACATGTGCGGGTTTACGGTTTCACAATATTTATAAAATTTGGGCTTTGGGGGGTGATTTTTTTTATAACTTTCCCTCTCTGTCCTATGCTTTTGGACTCCTGTTATAAGTATATTACATTATGTGAACTATCTTCACAATTTAGTTAACACATGCTTATTCGTTTTAGTTCTTTTGTTCCTCTGTGTGTTTCATTTTGGGTACCTTATTGCTATTTCTCCATGTTCTAATCTGCTAATTAACACTTCTGGTATTTTTCTTCTCCGTAGAGTAGTTTTCATCTCCAAAAGTTTATTTTGATTCATTTAAATGTTTCCTAATTCCCTACTTAATTTTTTGCAAATGGAATACCATTATTATAACTGTTTTAATGCCCTTGTCCACTAATTCTAGCATTTGTGTCAGTTCTAGATCAGTTTTGATTTTCTCCTCAATGTAAGCTATTTTCTCTGGCTTCATTGCAAGCCTATTATTATTTTTTTTAAAAATTTGATTCCTGACATTGTAGATCTTATCTCACTGTGTGCTGGATATTTTTGTATTGCTATAAATATTCTTGAGGTGTGTTCTGGAATGCAATAAAATTGCTTGAAACAGTTTCTTTCTCTTTCTTTCTTTCTTTCTTTCTTTCTTTCTTTCTTTCTTTCTTTCTTTCTCTCTTTCTTTCATTTCGTCTTGTTTTTAAGATTTGTCATATGGAAACAGACCAGCATTTAGTCCAGGATTCCATCCAATGCCCTGTTAAGTGTAATGTTTTCCAGTTTGACCGTGGGAACAGGCACTATTCCCAGTCTTGTGCAAGCTTTGGTATTATTCCATCTAGGCTGGTTCTTTCTTAGATTTTAGGTCCTCAGTTTCCTTGCATATTGTGGATCTTCAGAGTTCCTGACCTGTGTAGCTCTTCTTTGTGTTCTGTCCTGTGAATTGTGGCTTTTTTGGTGCCCTGGACTCATAAATCCATGTTTTTGCCTCAGGGAATCATTATCTTCTGTGTGGGCTCCTCCTCACCCCTCTGTGTCATGTCTTAGAAATTTCTCAAATTGGTAAGCTGGGACAATCTTAAGGATCATCTCATTTAAGTTCTATTTCTCAGGAATTATATCCTTCAATATCTGTTGTCTGGCATCTTTAAAACCATTGTTTCATGTATTTTATCCAGTTGTTTTATTGCTTCAGGCAGGATGTTAAATCCAATATGTTGTGTGAACTTCACTGGAAGCAGAAGCGTCATAGATTTCTTTTAATAATTAAATGAAATAGCATGTTAAAATGTTTGCATATAGAGCTCTCTGCATTATTTATAGGACAATGTATGAAGTATAGATATCATATTATTGTTCAAAAATCAATTATGAAATTCTATTTTAATATAGGTTTTTTTATTATAAAAGCCACAAAATGAATATTGTAGGTTATTTGGGAAACAGAAGCACAAAAAAAGAATATTAAAAGCCCCTATAATCACACCACCAAGATATAATCACTGGTAATATTTTGGAATGTATGTTTCTAATTTATTTTTTGTATGTATTTGTATTTAGATCCTTTCCCTTCATAACTATATAATGATAATTTTTTGGTGACATTAACTATTTTTCAAAGCATAATTTTCAGTGGGTGGATGAAAATCTATTTATAGATCCACAATTCTTTATTTAACCATTATTTTTCTGTAGGGGCATTTAGATAGTTTTGAAATTTCGCTACTATAAATAACATTTTTACATAAATTTTTGTCCACAATTCTGATTATTTCTTTAAAACAGATTTTTAGGTAGATAATTACCAGTTCAGTCTTTGTTAGAAACAAAGGAAACTGATAACTTTTGTTTGTAAAAGTTATTTCTGCCTCTCCTAGTAGGTGGAATTTTTTATCTTGTGGGGTTGGAGTTGATTGATGCTAAAGATCATTTTTCCATACTGCATTGTAACACTATAGGTATAAATAAACTTCATTTAGTCAAGACAGTTCTCTGTATTCATGCTAGTTAATTGAAAAATCCTATAACCAGGAAGAAGATTTTGAAAGATTGATGAAGGTTGTCAAAGGAGCAAGCAGACAGTGATCCAGATGCTGAGATAATTTGTCCTGCTCCCTTTTCTACTTTCACCATGTTAGAATAAATACATCAGTGGAAAAAAGATGACTTCAGTAAAAAATACATATGAAAAGGCTAGTGTATCTATAATGAATGGAGTTATGATCTATGATCACACCATTGGTATTCAAATTCTGGCCTTTTCATTTATTAGTTATGTCACCTTCTTATATCTCTTTGTGTCTCAATTTTTATTTCTGTAAAATGGGAATAGCATAATAGCTTAAATGGTTTTTAGATTTTAATTTTTGTTTTTTGTCAATTAGATGTTCTAAATGCATAGCACTTGGAACACTATTTGGCAAGCAGTGAAGAGTTAAGATTTAATAGATACTGTTATTGTCTGCCCTTTGTAACACCTTTATAAAGAATTCACTTTTCTTTGGGAAATAATTACTAAATATTTATTTGATGAAGCAGTTCATTAGCTTTTAGTGCTACAAAAAGGAAAGTATATATTACAACCTTATGAAATGCTTAGATTTTACTTAACCTCCTAGTCATAGACTTTATCATGAATCAAAGACTTCTATAAGGGAAATTGGAACTCCTTTTCTATAGTGAGAATCCCTTTTAAGTATCTATTGCAGCTGTTCTCACCAAGCTCATCTGAGAACCAAAGCTGAATGCCTTCTTGAAATGGTGTGCTTCATTGTGGGGCAGGGCAGATTAGAAAGCAATATTGCTCATGCTATGTATCCATGATTTCTACTTCAGCCTTTAGATTCCACTTTGAACAAATCAATAACCTCAACTTTTATCTACACTATAGCTTAGTATCCATTCTTCAAGCAATTCATTAGATTTACTTAATCCTTTTTTAATATGGATAAGATTTCCTTTTTTTTTTACTACCATCCTGGGTCAACTTTTCTCAGAGAAAAACAACCTAACTTCATAGATAGGTTTTAGCTTCATCATCAAGTGAAAATTACAGCGAACTTAAATCTAGCTCCAAAAGACTCAAAATTGAGCAATAAAGACATTATATTAAAATTATATTTTCTTCATGTATGTGAAATAGATATTTATCATGGGCATAATTACTTAATATTGATGTATTTGTATTTTTGAATAGTCATTTTCAATTCCACAGTGCTATATTTTATCACTACATCTATTTTTAAAACCAACTTTCGTTTCTTAGAAATTATTTTCTCTTTCGATAACATTAAATAGAACAAAAATTTTCATTAAAAATCAATTCTTACTATACACATAAGATGTTATATAGGAACCTAATGGTAACCACAAATCAAAAACTTATAATAGATACAGAAAAAGTAAAAGGAAAGGAATCCAAGCATAACATTAAAGAAAGACATCTAACCACAGACAAGAGAGCAAGAGAAAGAGAAAGGAACACAGAAAAGCCACAAAAACAACCATAAAACAAGTAACAAAATGGCAATAAGTACATACCTATCAATAATTACTTTAAATGTAAATGAACTAAATGCTCTAATCCCAAGACATAGAGTGACTGAATGGATAAAAAAGCAAGATAGAGCTATAGGTTGGGTGGAGGAGACTCACCAACCTATTCTTTAATCTTTTTTCAAATATGTAATTATTTGACTTAAAGGTTCATTTCCCACACATCCTTTATAATACATGTTAGCAGCTTCAACTTCCACTTTTTGTATCTTCCAAAATTCTGTAGTCAATGTCCTTACTCTGAACATCTCAATTTCATTTCTACAAACTTGGAACCCTGTCATCACTTGGCAGTATTTCTGTACCTTTCTACTGTACCTATAGCTCACCTAGTCCTTCTTTTCCATTGGACCTTTCATTTTCATTGCATCTAATATACTCTGTTTTTATTTTGGTCTGTACTATCTGAATTCCATGATCAACCATAGTAGATGTGTTCTAATCCCCTCAACTATCTACTTCAGAGCTTTCCTCTCGAAGATAAACCCCACATTCATTTTCTTTATGCCCAATCTCGTATAGTTAGACAAATTAGGGTTTTGGGTTTTTTTTTGAGGGCAATATGAACTCATGTTGCTACCTTCAATCTCACCACTGAGATGGACATATCATTCCTTCATTCCTTCATATGCTTTATTTCCTACCCAGGAGGAGTGGGATATGACATTGAAAAGGATGTCAGTTGCCAGTCATTCATTTGACATTATTTATGTGCACAAATCTACCACTACAATGCAACACAAGAAAATACCATTACTTACAATTTTCCTTTAGGCTCCTTTCTGGACAATCTCTGTCATCCATAACTGACACCTAAGAATCTGCTTTCTGTTCTGTAAAATATCATATATTCCTTTTTCTATTTAAAATTCTTTATAATTTCATATACATGGAATATAGCCTTTGTGCATAGCTTCATTTACTCAGCACAAATTTTGAGATTCATTCATATTATTGTATGCTTCCATGACTAATTCCTTGTTAGTGCTGAAAGGTATTCCTTTGTATATACCACAATTTGTTTATCCACTAACAAGTAACTAGACATTTGGATTGCTTCCAGTTCTTGACTATTATAAATAAATTTTCTGTGAATATTTGCAAACAAATCAATTTCTTGACAAATATTTAAATACAGAATAATGTTATATGTCTTATACTCTGTGCCATGAAATTATAATAGTAAATCTAGGGATAAACAAATCTGATTCTCTTCTTTCTTACAGTCATCTACCTATTTTTTGTTTTTAAACAATTAGCATCAGTCCCCTTGCTCACTTAAGGTTGGAAAAACAAATCATTGCTAATTTTTTAAGTTATCTAATCCAACCCATTAAGTTATCTAAGCCAACCCAAGATTAAGAAAAGTAGGTTCACAGAAGTTATATTACTTGCCCAATGCCATCAAGCTCTTTGGTGGCAGAACATAAATTAGAAATTAGATTGGACACACATAATTATCACTAATATTTTAGAAAAGATTTTGTTTCCAAATAGCTTATTTGTAGCTATTTCATGATAATTTTAAATTATTTTCAATTTAACAAATCTTGAGTGCTACTAATTGCTCAGAACTAAAGTGGGACTCCAAGAAATCCTAAGAAATGGTTTCCCTGCACATAATGCTCTTAACAGAGAAGAGATATGCACAAGTGAAATAATTATAGAGGACTTTGAGGTAAAATATGGTGGCAGATGGAACTAGAAGGTGGTAGGTTGATGTAGGGACTAGTTGCAGAGAAAGATAGGATGCTAGAGCAATCAAGTTGAGTTAAAGCAGTTGCTAGAGAAACCTCTGGGAAATACTTGGAGCATTAATGGATTCATCTAACCACCAGCCTTTTTTTTCATCCACCCTGTGCTATGGAGAAGAGCTGAAGGAAAATGCCCAACAGGAGAAATGAGGTAATTATTTACTCCTTACCTCCAAGCTCAGCTGTAGGTCAAGTTCTCAGGAATCCTATAGATTCCAATCAGCTTTTTCTTCAGTTGCAATCAGGTGCTTTTCTAAACTCTTCTGCACTCAGACCCCCAACTGTACACACCTCTCCTCCTTGATTGATGCTGAAGATTATTTTTGCCAGGTTGGATTGTTATAACTACAGGTATAAATTCACTTCAGCTAGAAAGAACACCACTCTGCATTCACACTAGCTAATTGAAGAGTCTGTAACCATTAGGAAGAATCTGAATGACTAAGAAATATATTTTTCTTTCCATTTAATTCTAAGTAAGTGACACCACCAGGATAGAGCTCTTGCTGCCTTTTTGCCCCATCACCACCATTTGTTTTCTTTAATTTCATCGTCTTTTCTACTCCTCTCCATTGCAGAGGATGAGGTAATCCTTTTTGCCTAAAGTGACTCTACTTGCTTTTGAGTTTCTTCAAGGATCCAGATCTATTAATGATTTTCTCTCTTTGCCATGTTTTTAACCTCTTATTCTTTACTGGCTTCTTTGTACTACATTTGCTCAATGGTTTCTCAGTTTTATAGGGGAAAATAAATCTCCATCAAGTCTATTTACTTTCTATCTGAGCTTATGTCTTTCCTTTCATAGTTTTCAAGTAAGTAAAATCTCTGCATCCTTTAGCAAATACTCACTGTGTTTTAAAATATCTTTATTGAGATATAGTTTACAGGCCAGAAATTTTACCTATTTTAAGTATATAGTTGTATGAGTCTTAGTAAATATATTGAGATATGCAGCCGTCATCACATTCTGGTTTTAGAACACTTCCATCACCCCAAAAATTTCCTTCATGCCCTTTAGAGTTAACCCCATTCTCACTCCCAGCACCAGACAACCACTGATTTGATTCTGTCTTCATAGTTTTATTTTTTCTAGAAATTTCAAACATTTGGATTTGTACAATATGTAGTTTTTGTATATAAGTTTTCTCATATGGCATAGTGTTGTGAGGTTCTTTTGTGTTTTACATTTATATATGTGTGTGTTTCTTTTTATTGCTGAGTGGAATTTTATTACGCAAATATACCAGAGTTGGTTCATTTATTTTGACAATTGAATGGTTTCCAAGTTTTGGGTATCACAAATAATACTTCTATAATAATCATGTAGAAGTCTTTATCTGATCATATATTTTCATTTACTTTGGGAGATACCTGGGAGTGAAATTTTTGTGTTGTATGCTAAGTGTATGCTGAACTTTTTAAAGAAACTAACAAACTTTTTCCAAAGTGCTTATTGCCATTTTTACATTCCTACCTGTAGTGTATGAGAATTCCAGTGTCCCTACATTCTTTCTAACATTTAGAATGCCTTTTTGATTATATTCATTCTAGTGAGTGTTTAGGTATTTTTGTGGTTTTAATGCATTTTCCTAATTACTAATAATGTTGAGCATTATTTCATGTCATTTGTATATCCAATTTGGTGAAGAAATTATTCAGATCTTTTGTCAGTTTTCACTATTGGTTTGTTTTCTTACCCTTGAGTTGTAAGTTTTTATATATTATGAACACAAGTACCTTAACATTTCTATGATTTGCACGTACTTTCTCCCCGTCAATGACTTATTTTTCCATTTTTCAACACTATTTTTATAAAAACTAGTTCTTAATTTGGATTTATGTAAAATTATTAAATTTTTACTTTAAAGATTGTGATATTGGTGTCACATTTAAGAAAACTTACCTGGTTGAATGTCACAAAGATTTTCTTCTTTGTTTTCTTCTAAAAGTTTTCTAGTTTTAGACTTTGCATTCAAGTATATGACCCATTTTGAATTATTTTTATATGGTGTAAGGCATGGACCAAAATTTATTTTAATGCATATGATTATCCAATTTGAAATAATTCATAGAAAAGTCTATATTTTCCTCCTGACACCTGTGCAATGGAAGGAAGTTCCAATGCACAACCAATTCTTAAGGAGAAATTATGCTTTTTTTTTTTTTTTTAGGGTAAAGCACCTATATAATTATTTGGAATTTTTCTGCCTGGACATCTTATCCATTTCCCCCATTAGTAATTTATTTAATCATCTATTTATATCATGATAGACCCATGAGTATTTATTTTATACTCTGGGTTACAATCCATTACTGTTTTATTTTCTTCTTCTTCTGATATACCAATTACACACGTTACACTTTTAGAAATTGTCTGGTATTTCTTAGATGCCTGTTTTATTTTTTTAAATTCTTTTATTTTCTTTGTATTTCAGTTTGGGAAGTTTCTGATGAATTATCATCACAGTTGCTGGTTATTTTCTCACCTGTGTTGCATCTATTGAGGAGCCAATCAAAATCATCTTTCTTTTTTGTTACAATGTTGTTGATTTCTAACATTTTATTTTGGTTCTTTCTTAAGAGTTTTCATTTCTCATATTATCAGATGTTTGTTTACTTTACCACTAGAACTCTTAACATATTACTCATTTTTTTTAATTCCCCATGTGACAGTTCTAACATCTGTGTTGTAGCAAGCCTGGTTCTGATGGTTGCTTTGTCTTTTCATTCTGTATTTTTTATTGCATTTGCCAAGCCTTGTAATTTTCTGTCAAAAGCTGGGCATCTCAGATCAGGTAATAAGAATTGAGGTAACTAAGTCTTTAGGATGAGGACATCTGGTGATCTGGCTAGAAGTGGGGTGCATTTAATATTTTCTGTAACTATAGGTGTCATAGGCTTCACTTTCTCTAGTGTCCTGCTTCTGTCTTCCTTCTTGACTTTGCAATTTCCTAATGTCTCCTTCTTAGAGAGGGTCTGTGTCTTGCAGTTCTTCCAGCTGTATTTCACTGTCACTATATTAGAGCCCTGCTGGTGTGATGGTGAAGTTTGGGGAGAGAGGCATTTCATAATCTTCCATTTAAGTCTCAGTGTTGTAATGGATTTGTGTTTTAGGTTTATGACTTTTGCAACTATTTCCCCAGTGGTATAGATTTTTGTTTGATTTTTCTTTTGCTCCTATCTACTCTCGTTTTTGTTCCTATCTACGCTCTTGAAATCTTGACTCATGTTGATTATTTTATTTTCCTTTTTATGAGATGGAAAGGCTAGCTAAGCCTGGAGTGGAAAAAATACCCTTTCTCTAACTGGGCTAAGCTTTGGTAAAAAATTTCACTCTGGAGCACAATTTTTATTCTGATAAAATTTGAGACATAGTTCACAATGATTATAAGTGTCCCTGCCTGAGGTGTAAGGTCAAAGCCTAGAATTATGTGCTTCCTTGGCATTTGGTAAAATCAGGAGGGCCTTGAATGGCCTACCCTAATTTGCCCTCTGTTTAGCTGGGATTTATGATAAAACATACTGTCACAGACATCCATCCTTATGTAGGAACTCAGGGTCACCTCACCCTCTTGCTATTACTAAGCTTGCCTCCTATAGCACCTTATTGTTCACTCTGTTCCCAAGTGAAACCCTCATGCATTCCTGCATTGCATACAATATTCATCACTCTTGGGCTGTGAGTATATGTGACTAATAAATTACAGTCAAGTCATATGTCCAGGGTCAGCTGTTGTGTGTTTGGTTATTCCCCATAACCCTAGAGTGGAATCCCTTCCTCACCATGACCGGTTCAGGGAGAAACTTTATTGAGACCATCACCTGGAAGAAGTGTCTATGATATTATGAAGGTTCCCAGGGGTTTCTCACACTTATTCTAGTCCATTGTCATCCTCCAGCAATTTTCCAAAATTACTTTTTAAGTGTTCCTATCAGTTTATGACTAACAATGGCTTCTACTTCAGAAAAATATATCTGATCCCTTTCTTCCTGAATGATTCCCCTTCTGTCCAATTTTGAGGTAATGATTTTCCCTGAAACCTCAGTTCTCTGATGAATCCAACAAAAGTCATTTATTTTTAGTTTGTCCAACTTTTTTTGTTGTAAGGATAAAAGTGATGAATTCTAAGCTTTTTACATATTGGGGCTGAAACCAAAAGTCCTGATTCATTCCTTTTTTCTCCTACTATATTCTCATTTCTTTATTACTGAAATTTCTCTTAGCAAAGTCACAACTATCTTCATTTCTAAATGTGATGGATATCTCCTTATTCTTTTTTTTTTTAAGATTTATTCATTTATTCATGAGAGACACAGAGAAAGGGAGAGAGACACACACACACAGGCAGAGGGAGAAGCAGGCTCTCTGCAGAGACCCCGATGCGGGACTTGATCCTGGATCCTGGGATCACTTTCTGAGCCAAAGGCAGATGCTCAACCGCTGAGCCATCCAGGTATCCTTCTCTCCTTATTCTAATCTTCTTGTGACATTTATTATTTTTTAAAGTTTTTATTTACTTAAGTATTCTCTATACTCAGTATGGAGTTTCGTATTCTTCCAACTGAGCCAGCCAGGTGCCCCTTTATGTGACATTTATAACTGTGGACTAATTCCTCCTTCTTGAAACTATTGAATTTCTAAAATTCCGTATTTTTCCTCTCCTAGGTTCTGCTATTATCTAGTCTTTAAATGTGTTTTCTAGGCTCCATCTTCAGTTTCTGTCACTTCTCATATTCTCCTTGAGTTACTTCCACCTTTTTTAAAATTGAAGTATTAATATAGAATGTTATATTAGTTATGAGTGTACAACATAGTGATTTGGCAGTTCCATACATTACAGAAAGCTCACTACAATAAATGTAGTTACCATTTGTCATCATACAACATTATTATAATATTATTAACTACATTCCCTATGATTCACTTTTCATCCCTGTTACTTATTTATTTCATAACTGGGAGTTTGTGGCTCTTAATCCCCTTTATCTATTTTTCCCATTCCCCCTATCCACCTTTTCTCTGGCAACCACCAGTTTGTTCTCTACATTTTTGAGTCTGGCTTTATAAAACAAATGTTTATTTTAGTCTAGTTGACATACAATGTTATTTTATTAGCACTTCAAGATCTCCATGTGTTATGCTATGCTCACCACAAGGGTAGCTACCATCTGTTACTGTTTATCACTATTACAATACCATTGACTATGTTCTCAATGCTGTACCTTTTATTCCCATGACATGTTCATTCCATAATTGGAAGCCTATATCTCCCATTACCCTTCATCCATTCTGTCCGTCCTCCTTCCCTCTGACAACAATGGATTTGTTCTCTGTTTATGGGTTTGAGTCTTCCTTTTACTTGTTTATTCATTCATTTAGTTTTTCAGATTTCACATATGAGTGAAATCCTATGATATTTTTCTTTCTAAGTCTGACTTATTTCGCTTTGAATCATATTCTCTAGATCCATCCATATTGTCACAAATGGCAAGATCTCATCCTTTTTATGGATGTGTAATATTCCATTGTATATCTATACCCTACTTCCTTATCCATTTATCTATCAATGGGTACATAAGTGGTTTCCATATCTGGCAATTGTAAATAATGCTGCAATAAACACAGGGATGCACATATCTTTTTGAAATACTGTTTTTGTTTTTTTTTTAGGTAAGTACTCAGTAGTGGAATTATTGCATCATTTCTGTTTTTAATTTTTTGAGGAACCTCCTACTCTTTTCCACAGTGGCTGCGCCAATTTACATTTTCACCAAAACGAATGTATCTTTTTGTCCACATCCTTGAAATACTTGTTATTTCTTGTGCTTTTGATTTTAGCTATTCTGTAGGTGGGAGATGATATCTCATTTGTAGTTTTTGTCCATTTGTTTAGCTTTTTCATATTCTATGTATAAGTAAAATCATATCTTCCTCCTGTTTTTTTTTATTAGCTATTTAACTTTAATCACTCCTAAGATCACCTTTATCTTAATCCCTTCACCTTAAACCCTTAATCCCTTTACCTTTGTTTAGATCTCTCTATTATCCTACCATTCTGGATATCTTCACTTGAATGTCCAATATTTCATATTTGACACATCCCAACATGAAATAAGCATTTATTTTATGCACTGACCACCTCAAACCTGATATTTTCCTATATTTCTCTATCTCTGAAAGGCTCCACTAGGCACCAATCACACAAACCATAAACTTCAAATGCTATTCCATTTCTTCCTTGTCACCTATCAGTCATCATGTTTTCAGTGCAGTAACATCTGTAGAAGGTATTTTCTATTTTCCAATCCACAGCCAGTAATCTTGTCTCCTAACACTCTTCTGCTAAGTCAGTGGTTCACAAACTTTGGTGTACATCAACATCTCCTGGAAGGCTTGCCACAGTGCAGACTGCTGGGGCACAGCCTATAGTTTGTGATGTGGTAGGTCTGGAATGAGGGATAAAAATTTATAACTTGTTACATGTCTAACAAGTTGCTGGGTGATTTTGTTTTTGCCAATTTGAAGACCATACTTTGACAATCATTGTCCTAGACTATTGCCTTAGCCTCCTAATGAAGCTCCCTGTTTCTATTCAAGACTTCTAAGCCATATTTCACACCTAAACCATAATTTGCTTAAAAGTTATTATTGCCCTTCATTGCCATTTAGGGCCTTGCAAGTGCCTGGTCACATACTAAGTGTTCACTGTTTGTGTAAACAGAAGAGGCACCAGAGAATTAGTAGGATTTGCATAGGAGTTTAAACAGTTTATGCTAGTGTTAGGGTGGGATGGGGGAAGGGAATAGGGTATACAGCTTCAGTTGCAGTATTACGTGTAAGGAAGTATAGCCCATCATGGAAATCAATAAATAAGGACACATATAAATAAATATATATAGATATATTTGGCCAGTGAAGAAATCAACCAAATTGGAGCCAAAAAATGATACTAGACTAATCTATTCAAAGACAGAGAAGAACTCAGTATCTTAAATATCTTATTTTGCTTCACAGTGTTAAAGAACCTGGGTTTACTTTTCCACTTCCACCCATCTTACACAATTTGAATATTTGTTCTAGCATTCCCCCATGTAGCTTTTTAGAGCACAAGAAATATATATTTATAGAGTATATCTACTTACTCAGTTTGTATGTGGAAACTTTTTCCATTAAAATTAGCTCAAGGACTTTATTTAGCCTGCCACCACAGTCAAGAATATATTTGTTATATCCCTAGAGTTTTCGTATTATGATTTCTTTATGAAAAGAATTGTCGTTTGCTTGAAGCTTCCCCTTCAAAGATCTTTTTTATGTGGAGCAGAGAAACTTGTTTCCCGAAATATTATTCTTCTCATTTAGGAAACTTCATTGAAAACTATTTGTCTCCTGTCCACAGAGGTGAATAAATTAAAAAAAAATACAAATGTAAAGAAGATATGAGTCTTCCAGGGATGATAGTTGATCATTCTCTCTTGAGAACTGTGGATGTCAATTAGGGTCTGTATCAGAATCTTAAATAAAAATACATATCTCTCTTCCTTCTCTTTCCACTTTCCTTCTGAGAGCTCACAGCAGAGGGGAGTGGATGTGTCTATTTTGAAACTGCTTCTAAGGTAATTCTAATTCACTCTCTGGAAAAGAACTGACTTAGATTACTGGGTCTCAGATTTTGTTTTTCACAAATCAGATTTTTTTTTGATTGAGGGGTTTATAGTGTTGACCTTTAATTTTGATTAGTAAAGGCTTTGAAATGAAAAAATAAACTACCTTATGTTATCACCATCTCTTCCAATTAAAGGATATTTAATACAAAAATGCTAATAAACACACTCCCAGAATAAGGAATAATCCTTTAAATAGTAATTTAAAAAAACACAGAATGAAAAAACTTACCATTTTGTCCTCACTTTGTTGGGAATCATTGAAAACATCACTATGGACCAGTGCTTTTTCTAGCCTCTGAGAGCCATTGCCCTATATAAGTTAGCAGCTTCCAAGAAAGAAAGTTAACATCATCTTTACTGTCTTTACCTTTTATTTTAATTTATCATTTTAAAGCTTTGCTTTCCATGTATATCATAGTAGCCTATTTTGGTTCAATTAAGCATTTCCTTTCCTGTTTTTCTCTGTTCTGCTCCAGGGAACCATCCTCAGTGCTAAGAATTCACAGCTTTAGATCAGGTGGTCCTTTTTCTGCCCTTCATCCAGTGGCAGGTTTAAAACCCTTTGATGATTCAGCTGTATAATATTTAAAGTTCTATTTCAAATCCTTCAAACTTAGGATTTTAGGAAATAGCTAGCTGCGTGGGAAGGCAAGAGAAGAGTCTATTAAAATCTACAATCCTCTTAGTGACCCATTCACTGAGTCTCTCAACAAATCTGTTCAAGTTTTCTCCTCTCCCGAAAACAAAAGACAAAGCAAATGGGAAACTAAAACTCTACCAAGGCAAGCCTAAGAAAAGCCCACTCAGAAATAAGCCTTATTAAGAGAGAATATTGTAAGTGCTATTTATTTTGTACACTATGAACCCTAGAATCTCAAGTAAACAGCTGAGTGGGGTTCAGCCTCTTGAGGCAACTTTTCTTTGTAAAAGGACTGAAAGGACCTGAAAGTACTTTTATACTTAGAATTCTGCAAATATAGAAAACAACTAAGACTACATTCTGTACTAAGAGCTATGTACTGTGTACATACCTATGACCAACTTTCAAGGCTATACAAGATTTCTGAAATTAATTTTCTTTTCTTCTTCACTCATTGCTTTCCATAGGCTTTGACCAAGGGGATGCCTCTGTTCCAGTCTCCACCTCCTGCACGTGACATTGTTCTCATTCATCCAGGTCAGTTGGACCCCTTCCATTCCCTTTTAGTTTCTTGTTTATGTACTTGACCAAAGACTAGTTATTAGACACTGGCTCTTTAGCAGTTTTTATGGAGAGCTTTGCCTCCTTTCAACATTTTTGCTTATTATTAGTTGGGCCTGTATAATCCCCAGCTATCTGTATCTCTAAGCTGAGCTGTATCTCTAAATGTCTCTTCTTTGAGGATCAATGTCCTTCTTAACACTAAAGCAAGGGTTTGTGAGGAAGGAAGATTAAATCCCTTTTGACAAGAAAAATGACTTTCTATTTGAATGAAAGCTGGGAATACATTTACTTATTTCTGTGGGACCATGGTTACATCAATGAAGTACCATTAAATGTCTCTTCTCTAACCCTTCCCAGGCCTCCTGAGCAGTAGTAGTTATGATAAATGTATTAACAAGAAACATTTCTGTAGTGCTTCCTATGTGCCAGCCATTATTCTAGTGCTTTATTTTTATTAATTAATTTAAAATTTAAATAACCTGAATTAAGTACTATTATGCCCACATAGCAAAAGAGGACCCTGAGGCACAGAGATTTAGCCCACAGTCACTCAGGCAGTGGTGGAGCTGATATTATGAACATAGGCTCTTCTGCTCTAGAATCTGGTTCTGTAGCCACTAGTCTTTATTGTGAGAAGGCAAACATTGCTTTTCAATCAACCTATGTCTAAAAATTATGCCTGCTACATAGCTTTGTAAACAATGAAATTAGGGTCAAGGCATGATATAATAGGGCAATAATCAGCTTGCAAAATCTCTGGGTACCTTAGGGAAGCAGAGTTAAGATAGCACAGATGTGAAATCCAGATTTAAAGATTGGGAGTCACTAGCTGAGACGATGGGCAAGTTTCTCAACTTCAATACTTTGCTTTCTCATATTTATACAGAACAAAATCCATTTTTTAGGGTTTATGAGCTGGACTACAAAGAGAGCACTGCAGCTGAATAACTGAGTTAATAATAGAGAATTTGAACTCATATGCTCCCCTTTCTCACCTGTGTTTATTTCATCAATACATACATCACATTTACTATTCTGTACTTTATTGGGTGTTTTGTATATACCAACTGGTCATGTATACCAAATGATCATGCATGCCAACTGGTCAAAGCAACTCCATGAGAAATTGTCATTATCGTGAAGTCTATTTAAGAGAGGAAGCTGAAGCACAGAGTGGTTAAATCATTTGCCCAGCATCACACAGAGTTAGGATTAGCAAAGCTGGGATTAAAATTCAAGCACACAAATACCAAACTTTTTACCTGCTAAGCCATGCTGCCTAATACTAGTTCAGCTGTGGAATGAGGCTGTTTGATATTCTAGCATTCATGCCTTTGCATAAGAGTGGGGAAGGGAAGGGACTGCAACACAAATTGCTTAAGAAACATTTTTGAGCACAAACTGTGTGGTCTAGTGGGAATTAGAAGTGTTCTTTTGACCAGCTACAGCTTTTTATTTCATAGTCAAATGCCCATAACTTTGGAATCTAAAGATGACACATAGAATTGATCAAGTAGGAATTTGGGATTTTACTAGAAAATTCAGGACCTAAGCCCACCAAGATTATACCATGCTGCAAATGATGTAATCATTCCAATATCATATCACTGCACAATAACAGATAAGCTAAGCTCATATTGCACTGTATTCTTAGAGAGAGAGAGAGAGAGAGAAACAGTGAATAAGACTGAAATGGGATTTTCTGCTTGGTTTGTTAATGAAATATCTTGAAAGCACTTTCCACAACAATAACAAAACGCTCCTGTTCTGGTAACGTAGACAAATTCCAGCTGAGTGATTACATTCCACCTAATTAAAAATTCTTTCTCTAATTTCAGATTCTCCATGTTTACGATGCTCTTTACCTTCTGTCCTAAATTGTTGTTTACTATGTTTTCCTGCTGCTAAATTCCTTGCTGCATTTCTCCCTGGAGGTAGTTGTATACTGATAATGGTTAAAATAATTCTATATGTAAAATATGCATGGAATATGTAAATATTTGTACTTTAACACAGGAATAAATCTAAATTAAAATGTATAAATATATTGTTTTCAGAACTCCTTGCAAATGTTTCACACAGTCAAAACTCCTTTTGAATATGGAGTTAAAGATTGGACACATAGTTGTAATTATTTATTAATCATACATCATACATTTAATATTCCCCAAGCTGCCATAAAATGTCTGAGGAGACGTGCTGCTAAGAATAACTTGCTCAGCATTGCAGTACAATGCAGACAATTTTCCACAGGGAAAGAAAAAAAGAAACATATCTTTTCACCTATTGCCAAGCAAATTGCTAACGATTTTGCCCATTTGAGCTGAGAAGTAATTAGTGGTATGGGATAGAGGCCAAGCATATCAAGAACTTGAAAATGTGTTCCTACTTATGTACTGATATGCCCATTTTGGATTTAGCTGTATTTCTGTACATTTTATGAATTTTCTTTAATTCTGTCACAATGTTAATATTGATAACTTGCCTTTCTGAAATAGCAATTTAAAAATAATGATCACATTTTCTCTAGATACAAATTGTAATTGTATGAATAATAATAATAACAAACTAAGCCAATTAGGTGCACATGTTAATTTGGGGATCTGACAGCTTAATCTGATTTTTCTTTTTTCCATAGTAACTAAGCCCTGAGCAGTACAGAGGCTCACACCAGCCTCAGAATATCATAATGCTTACAGCCAGTGGCAATGGCTTAATGGGCTAATCCCTGGCATCAAAACCTTAGCAGTATTTTAAAGCTCTAAGTGTCTTCAAGGTCATCTGATTTACTTTTCCTGACGTGATATTTAAACATTCAAATGGTGGCCTAATCCAATATTTCAAACCTCCAAGATAGACTAATATGTCTCTCTAGACAGTTTTTTTCTAGGGTTCAACTACTCTGAAAGTGGAATAAATATATAATTAAATGTATAATTTTATCCTCTGTTTCAGGAAGGATGGTAAGTTAGCACATGCCTACTTTTTTTTTTTTTTTTTTTGCATTTGTGTAATGTGATAACTGGCATGGGTCATGGACAAGCATAGAGCCTGAGAACCAGGGAAGTTAGAGATCAGCTATTCTGGACACTTGAAAGGCAGCCACCCAACCTGAGGGAAGAGGGACAGGAACATGATGGAAAGAAGTAGTCATGATCTCATCAGGCAGTCATGCTTGTAGTTACTGCCATTTTATAAGTGTATGGTCTTGACCCTGTCTGCTGTTAATGGTGAGTCATTCTTGAAAAAAAAAAAAGGCATAAGTTTATTTATTTTTAAAGATTTTATTTATTTATTCATGAGAGACAGAGAGAGAGACAGAGAGAGAGAGGCAGACATAGGCAGAGGGAGAAGCAGGCTCTTCGCAGAAGCCTGATGTGGGACTCGATCCCGGACCCCGGGATCATGCCCTGACTCAAGAGCAGATGCTCAACCCCTGAGCCACCCAGGCATCCCAAAGCATAAATCTATACTTAAAAAATACAGTATATAAAAACTTATGAGTGGTGTTCCCAGACAGGTAAATGGCATTCTAAGAAACAACAAATTCTGAAAACAAAGTAAGTTATTAAATCAGCAATTGTGATGTGTGTTTCTATGTGTGCTGTTGCTTTGCTAGGTTATTTGAATAATCCAGTACTCGAATACAACTCAATAATTTTCACTGTCATTTCCCAATGTTTGACTGTTTGTGGTAGGCCACAGTTCTTGCAAATACTTTAAAGGAGGGGATGTGACGAGAGAAAGATATGAACGTTGTGTGGAATACTCTAAATGAAATCAGAAATTGATTTAAACTCTGAATTAAAAAAAAACGACTCTAAATTAGCAAAAGCGATATTAACTTCAATGGCAAAACCGAAATCAGAGCAAGGAGAAAAGATATTTTCACCTCTAAAAAAGGAAATGAACTTATATGAAACAACATATATTCTAATGCCTAACTTAAAGATACTTTTGGAACCACTCTTAAAAATCCAGTCATGAAAAATGCAAAATGAAAGGTGTTCTATATCTGGAATATTTTTTATAAAACAAAGGTCACGTTATCAAGGAATTACTACCTTGTGTATTTTATTTTTTATTTATTTATTTATTTATTTATAAAGACTGTCTATTTTTTTTTAATTTTTATTTATTTATGATAGTCACAGAGAGAGAGAGAGAGAGAGAGAGGCAGAGAGAGAAGCAGGCTCCATGCACCGGGAGCCCGACATGGGATTCAATCCTAGGTCTCCAGGATTGCGCCCTGGGCCAAAGGCAGGCGCTAAACCACTGCGCCACCCAGGGATTCCCTACCTTGTGTATTTTAAAAAGTTCATTTTAGGGGATCCCTGGGTGGTGCAGCGGTTTGGCGCCTGCCTTTGGCCCAGGGCGCGATCCTGGAGACCCGGGATCGAATCCCACATCAGGCTCCCGGTGAATGGAGCCTGCTTCTCCCTCTGCCTGTGTCTCTGCCTCTCTCTCTCTCTCTGTGACTATCATAAATAAAAAAAAATTAAAAAAAAAAAAGTTCATTTTAAGCATAATAGCCTAAAGGACCGGATGACATCATCAAGATGGTGACATAGATTGTTCCTGGTTCCTAACTTCAATCTTCCTAATATGAAGACCAACTAGCCACTATGCAGACAGGACACCATTATGAAACTGCAGAGTCCAGGGAGGAGGCTGTAGGCCTCCCCTGGACAACAGAGACTGAGCAGGACTGCATTTGAAAGGTAAGAGAAGTGCTTTCACTTTAATCATACCCCCCCTTTCTGAGAGGGCACTGTACCTTACTAGGAGAGCCTCCCTGGCTCTACAATTTTTTCCCATGGGAAAAAGAGGACACACACACACACACACACACACACACCCTCCTCCTGGTCGACATCCAATTTCCCCAGCATTGTAGGATGCTTCCCAGGAGACTTACTTGGGTCATCCCTCACAGAGATCATGGGGAGAATCTGTGGAGTTCAACTACTGGGGTTAAGATAGAGACAGATAAGGGGGACAGGGCTTAAAGGAACTAGTATTTACATCTTGGCAGATCCTATTCCTGCTTGCAGTGGCATCTGAGCAGAGATCCCAGCCAGCATCTCTGTAGATCAGCAGACTGAAGCCAGTGACCCTGTCAGGCCAGGAAGCTTGGTTGGCATTTCAGCCTTATTTAGTTCTCTAGCCAGAGGGCCACATTAGCTGTGAAGCACATATTCTGGCCTTGCCTGAGCAGGAGAGGAAATTCACAGTTCTGCCCAACTACTAAGCACAGCATCCAGACCCACTCTTCAGGAATAGTGGCCACAAAACCCTGAAGCTGTGGAAGATATCTCATGGTTCTGCCTGGCAGGGAGCCAAGCCAGCAGCCCTGCCCATCTGTTGAGCATAGTCTCTTACTCCACATAGCCAGGGAGGCTCAAGCTTCCTGAGGAGCTTTGGAGCCCAACCTATGGTAATGACCCAGCTGCCAAGCCCAGCCTATAACCTTACTCAGTAGTAATAAAGCAGATGATATGGCCTTAACGGATGGCTAAACAGCTTGTGTCCTGACCCAAGCACGGAGCTTATCCAGTGACCTTGCTCAATCACAGAGCATATCCTGCAGCCCTACCTGACTGAGAAGCAAGGACAGTGAGCCTACTCAGCTTCAGAGCATGGTCACCAGCCTCACTTAGCCATGGGGTATAGTTAGAGGCCCCACTTGATCAGAGAGCCCAGCCAGCAACCTCTCCCAACAGAGGAGCATGGCCAGTAGCTTACTGAATTGTGAAGCCAGCCTGTAGCCCTGCCCAAGTTTGAGGCATGGTCTGCTGCCCTAATTGCAGAGTACAGACTAAGGTCCCATCTGACCATGAATTCCAGCCCACAGCCCAAATGGAGAGTCAAGCCAGGGATAACACCCAAGTTGGTGGGGACAAACTGAGGCCAAACCTGAACAGGAAGGATTGCAGAGTATAGCCCCAAACCCTATCCTATTGCAGCATTTCATCAGTGGCACTGCCCTGTGGGGAGTATAGCCTGCAATCCTACCCAACCAGAGGTGACTGCAGAGCCCAGAGAATGGCACCATCTAAACATGGAAAACTTGCCCAACTAGGTAGTGCACATAGCAGCACTACTTGAACACAGAGTCCAGCCAGAAGGCCAACTCAACCAGTGACAAACTCCACCCCCTCCCCAAGAGCAGGGACAGTGGCCCAATCTAATTAGAGACTCCAGTGGCAAGCTCCATCTGCTCACAGATGCTACCAACTGACTGAGTACCCTAAGCTGAGCTGGCTGGTGAAGGTCTTTCTGTGCTGAAACAAAAACTGCAGAATCTGAACAAGGAGAGTGTTTACTCAAAGGCAGATGCCAACACAAGAATAGAAGGATCACAAAGCATCAAGTAAATATGACACTACAATGGAATCAAATAAAGCTCCCATAACTTAGCCTAAAATGTAATCACTGAACTTTCTAACAAAAATTTTAGAGGGGCACCTGGGTAGCTCAGTGGTTGAGTGTCTGCTGTTGGCTCAGGTCATGGTCCTGGGGGGGTCCTGGGATCAAGTCCTGCATTGGGTTCCCCAGAGGGAATCTGCTTCTCCCTCTGCCTATGTCTTTGCCTGACTCTCTCTCTGTGTCTCTCATGAATAAATAAATAAAATCTTTAAAAAAAAATAAAGCAACTCTTAAAAAAAAGTTAGGAAAATTGTCTCAAGGAAAATCAGTGAACTACAAGAATATACAGACAACTAAATGAAATTAGGAAAAAGATTCATGAACAAAATGAGAACTTTAACAAAGAAATAGAAATCATCAGACAAGCTAAGTGGAAATACCAAAGCTTAGGAACACAATGACTGAACTGAAAAATTCAATAGAAAGCTTCAATAGCAGGTTTCAAAAAGCAGAAGAAAATTCAATTTCCAATTTCTATTGGAAATTATCCAGTCAGGAGAGCAAAGGGAAAAAAATGAATGAAACACTGTGAAGAGAGCCTAAAGAACTTATGGGACATCAGCAAAATAAAATAAATTTATGCATTATAGGAATTCTGGAGGGAGAAGAGAAGGGGAAAGGAGAAATGAACCTATTTCAACTATTGAAAACTAAGTTTTCAATGGAAAAACTCTGAAACTTTGGAAAAGAAATTCACATCCAGATTTATGAGGCACAAAACACTCCCAAAAGTTTCAATCCTAAAAGGCATAAACTGAGACATATTGTAAGTCAATTGTCAAAAGTCAAATAAAAAGAGAAAAATTGAAAGCAATAGAAAAACAACTGATAACATACACAGATACACCTTCAGATAATTTAACAACAGAAACTTTGTAGGCCAGGTAGGGTGACATGATTTATTCAAAATATTAAAAGAAAAAAAGTCCTATCAACCAAGAATGGTATACCCAGCCAACTCGTCCTTCAAAAATGAGAGAAAAATTCTTTTCCAGACAAATAAAACTGAGGGAGTTTATCATCATTAGGTCTGCCAAATAAAAAGTATTGAACAGTGTTCTACTACTTAAATTGAATTGATGCTAATTAGCATTGGAAAAACAAATGTATAAAAGTTATCAGTAAAGGTAAATATGTCGTTAAATCAGATTCTCTAACTGGTAATAGTATGTAAATCATTTACAATTATAGTTTGAAAGTTAAAAGAATAAACATACTAAAAATAAGTGTAACTGCAATAATTTATTACTGTATACACAATATACAAAGGATGTAAATTGTAACATCAGTAGCCTATAATGTGATGGGAGGGAAAGAAGTAAAAGTATATGTTTTCTGTATGCTATAGAAATTAAGTTGTTATCAGGTTAAAGTGGGATGTTATAACAGTAAGATTTTTAATGAAACCTCATGGTAACCACAAAAGAAAAACCTGTAATAGATACACAAAAGTCAGGGACACCTGGATGGCTCAGCAGTTGAGCATCTGCCTTAGGCTCAGCGCATGATCCCGGTTTGGGGGATTGAATCCTGTGTCCGGCTCCCTGCAAGGAGCCTGCTTTCTCCTCTATGTCTCTGCCTCTCTCTGTGTCTCTAATGAACAAATAAATAAAATCTTAAAAAAAAGATACACAAAAATCAGGACAAGAGAGTCAAGTTAAAGCATAACAACACAAAAAGTCATCATTTCATAAAGGAAGAGAACAAGAAAGGAAGAAAGTAATAAAGGATCTACAAAGCAGTCAGAAAACAATGAACACAATGGCAATAGTAGGTTGTTACCCACCAATAATTACCTTAAATATAAACAGATTAAATCTCCAGTTAAAAGACAATGAATGGAAGAATGGAGAAAAAAATAAGATCCACCAATATGCTGCCTACAAGCAACTCAATTTAGCTTTAAGGATGCAGACAGGCTTAGAGTAAAAAGGTGGAGAAAAGTCTTTTAAGCCAATGATAACCAAAAGAAAGCAGGGGTAATAAATACTTATATCAGACAAAATAGATTTTAAGCTTGAAATGGTCACAAGTGATAAAGAAGACCATTATATAATGCAAAGGTGGTCAATGCTTCAAGAAGATATAATGATTATAAGTATTTATGCTCCTAATATAGAAGCACCTAAATATAAAAAACAAATGCTAACATAGTTAAAAGGAGAAATAAACATCAATACAATAATAGTTGGTGACTTTAATAACACACTGTCAACAAGGATAGATCATTCAGACAGAGAATCAATAAGAAAATAGTGGATTTGAACAATGCTATGGACCAAATAAAATTTAACAGATATTTACAGAACATTCCATCCAAGAGCAGCAGATTACACATGCTTCCAAGGAGAGTTGGAACATTTTCTAAGATAGATTGTGTGTTAGGCCACAAAAATGACTCAGTTCATTTAATAAGATTGAAATTATATTAGGTATCTTTTCTGATCATCGTGGTATGAACATGGAAAACAATCACAGGGAGAAAGTCGGACAATTCTTGAATAGATGGAAAATAAACATGACACCCTTGAACAACCAACGGATCAAAAAAGAAACAAAAGAGGAACAAAGATTAACTTAAGGGAAATGAACATGGAAACACAACATACCAAAACTTCAGAGATAAAGCAAAAGCAGTTCTTAGAAGAAAGTATAGCTATAAATGTATATATGAAGAAAAAAGAAAAGTTTCAAGCAAACAGTCTAGCATTACACCTCAAGGAACTAAAAGAAAAGTAATTTAAGCACAATATTAACAGAAGGAAGAAAATAAAAATCAGAGCAGAAATAAATGAAATGGAGAATATGAAAGCAATAGAAAATGTAGAAAAAAAACCCCCAAGTTTGGCTCCTTGAAAAGATAAACAAAATTAACAATTCTTTAGCTATTATAAATGAAAGAGGAGACAATACAACTGATACCACATAAATAGAAAGGATCATAAACAACTAATATGAGGAATTTGACACCACAAATTGGATAGCCTAGAATAAATGGATAAACTTCTAAAAGCACACAATGTATCTAGAGTACATCATGAAGAAATAGAAAATCTGAACAGACTAATAGTGAGTCAAGGAGATCAAGTCACTAATCAAAAACCTTCCAACAAAGAAAATCCCAGGACCAGATGGCTTCACAGGTGGATTTTACCAAACATTTAAAGAAGAATTAATGTCAATTCTTCCCAAACTCCTCCAAAAAATTGAAATCGAAGAGGAGGAAACTCTTCCAAACTCATTTTCTGTGGTGAAATTACCCAGATACTAAAGCCAGATGAAGACACAGGAAAACTACAGAGCAATATCTCTGATGAATATCCTTCCAAAAATTCTCAAGAAAATACCAGCAAACTGAATTCAGCAGCACATTAAAAGAATCATACATCATGATCAAGTGAACTTCATCACTAGGATACAATGATGGTTCAACATATCAACAACAGATCAACAAATGTGATAGATCACATTAATGGAAAAAAAGGTAAAACTCATATGATCATCTCAATAAATACAGAAAAAGCATTTGACAAAATTCAACATCTTTTGATGATAAAAATTCTCAACAAATTGAGTATAGATGGAGTGCACTTCAACATAGTGAGGGCCCTGTGTTACAAACCTACAGCTAACATCATATTCAGTGGTGAATAGTTGAAAGCTTTCCTTCTAAGATCCAGACTAAGACAAAGGGCCCCTACTATCACCGCTCTCATCCAGCCTATTACTGGAAGCCCTAATCAGAGCAGTGAGGCAAGAAAGAGAAATAAACAACATCCAAATTGAAAAGGAAGAAGTAAAATTGGCTCTGTTTGCAGCTGATATGATCTTATATGTAGAAAGATGTAAAGAAAAGATAACTAACTCATCAGTCATTATTCAGAAATGCAAATGAAAACCGTAATGAGCTAATATTTCACACTCATTAGGATGACTTGTTTTTTTTACAAGGTAAACAAATAAAAGAGAAAAGAACCACTGTTGGCCAGGAGATACAGAAATTAGGATCCTTGTGCATTGCTGGTGGGCTTGTAAAATGATGTAGCTACTATGAAAACAATATGGAGGAAATGAAATGACTGCAACCTCATGTTCACTGTGGCATTATTTACAATAGCCAAGACACGGAACAACCAAAGTGTCTGTCAGTGAATGGATAAATATGTGAGATGTGTGTGTGTGTGTGTGTGTGTGTGTGTGTGTGTTACTAGACCATAAAAAAGAAGGAACTTTTGTCATTTGTAACAATATGGACAAAACTTCAGGTTATTGTGCTAACTGAAATAAGTCAAATAGAGGTAAATATTATATAATCTCGTATATGGATATTAAAAAACAAACTCATAAAGACAGATTGTAGATCGGTGGTCACTGGAGCAAGGGCGTGTGGGAGATGAGTGAATGTGGTCAAAGTATGAAATTCCTATTATCAGATGAATAAATTCTGGGAATTTGATATACAGCATGGTGACTATATTTAATAATCATGTATTATATACCTGTAATTGCTAAGAAATTTAAACATTTTTAAAGTTTTTAAAGTTATCACCACACACAAAAATATAACTGAGATGTAACCTTATTGTAGTAATCATTTCACAACATTTGTGCATACCAAATCAACTTGTACATCTTAAACTTACTCAATGTTATGTATCAGTTATATCTAAGAAGAGTTGGAAAAAATAATAAATTTTAAATATTTCTAGCACATATCTTTCAATTTCTAAATAATTCTTTTTTTTTTTTTTTTTTTAAAGATTTATTTATTTATTCATGATAGACATAGAGAGAGAAAGAGGCAGAGACACAGGAGGAGGGAGAAGCAGGCTCCATGCACCGGGAGCCTGACGTGGGATTCGATCCCGGGTCTCCAGAATCGCGCCCCGGGCCAAAGGCAGGCGCCAAACCGCTGCGCCACCCAGGGATCCCTCAATTTCTAAATAATTCTTAAAATTAATATTAATTTAAGGTTTCTGTTCACAAATGTCTATATGGTAGAGGTCATTTTTACATGGTATTGAATTATATAACCTTATCATAATATATTGCATTATAGTAATAATAAAAACCATGTGTTTTTTATTGTTTCTTCACACGGAAAATCTTTGAAAATTTTAGTGCAATCCTATCACAGAAAAATAATTTTCTATTATGTTCACTCATTATTATTTTAAAACAAAAATCCAGAAGCCGGGCAAGAAGGCGGAGGAGCAGGGTCCTCACCTCACCTGGTCCCCCCGACTCACCTGGATAACTTTCAAACCACCCTGAAAACCTATGAATCTGACCTGAGATGTAAAGAGAGGACAGCCGGATGCTACAGAGAGAAGGGTTTTCGCTTCTAACGAGGTAGGAAGGAGGAAAAAAGTAAATAAAAACTAATCCAGTGGGGGAGGGGCCGTGAGGAGCCCGGCTAAGGAGGCAGAGGCTCGGGGACCGGAGAGCCCCACCCGGAGAAGCAGGAACCTTCAAAATCCGTGATTCTTCCCCGACGGAAAGGCGCTCAGCAGGGAAACCGGGCAGGATCGCAGGGGGCAGGGGCGCCTCCAGCCTCCCGGGGCCACTAGGAGAGCAGGCGCCCGGGCAGAGCGCGCCCACACCCGCGAGCTCTGTAATAGGCTGGAGCGGGTGGGGCCTGGGGAGCAGCCGGGGGTCGGGGGGCTCCGGGAGGGGGCGCTAAGCCTGCGGCCTCCAGCTGCAGGCCCGGATCCCAGGGCAGGGAGGGGGACACAGCCCAGGATCCTGCGCTGTCCCCCGGGCCGGGCGGAGGCGGGGAGAGCACAGAACGGCGGAGGCTCCTGCCCCCCACCCCCGCACCCCCCGAGGTGTGCAGGTCAGCACCCTCCCCCGCCCTGCACCCAGGCCAGTGCGGACTGGGAGACCGTGGTAGTTACTGGGGGAGCTGACTCCAGGTCTGGAGAGCTGGCCGCCCCCAGTGGTGGTGTTCCTCCTGGTGTCACCCTGTACCTGGGAGGGGTGGGGCCACCAGGGAACACGGGCCTCAGGGGGTCAACAGCTCCCACTGAGCCCAGCATCCGGCGGGGGAGGGGTGGGGGGCAGGTCCCTCAGATGCACACCCCTGAGAATCAGCACAGCAGCCCCTCCCCCAGAAGACCTGCTGGAAGGACAGGGGAAGAGCAAGTTCTAGACCCAGCAGTGCTGGAAAGCTCCAGGACCAAGGGGAAAATCGAGAGAACATAGTATATAGAACTAGAGGGTACCCCTCCTTTCTTTTCTTTTTAAAATTTTTTCCCCATTTTTCTATACAACTCATTTTTATAACAGACTAAAAATCTCCAATATTTTTTGCCTTTACCCACCTTAACTACAATATTTTACCAACTCTTCATTTTTAAGTTTCTTCCTTTTTGACTTTAAAATTTCTACAATTACATGTCTTAGATATATTTTTCACTTCTGGATTCCCTTCAACATATTCAAATTAATTTTGGGAGATATACAAGATATGTGTTTTTGTTTTGTGTTTTTTGTTTTCTCTTTGTTCTACAATGGTGGAAGTTAATACCCAGTTTAGACCCACAGTCTAAAACATGACTAACATACACTCAGAACCAAGTGAAATACCATGCTGGTTCATTCTGTGAGATTATATTCTCTCTTCCTTCCCATTCTGCCCCCTTCTTTTATCTTGTATATGTTTTGGTGGTCAGTATTGGAGCTTTCAATTAGATGTCAGAAAGCCAATTCAGAAGCACATTTATAAAGCTATTGGTGACTCTGGAAAAAAGCATAAAGGACTCTAGAGACTTTGTTACTGCAAAATGGAGATCTAATCAGGCCGAAATTAAAAATAAATTAGTGAGATGCAATCCAAACTAGATGTCCTAACAGCTAGGGTTAATGAGGTGGAAGAAAGAGTGAGCAACATAGAAGACAAGTTGATGGTAAGGAAGGAAGCTTAGGAAAGAAGAGAAAAACAAGAGACCACAAGGAAAAGTTAAGGGAAATAAATGACAGCCTCAGAAGGAAGAATCTAGGAACACCTGGGTGGCTCAGTGGTTGAGCGTCTGCCTTGGGCTCAGGGCATGATCCTGGGATCCAGGATCGAGTCCCATATCAAGCTCCTTGCAGGCAGGGAGTCTGCTTCTCCCTCTGCCTGTGTCTCTGCCTCTCTCTCCCTCTGTGTATCTCATAAATAAATAAATAAATAAAATTTTTTTTTAAAAAAAAAAGAAGGAAGAATCTATGTATAATTGGGATTCCAGAATATGCCAAGAAGGAGAGAGGGCCACAAAGTATATTTGAACAAACCATAGATGATAACTTCCTTAATTTGGGGAGGGAAACAGGCATTCAGACCCAGGAGATAGAAAGGTGCCCCCCAAATCAATAAAAGCCATTCAACATCTCTACATTTAATAGGGAAACTTGCAAATTCCAAAGATAAAGAGAAAACCCTTAAAGAAGTGAGAGATAAGAGATCCCTAACTTATATGGGGAGAAATATCATATTAACAGCAGACCTCTCCACAGAGACCTGGAAGGCCAGAAAGGGCTGGCAGGATATATTTAGGGTCCTAAATGAGAAGAACATGCAGCCAAGAATACTTTATCCAGCAAGGCTGTCATTCAGAATAGAAGGAGAGATAAAGAGCTTCCAAGATAGACAGAAACTGAAAAGAATATGTGACCACCAACCTGGCTCTGCAAGAAATATTAAGGGGGACTGTAAAAGAAAGAGGAAGCCCAAAGAAATAATCCACAAAAATAGGGAAAGAATAGGTATTACAATGACACTAAATTCATATCTTTCAATAGGTACTCTGAACATGAATGGGCTAAATGATCCCATCAAGAGATGCAGGGTTTCAGACTGGATAATAAAAACAAGACCCATCTATTTGCTGTCTACAAGAGAGTCATTTTAGACCTAAGGACACCTCCAGCCTGAAAATGAAAGGGTGGAGAACCATTTACCGTTCAAATGGTCCTCAAAAAAAGCTTGGGAATCCTCATATCAGATAAATTAAAGTTTATCCCAAAGACTGTAGTAAGAGATGAAGAGGGACACTAAATCATACTTAAAGGATCTATCCAACAAGAGGACCTAACAATCATGAATATTTATGCCCCGAATGTGGGAGCTGCCAAGTATATCAATCAATTAATAACCAAAGTAAAGACATCTTAGATAATAATACATTAATAGTAGGAGACTTCAACACGATACTTTCTGCAATGACAGATATTCTAAGCAGAACATCTCCAAAGAAACAAGAGCTTTAAATGATGCACTGGACCAGATGGATTTCACAGATATATATAGAGCTTTCCATCCAAATGCAACTGAATACACATTCTTTTCAAGTGCACATGGAACTTTCTCCAGAATAGACCACATACTGGGTCACAAATCAGGTCTCAACTGATACCAAATGATTGGAATTGTCCCCTGCATATTTTCAGACCACAATGCTTTGAAACTAGAACATAATAACAGGAAGAAATTTGGAAGAAACTCAAACATGTGGAGGTGAAAGACCATCCTGTTAAAAGATGGAAGGGTCAACCAGGAAACTAGAGAAGAATTAAAAAGAGTAATGGAAACTAATGAAAATGAAGATACAACTGTTCAAAATCTTTGGGATACAGCAAAAGTGGTTCTAAGAGCAAAATACATCGTAATACAAGCCTCCCTCAAAAAATTGGAAAAAACTCAAGTACACAAGCTAACCTTGCACCTAAAGGAACTGGAGAAAGAACAGCAAGTAAAACATACACCAAACAGAAGAAGAGAGATAATAAAGATTCGAACATAACTCAATGAAATAGAGACCAGAAGAACTGTAGAACAGATCAACAAAACCAGGAGTTGGTTCTTTGAAAGAATAAGATAGATAAACCATTAGCCAGCCTTATTAAAAAGAAAAGAGACTCAAATCGATAAAGTCATGAATGAAAGAGGAGAGATCACAATCAATACCAAGGAAATACAAATGATTTTTTTTATTTTTATTTATTTATGATAGTCACACAGAGAGAGAGAGAGAGAGGCAGAGACACAGGCAGAGGGAGAAGCAGGCTCCATGCACCGGGAGCCCGACCTGGGATTCAATCCCGGGTCTCCAGGATCACGCCCTGGGCCAAAGGCAGGCGCTAAACCACTGCGCCACCCAGGGATCCCACAAATGATTTTTAAAAACATATTATGAGCAGCTGGAAGAAATGGATGCATTTCTGGAAAACCACAAACTACAAAACTGGAACAGGAAGAAATAGAAAACCTGAACATGCCAATAACCAGTGAGTAAATTGAAGCAGACATCAAAACCTCCCAAGTCACAAAAGTCCAGGGCCAGATGGCTTCCCAGGGGAATTCTATCAAACGTTTAAAGAAGAAATAATACCTATTTTACTAAAGCTGCTCCAAAAGATAGAAAGAGATGGAATACTTCCAAACTTGTTCTACGAGGCCAGTATCACCTTAATTCCAAAACCAGACAAAGACCCCACCAAAAAGGAGAATTATAGACCAATATCCCTGATGAACACAGATGCAAAAATTCTCAACAAGATACTAGCCAATAGGATCCAACAGTACATTAAGAAGATTATTCACCATGACCAAGTGGGATTTATCTCCAGGATGCAAGGTTGGTTCAACACTCATATAAAGCAATCAGTGTGATAGATCACATCAACAAGAGAAAAAAACAAGAACCATGTGATCCTCTCTATTTAGATGCAGAGAAAGCATTTGACAAAATACAGCATCCATTCCTGATCAAAACTCTTCAGAGTGTAGGGATATAGGGAACATTCCTCAGTATTTTAAAAGCCATCTATGAAAATCCTACAGTAAATATAATTCTCAATGGGGAAAAACTGAGAGCCTTTCCCCTAAGATCAGGAACACAAAAGGGATGTCCACTCTCACCACTGCTATTCAACATACAGTACTAGAAGTCCTCGCCTCAGCAATCAGGCAACAAAAAGAAATAAAAAGCATTCAAATTGGCAAAAAAGAAGTCAAACTCTCCATCTTCACAGATGGCATGATACTGTACATAGAAAACCCAAAGACTCTACCTCAAGATTGCTAGAACTCATACAGCAATTCGGCAGTGTGGCAGGATACAAAATCAATGCACAGAAATCAGTGGCGTTTCTATACACTAACAACGAGATGGAAGAAAGAGAAATTAAGGAGTCAATCCCATTTACAATTGCACCCAAAAGCATAAGATACCTAGGAATAAACCTAACCAAAGAGGTAAACGATTTATACCCTAAAAACTACAGAACACTTCTGAAAGAAATTGAGGAAAACACAAAGAGATGGAAAAATATTCCATGCTCATGGATTGGAAGAATTAATATTGTGAAAATGTCTATGCTACCCAGGGCAATGTACATGTTCAATGCAATCCCTATCAAAATACCATGGACTTTCTTCAGAGAGTTGGAACAAATAATCTTAAGATGTGTGTGGAATTGGAAAAGACCCTGAATAGCCAGGGGAATATTGAAAAAACCAAAACTGGGGGCATCACAATGCCGAATTCAAGTTGTACTACAAAGCTGTGATCACCAAGACAGTGTGGTACTGGCACGAAAACAGACACATAAATAAATGGAACAGAATGGAGAACCTGGAAATGGGCCCTCAACTCTATGATCAACTAATATTCGACAAAGCAGGAAAGAATATCCACTGGGAAAAGGAGAGTCTCTTCAATAAATGGTGCTGGGAAAATGGCACACATGCAGAAGAATGAAGTTAGACCATTGTCTTACACCAGACACAAAGATAAATTCAAAATGGCTGAAAGATCTAAATGTGAGACAAGAATCCATCAAAATCCTAGAGGAGAACACGGGCAACACCCTTCCTGAACTTGACCACAGCAACTTCTTGCAAGATACATCCATGAAGGCAAGAGAAACAAAAGCAAAAATGAATTATTGGGACTTCATCAAGATAGAAATTTCTACACAGCAAAAGAAACACTCAACAAAACTAAAAGACAATCTACAGAATGGGAGAAGATATTTGCAAATGGCATATCAGATAAAGGGCTAGCATCCAAGATCTATAAAGAACTTATCAAACTCAACAGCAAAGAAACAAATAATCCAATCATGAAATGGGCACAGACAGAACAGAAATCTCACAGAGGAAGACATAGACATGGCCAACAAGCACATGAGAAAATGCTCCACATCACTGGCTATCAGGGAAATACAAATCAAAACCACAATGAGGTACCACCTCATACTAGTGAGAATGGTGAAAATTAACAAGACAGGAAACAACAAATGTTGGAGAGGAGGTGGAGAAAGGGGAAACCTCCTGCACTGTTGATGGAAATGTGAATTGGTGCAGCCACTCTGGAAAACTGTGTGGAGGCTCCTCAAAGAGTTAAAAATAGATCTGCCCTACGACCCAGCAATTGCACTGCTGGGGATTTACCCCAAAGATACAGATGCAGGGAAACGCCGGGACACCTGCACCCCAATGTTTATAGCAGCAATGTCCACAATAGCCAGACTGTGGAAGGGGCCTCCGTGTCCATCGACAGATGATGGATAAAGAAGATGTGGTCTATGTATACAATGGAATATTACTCAGCCATTAGAAATGACGAATACCCACCATTTGCTTTGACATGGATGGAACTGGAGGGTATTATGCTGAGTGAAGTAAGACAATAGGAGTAGGACAATCATCATATGGTTTCATTCATATGGGGAATATAAGAAATAGTGAAAGGGATTATAAGGGAAGGAGGGGAACTGAATGAGAAAAATTAGAGAGGTAGACAAACCATGAAAGACTCCTAACCCTGGGAAACGAACAAGGGGTAGTGGAAGGGGAGGTGAGTAGGAGGTTGGGATGACCGGGTGATGGGTTATGAGGAGGGGACTTGACGGATGGGCACTGGGTGTTATACCATATGTTGGCAAATCGAACTTCAATAATAAAAATATATATCTTTTTAAAAAAACCCAAAGACATTCTTTGAAAGAAGATATTCAAATGACCAAAAAGCAAATAAAAAGATTTTCAGTGTTACTAATCATTAAGGAAATGCAAATCAAAACCATAGGATAACACTTTACATCTACTAGGTTTTTTATTGTGTTTTCTTTTGTTTTTTTTTAAGGAAAATCTTAGTGCTAGCAAAGATGTAGAGAAATTAGAATCTCACACCCCACTATTGGGAATGCAAGATGATACAACTACTTTATAAAGTAGTATCTGGCAGTTCCTCATATGGTTAGAGATAGAATTACCATGTAACTCAGAAATTCTACTCCTAAGTATACACTCAAATAATTTAAAACATCCCAATGCCCAAAAACTGACAAAAGGATAAACAAAATGTGCCTTATTCATACAAGAAAATATTTGGCCATGAAAAATAAACTACTGATGCATGCTACAACATGAATGAATATTGGAAAGATTATGCAATGTGAAAGAAGCCAGTCACATATTATATTATTTCATTTATTTGGCATATCCATAATAGACAACTCTATAGAAATAAAGAGCAGATTCCTGGTTGCTTAGGTCTGGGGACAGGGATAGGGGAAATAGAGGGATAAAAGAGTGATAACTAAAGGATGGGGGGTGGTGAAACTCTTAAACTCTCTGTGATAATGGTTGCATATTTCTGAGAATAAAATAGAAAACCGTTTAATTTAAATATATAAATAAATAAATAAATGAAAACAAAAATAACATCTCATGAAAAATACAGAAAATTTAAGATTTCTGTGAAAATTACCGTGAATTCTTATTTCTAGTTCCTTAATCCCAAAGATTAATATCATTTGGGTACTTGGAAACATTATTAGAGAGTGGCCTGGTCTGCCTATCATAATGTATTTTTTATTCACAGAATAGTTGGAATTCACAAATTTTTACCTATTTTATTTTTGGTAACTTTTTGACAATAGAATATTCTGGCATCAACACATATATACATATACACACTTCCTGGAAGATGAACGAACACGTATTGTGAAAAACTGAGTCCTGAATTCCCATTTCTCAAGTTGGTGATGAAAATGTAACTTGCACAAGTATTTGCTGTCACTTTTCAGCCACTGTGGATTTTCTTATTGTCATTGACAATAAGAAAAATGTACAAACCAGAAATAACAGTAGTTACTTCAAAAATTAGTATTAGTAATTATTATTCTGCCTTAAAATGAAATGGAATTTGGATACATTCAACAACATGGACAAACTCTAAGTATATTATCTAAGTGATATAAGCCAGATACAAAAGACAAATATTGTGTGATTCCACTTATGTGAAGTACCTAGAATAAACAAATTCATAGTAACAAAGAGTAGAATAGAAGGTATCAGGGGCCCAGGGGAGGGAAAATGGGAGTTATTGTTCAATGGGCACAGAATTTCTGTTTAGGATGATCAAAAAGTATTGGATAGCAGCTACGTTTGCAGAACATTATGAATGTACTTAATGTCACTAAACCATATACCTAGAAATAGTTAAAATGGTAAATCCTGTGTTACACACATTATGCAACAACAAAAATAACCTCCCAAATTAATATTCATTTACAAACTCTGGACCAAAATATGATTTAATATATTTAGCTACAAAAGATGCATTTATGTATCACTATGAAGCATGAGTTTTCATCTAGATCCCATGATTTTTGTAAATTATTTTTGCTGTGTATATTTTAAGATTTCCTGTATATATATAAAGTGTGCAGTGGTAGCTCTTCACATGTTGCTTTCATAACAGAAGAATTTCATTCACATTAAACATACACATATGTCACTTCTATAGTAGAAGAAGCTCATATGCATTTATATCAGTTATCAAATTTCAAATTGAAAAATTGTTATGCTCTGGCAATGATTTGATTTCTTTTAAATCCAATTGACAGAATTTAAGTAAAACTTTTGGGAGTTTTTTTTTTTTTTAATCTCTAAAGATTTTTTTTTTTTTTCATGAGAGACACACACACAGAGAGAGAGGCAGAGACACAGGGAGAGGGAGAAGCAGGTTCCATGCAGGGGGCCCAATGTGGGACTTGATCCCAGGTCTCTAGGATCAAGGCCAAAGGTGGCGCTAAACCAGTGAGCCACCTGGGCTGCCCTGGGAGTTCATTTTATTGAAAGTGATATATCATTATTTGGAACATCTTTGTTAACTTATTTGTAAAAGTGAACACTAAAGATGTATCTGTTTTCATGGAGATAATATGATTACAAGTTTTGTGTAGCATAATTTATGGTTAAAAAAATGGTTTCCTAATAAATTAAGAAATTTATGGAGGAGCCATGTACAGGAAATTTGTTAAGGTACACTCATAATTTAAATTCAAACCAGCTATATTATTCTATCCTTTGAAATATAAGCTATCATTATCCAAATTTACAAATATTCTGTACATACACAGAGAACTGAGCTACAAAATTTCTTTGAAAGAGCTAGTACCGAACACACACACATTATCATGGCAATATATATTTTCTTTTCTTATGACACATCACAACATCGATTTTAGATATGTTTGAGCTTAAACTGACCAATTTGGTAAGTCATTCTAATTGTCCTACAGTTATATTGATTTCTTTTGTAGCCAAGTTCCTTAATATTTCATGTTGTTAAAAAACAATTAGAAGTATTTAATAACTGTGTTAGAGTGGAATTTCAATTTTTGAAGCTTTGAAAGGAACTACAATTACTGAAGACAAAGCATGAAAACAAGTAGTCATCAAAATTTATTCCTACAAAGGAAGCAATTGAGCAAATTAAATAAGAATGTAAATGTTGTACATGATTTAGCTTTAAAATCCTATAATTGTATTTTGGAACATCTCATCTGGTAGAAAATCTTTTGATGGAGCCTCTGGTTTTTATTTGTATACATTTATTTTCTGTATCACAGTAAAATGAAATTGAGAGGATCAATGATTTTCGAGGATTCAAATTTGGCAAAACATTCGAAAGAATAATAAAAAGTGTCAACTCATTGACAAGATCCAACTGTAAAACTGTTGAACATTGTTACTTTGAATGGAGCGAAAGGATATTTGAGATGAAATATTTCCATTTAAGTATGAAAAAATAAAATTCAGACTATCTTGCACTTAGCAGAATTTGCTCTGAACAGACTATGGCCCTCAGTGCTATAAACAGAATATTTTTTCAAATATTATGTTCTACATAGAGCAATTAGGGGTATCAAGAATTTCAAATCTATTGACCAAAAGATGCCATTGTGAGGATGCATCTAGGTAATATTATGATAAAACCATTTTACTTTGCTTTAAGAACACACATATACATTATTTAGATTTTTAGAAATAATTTCATTTTATAACTATTTCTGTACAAAACTAGTTTCTAGGCCTGTATAAACAAAATCAATGTTGGTGACTATTTCATAAGTCATATTACTTAAATTATTTCGATGTTTTTTTTCATTCTCAAAAGTATACATGTGAACAAAAATTGATTTTGGACAGAATGATTGGGCAGGTAATAATAATATAATTGCTACTTTAGATAAACAGAAATGGAGCCCAGGGAGGTAAAGTAACCTTCTCAAAGTTACACAGCTAACAAGTGCTAAAATGATATTGAAAAAAATATTTTTTTAATGTAATAATAAACTGTTACCTATTGGGCATCTCCTATGGACTGAAGAGCATATTTGGTGCATGACATATACTCTTTATTTCTCAAGAGAAGCTGTAAAGCAGATTGTAATTATTTTTTATTCTTATTTTTATAGTCAAGGAAATTGAGGCTTACTGAAGTAAGATAATGTGGCCAAGATCAACAGCTGGTAAGTGAAAAAACTGGATTTCCTTCTGTCTGACCACAAGCTCATATCTCTTACCCATTTCTTTTTTTTTTCCTTCTGCAGATTTATTGAGATATAATTGACATATAATATTGTGGAATTTTAAGTCGTACAATGTGATGATTTGATATATGTATGTAATGCAAAATATTTACCAAAATAAAGTTAGCACATCCTGTACCTCACATAATTGCCAGCTTGTTATTGTTATTCAGACCCATTCTTAATGGAAGTTTTAAACAATTCCTAGGAAAACATGAGATACACAGAAAAGGAACCATAATCATTACTTTGAAAGTAAAGGGACCAAGGTTCCTAATTAAGTAAAGATTCCCAGGTTCCAAGGTTAGCTAATCAAAAAGGACAAAGAATGGTCAACATGGTAGACTGTCTCCCATTACCTGTGGCTTCACTTTCTGTGGTTGCAGTCACTCACAGTCAACGGGGTCCAGAAGCACATGATCTTCGAGATGCATGGTTAGCAGGTCAGTAGTATAGCCTAATGCTATGTCACAATGCCTGTGCCACTCACTTCTCTTCATCGCATCTTCTAGGCATTTAATCATCTCACATCATCGCAAGAACAAGGGTGAGAATAGTACAAAATTATTTTGAGAGCGAGACCATCTTCACATAACTTTTATTTACAGTATATTGTGCTACTTGTTCTATTTTATTATCATTGTCATTGATCTCTTGCTCTGCTAATTAGACCCAGTAAGTTTAATAAATTAAACTTTATCATAGGTGTGTCTGTAGAGGAAAAAACAGAGTACATTAGGTTTGATATTATCTGCAGTTTCAGGCATCCACTGAGGGTCTCGGAAACTATCCCGCATGGATGAGGGAAGACTACTATTCCCAGCATGTAAAGAAAATGAATTTTAAGTAAATAAGCCTAAGTTAACATTCCAGCTCTATAACCTACCAGCTGAGCAATGGTGAAGCCTAGTTTCATGATCCATGAGCTTCAGTCTATAAACAAAATGGCAAAAAAAAAAAAAAAAAAAAAAAGAAATGTCTATCTTATAGAGTGGGTTGAGAATAAAGTAAAGTAGGGTTTAGAGAATAAAGTGAAGGAGCACTTAAAAACAAACTTAGAATAGTGCTTCGACCATTACTAGTATTGAACAAATGTTATCTATTGTTATTATTGTTCATATTAACAACAATGTAAAGCAGTCCTTCTTTGAGAAATGGCTCATGTGAGTCTGCTTGCTAATGCCACAGAAACTGCCTGCATCACCTTACGAATTGTACTTCGTTTCCTATATGTTTACCTTGGAAAATAACTATCAAATAAATATGTGGGTTACCTGATGAGTGGATAGGATGTGGGAGATAGCATTTTTTTAAAGATTTGTTTATTTATTTATTTGAGAGAAGAAGAGAGGGCAGAGGGAGAAGGAGCAGATTCCCGGCTGAAAGTGGAGCCAGACATGAGGCTCGATCCCAGGACTCTTAAGTTCTTGACCTGAGCCAAAATCAACAGTCAGCTGCTTAACTAACTGAGCCATCCAGTCACCTCCAATGACAATGTTTTAATAGGCTAAACCAGTTATAATTTTTATCATATTCCTCTCCTAAAAATTAGGGGGATTCCTCCCATAGCACATTATCCTATCTTAATGAGTGAATGGAATCAGGAAATCAAAATGATATAGCTTGTCCCTAGATAGAATCATTTTAAACACTTTTATTCTGCTGCCAAGATTATTTAGCATTATCCTTGGTGGGAGGGGTATAGGCAGTGAATTTGGTAATACGATTTTATTATTGGCATCAAAGTTTATGTTTCTTGTGATTGTCTTTCAAGGTAAAAAATGTCAAAGTTGTTTTTCTGCCCCACTTCTCTAAGGGCTTAAAAAGTACATTTTTAAAATATTTATTTATTTATGTGAGAGAGAAATAATGTGGTGAGCAGGGTGAGGGGCAAAGGGAGATGGAGAGAATCTCAAGCAGACTCCCCTCTGAGCACAGAGCCTGACATGGGGCTCTACCTCACAACCATAAGACCACAACCTGAGCCAAAATCAAGAGTCAGATGCTTAACTGACCAAGCACCCAGGTGCCCCTAAAATTTATTCCAGAAGCAATGTTATACAATTACATTCTTGAAGCAACATAATGCAAGGTAAGGAACATTTGGCATGACAATCTAAAGATCTGCCATCTTACTAGAAATATGAATTTTACTAATCTCTTAGGTTTCTAAGCCTCAGGTGCATTATCTGCTAACAGAAATGATGTTTGGGACTTCAAATGGAATAATACAAAATAGAGACGCTGTAAACTGGAGAACTTTGGAGGTAGTTACGCCATGTCACACATCTTGTGTGGATATTATATGAGACAAAAATACTAAATGTTTTATATTTCTAATACACAAGAACATTATATGTACAATTGTTACAAAGATTAGATGGTTTAATCTGCTCAAGTAGCTAATAATGAACTTTTATTTGTTTCGTTCAGGAACTCATGGATATTGAACCAGACAGTATGTTGCAATGGTAAATAAAACAGAAAATATCCCTGCTTCATGGCATTTACCATCTACTAGAAAAGTTGGACATAAACACTCACTTAATTATATAATTAAATGTTGTGATAACTTCTGTGAAGTAAATTAACTGGCTCCTAAGAGACAGAATAACAGCTGGGGAGTGGGAGCTAAGTTGGACTGGAGAATTGGTGGGTATAATATTTGAACTGAATCTTAATAGATGAGTTGCTTTTAGCTAAGTGAAGACTGTTAACGGATGGGTGAGAAGAGGTGAAGGAGCTGTATCAGTGGAGAAAATAACATATGTAAAACCTGAGGCAGGCACAAGGTTCGTGTTCTCTAGGAACCTTTTTGAAACTGGTTCAGTGATGCTGTCATGTGCAAACATGAGATGGAGTTTTAAGATCTAGACAGAGGCCAGATCCTGCAGATCGTTTGGGGCCATGTTAAAGAGATTGGGTTTTATCTGAAATAGAAAGCAAAGCCATTGAAAGGGATAGGAGAGGGAACCTTTTCATATTGGACAAATTTATTTTCAATGACCATGAGGCATTTAAGTGGCTGAGTCAAGTAGTTAACTGGATATGAGCTTGTCATTCTGGGGGTTAGGATTGGCAATATCAATTTGGACATCATTAGCACAGACAGTATTTTTAAAATCATGAGAATGAATGAGACCACTAGGTTGAGAGTCTAAGAAAAGAACCCAAAGAACTTCAACATTGAGATGTTGATAAAAAGAGTAACGAGGGCAGCCCAGGTGGCTCAGTAGTTTAGTGCTGCCTTCAGCCCAGAGCGTGATCCTGGAGTTCCAGGATCCAGTCCCATGTCGGGCTCCCTGCAGGGAGCCTGCTTCTCCCTCTGCCTGTGTCTCTGCCTCTCTCTCTCCTCTCTGTGTATTCTCATGAATAAATAAATAAAATCTAAAAAAAAAAAAAAAAAAAAAGGAGTAACGAGCAAAGGAGACTAAGAAAGAATTGCCAAAAATATAAGAGGAACTGTGGTGTCAAGGCATCAATGAAGCCCATGGTTTTGACAAATAGTGGCCACTTGGGTCAAATCTTCAAAGTCCATTATAGAGGTCAGTGTCAACTTTAGCAACAATGAGTTAGATGGAGTGTTGGAGGCAGATGCCAGATTCAAGCGAGTGGAAAGGCAAACAGAAGGTTCAGAAATAAAGCCAAGGCCAGAGGAAAGTTTTTAAAAAAGATTTAAATACAAACAGAAAGAGAAATACAGAGCAGTAAGTGTGGGAAGATGAGATGCTTAAAACAAACAAACACACAACTTTTTTAAAGACCAGAAGTAGTAGAAAACGCTTATATGTTAATAAAACAATCCAATTGGAGCAGAGGTTTAAGATGAAGGGGAGAGGAAGAACAACTGAAGATGTAAATTCCTTGAGAAGGTGAGAGAGCCCAGGATTCAGAATAGAAGTAGAGGGCCTCTTTGTTAGGAGAAGTGGTTACTGATCCTAATGATGTGGTGATACAAATTTACTCAGCTGCATGAATCTCTTCATTGATGCCCAGCTTCAAAGATACAGCCTAGAGGCAGGTAATTGGGTTGATGTCATGTGGAGTTTTGCCAGAGCAGTTCATGAGATTGAGAGATCAACAATGGCAATTTACAAGGGGGTGCTGATAGCAGGTTGGGCTTGGGACTTTTGATAATAGACTGATGCAGACTTGGTATTTGTAGTAGTGAGCAGCATGTGGCCTAACTACTTTCGAGATGTGTCCTGCGATGTATATTCAATTTGAAGGCTAATACCTGTTTCTTTATTGCTACTTCTGAAATATATCTAGGCATGAACATTTTAGTAGCTAAAATGTAGTGCCAATTTTTCTCATTCGGCATTCTTCAGTCAAGTAAGTAAGTAAGAATAAGCATTTTTATGGATCTCTATAAACATTATTTTCATTTTGAATTCTAAAAATGGGTCTTGTAAACACCTTTTCAAAATTTTATTCCAAGTTGGTCTTCACGCAAAGACTGAGCTCATTACTAAGACTGAGGGCATGGTGGCTGTGAAGAACAATCACAGGCTCAGGGGATGAGTGAGTGGGCAATGACTCTGGGGCAGTCACTTTCACTTAGAACACATTTCTAAAAGTGTTGCTTCTGGAAACTTCCTAACCACTGGGTATCACAAATGATTACTTGGCCTACTGGGTGAAAGATGTCACAAATTAGCTTTAAGAAATTTAAAAATATGAGTCTAAATATGAATGTAAGTTAGATTAGAGTGCACATGTAAAGGAACTGATTTTTAACATTTTTGGATAAGATTTCCCTGTTTACAATCTACTCTCCCTTAACAAATACTTTCGATAGATTTTTTTTTTAAAGATGCACTACCTAATTATCCTCCTACACACATGTTCCTTCTTTGAGGCTCCTTCCTTTCTGTCTATGAAAATCCATCCAGCAGATACCCTCTCTCCCAGCTAAGCACTGACTGTGACCTCTGTCTTGGCAACCATTACCTCCTTGTCCTTTGAAGTGACAGCATGCAGTGGTGGCAGTAGGATGCATTTACAACAGAGCAGGCCTCCTCATGCAACTAGTATTTCCAAATGCCTATTATTTAATGGTGTGATTTGGTGTTTTACCCGCCTGCCCAGTATAATGAAAAATGTAAAAAGAGAGGTAATTTTCTGTGATTGTTCTAAGTAAGATTAGGATAATTCTTCTCCATAAATAAATAATCAAACATTCATTAAAAAATAAACATGTTATCAGTAGAAATCAGCAAGCAGTTTAATATTTATTTATGCAATACACATATTTATATTTTAACTTCCTCCATTCTTCCCAAGCTCCCAACCTATTGGTAGCTTAGTTCACTTTTGGAAAATGTATAACAGCTATTCACAAATTCTAGGAGAGGTACTTGATAAATATTGAATAAATGAGTAACATCGTATGCTGTACCCGTATATTATCTCATGTAATTCTCACAGTAACCCCTGAGAAATGGGTATATTATCATCAAATAAAGATAGGAAGAGTTGAAGGGCTTGAGTAACCAACCTACAGTGACAGAGCTAGTAAGTGAAAGGGCCCAAATTAAGCCCAGGACTCCACATTCAAATTTTTATGTTCTTTTTAGTATCGGCACCGTGCTTCCAAATGCTGCATGGTAGGAGCTGGGGTGAGTCACGTGACTGGATTTGGATGCAATGGGAAGACAGTAGATGAGAGTCTCTGGCCTGTGTTGTCTTCTAAAAATACTTTTTGGAGGAACTAACTAGTCCTTCCCCCAGAAAACAAACCCATGATTTATATCTCTTGGTATAGCTTTGCTTTGTCTATCACTCATTTTATAGGATCTTATGAGACTTTAAGGGCATAATATCTTTAATAACATAATCATGAAGAAAACATGCTATGATGAAAGGCCATTATAATGTAGCAATTTAGCCCTAAAGTAATAACCCTCAACTGTAAATGTTACACCATTTATAAGATTGTTTTTTTCACCAGACAAAAAGTATTTATTTGTGCTTGTCATATAAACATGTGTGATGTACATAGTTAGTAAAACTGATAGTATTAATAAAAATCTTAATAGGCTTCATGATTAGAATAAAATGATATTTTGATCCAAATCCCTAATTAGAACAGTACATTTACCAACTGTTCTCATGGGAAATGGAGCCAGAATTCATCATTTAAAGTAGTACCTAATTAATCCTTTTTTGTAACAGATGTCAACCTTATTTTCAAATCTTTTGTAGACAATGACTTGCTGTATGAATCTTTTAATTGTGTATCTTGGGTTATTTATTTTTAACATTGTAATACGTGGTTAAATAAAGGAGATATAGATAATCAGTTTACCTTTGGTTAACTTTTAAATCTGGTTAGCTACTACAGTAGAGCTATGGAATGTTGAACACAACAAATATATTTATGGTTCCATCAGAATCATTGTTAAATAAAATGTAACAGTAAATCTGTTAATCACAGTATAGTGGAGAAGCCCTGAGCTTGGGAGCTAGGAGACCAGCCCTCGATTGTGACCCTGCCATGATTATTGCATGAACTCAAGCAATGTACCCCGTCTTGTGGACTTCAGATACTGTATGTGCGTTACAAGGCCACTGGACTACGTGACTTTTAGGGACCCTTCCAGGGTGAAGATTCATTACCTTTGAAAAACTACTCAGTTTTTATGATTCACAGTCCATTTTAATCTACTTCATACATACGTGTATAGGTATATGTATGACAATACATGTGTGTGTGTATATATACACATCCATACTCATGCCTCCATCCCTATATTTACTCTTAGTGTTTTGTTCCAATCCATAGTATCTTTTGATGAAGGAAAGGAGCAAGCTCATGGAAGCTGATAAAGCTACTTATACTTTTAGACATGTATTATCTATAATAGGTAAAAAGGGAACCACTTATTCAGTGGCAGATTTCACTGTGCACCTCTGGGAAGCATAATATTACATTTTGAATGTGTTTTTATTGATTGGTCAGGAAAAATAATTATATAACCAGAATTTAGGATATATAACTTTAATTCCTATGGATGCTTCTTTAATAAAGAAATACACATTCATATTCCAGTAGGCGATTACTAAAGCTGACAAAATTACAGTCTGAAGAACAGAATAAATATGGAATAGATTGTGTCAAAAATGGTGTCGGTACATGCCATGAGAATTAAAAGCATCAGCTAAAGGCATCAGCTTGTAAGTAGGAATTTAGGTATCACTATTGTTGAAGATTTGAACTATGTGATTTTGTATTTGGATGAGGTCTACACAAATTTAACCCTTGAGATTCTGTTGCTTTTGCATTGTCTCTGTAACATCTAACAAAAAGCCACGAATCTGGTAGCCTTTATAATGCCAGATGGCTAATAATGGCTAAGAGTCATTAACATTTATTAAGAGCTCACTCTATACCAGGCTATATTTTTTGCACATTACCTCTTTATGTCATTTCACCTTCAAAACAACCCTGTGAGGTGAATCCTTCTACTAACTTTATTTTGCAGATGAGAAACCTGAGGCTTGCAGGTAACAAATAGCCGAGACCACTCAACAAAGTGGTGTGGACCTAGAATTCCAATTCAGATAGTTTGATTCCAGACCCTTATCAATATACAGTGACAACAAGTCCAACCAACTAACCAACAATAATACAGATCATTCCTAAATGTGTTTATCATTAGCCTGAGATCTAGGCATGGATGTACACTTTCCCACTAGACTTATCCGCTAGAAAGTCTGAGTCCACCCCTCTACCCCCCAACCACAGAATCACTGAACCTTTACCCTGTGCACCTAATGTGCTCAATCTCCAGGGATTTTCCTCCTTAGGCAATGGTTCCATCATTCATCTATGGCTCAGAGCTAGGTATCAACGTAGTCCTCTCTGCCTTTACTTGCTACATCCACTTATCTATTACGTCAATTCAATTCTATCACTCAAATACTTTTTAAATCCTATTGCTCTTCTCTATTGCCATGGCCTCCGCCCTAGTCCAAGAGGCTGTCATTTCTCATGTGGACAGCTGTAACTTTTTCCAGTACTGGCTGCTCTTCTTTGAGGTTTGCTCCTCTTCTTTCCATTCTCTATACTTTAGCTAGAGCAATGTTTTAAAATCACATATTTGGTCATATAACACAGCTACTTAAAATTTACATCTTTTCATTACTTTTCGGTAAAGTCCAACTTCCTTAACCAGTTCTGCTCCATGTTTAGCCATTTTCCCCAACCCCAAATTACCTTATGACATCATCTCTTCCCGTCTTATGGCACAGCCATAGTGCCTTTCTTGCAGTCCTTCGCTTTTGCCTTTACTGCTTCAGGCCCTTCACGCATTTGTTTAGAACGCAATTATCAATTACTTCCTAAATGATAGCCACTGTTCTAAGCACTCAAGTAGGGTGGTAAGCCAGACTAAGTTCCTGCTCTCAGGAAATTTTTCTTTTAATAGTTTAGAGGGACAGACCATAATCAAAGAAAGCAATGTATTTTCAGGTAGTTGTGAGTTCTATGAGAGCAGGGCAATGGGACAGAAAGTGAGTGGATGTCTGGGGTGGAAGGTAGCATATATATGTGTTTCTGGATGCCTGGAATATTCTTACATTCTTCCCTCACTGTCCCATCCCACTTTCTACCCTATGCCTGACTAAGTCCTACTCATATTTCAGGTCTCAGGTTAGTTAGAAAACCTTGATTAGAAGGCTTTCCTTGACCTCTCCTTTATCCAGACTAGAATAGGTGCCTTTATATTCTCATGCTCCAGAAGTCTCTTTTGTAATTTCTCAATTTTGTGACTTTCCTTTTGTAATACTCATCACACTTTAAATTACTTATTTAGAACATTTTAATAATTATTTTAAAAATTATTGCTTTAAATTTTAAATACTTGAAATAATTATAGTCATAATAAACAAAAATTATACATTTATATAATAAATAATAATACTTAAATTATTACTTAAAATTATAATTACTTTAAGTAACTACTTAAAATCTATTTCTTACATTCAAAATTTCATGAAAAAGATCCATTCTACAAAACCTACACCTGGAAGACCTCTCCTCTCCGGAGTTTTAGGGATGATTTCTCTAAGGAAGTAATAATTAGTCTGAAGCCTGGGTAGTAAGAATTAGCCAAGAGAGGATTTGATCTGTCTAGGTGAGAAAACATCTCAGGGTAGAATGGTGTGAGTGACAGGGATCAAGGTAGGGGTGCTGTTTTAGATTGGGGGTCAGAAGAGTTTCCCTGAAGGGGTAAAACTTGAGTTGAGACCTGACTGGCAAGAAGGATGGAGACAGATATATGAAGCAAGGACAGCAGAATTTCAGAAGGAGAGAAGAGTGCAAAAGACAGCTTGGTGGAGCCTAAGAGAATTAAGGAGATGAGCATGACTGAGGTATAGTGACTAAAAAGGTTTGTGGTAGGAGTTGAGATCTGAGAGTAGGCAGAGGCCAGATCACAGAAGGCTTTATTGGCTATTGCAAGAAATTTGAACTTTATTTTAGGTACATTGAAAAACCTGGAAGATTTAAGGCAGGAGAGTGACATGCTTGATTTATGTTTTCAGAAGATTACTCCGGCTGTTGTACAGACAAAGGATTTTAGAAGGCAGAAGGGTGTGCAATGAGACACCAGTTAAAAGCCCATAAATTAAAAAAAAAAAGCCCATAAATAATATAGATGATCACCTCTGTAATGTGAATGAAGAGTCAAAAAGGAACCTCTTGCATTCTATCATAGTGATTATTTCCTTTGGGAACAAAAAAAGTAAGATGTAGTGAAAATATTTAGGAGTCAGGCAGACTGGGTTTAAACAGTAGCTTAACTATGTGACTCTGAATAAGGAAAAATCCATTCCTCACAGGGTTATTGAGTAGACCAATGAGGTAAGACTCTCAATTCTATCATAGTGCTGGCACTTGAAGAAGCCAATAAACATGCCTCCCCTCTCTCCTTTTAAAGGACAAATATTCCATGTGAAGAATAATACATGAAATTACCAGTGACTATTAACAGCAGTAATGAGTATTTCACATGGGCCTACAATTCTGGGCAGTGTGCCTGGTGCTGAGGGCAAAGCAGAAAACAAGGGAGGCCACGTTCCCTGTCTTAGGCAGCTTATAGGACAGTAGGAAAGATAGACATTACACAAATATTTATAGGATCATAGTTGAGGTGAGTCCTGCAAAGGACAAGGTCTTTAAAGCATATAATAGTAAGAGCTCATCCAATCTGAAATTTTAGGGAAGGCTTCTGGAATGGAATCTCTTAGAGACCTGAAGGGCGAATGTTAGCTAGATGATGATTTACTTGATCTGGTCTTTGCCAAGGTCACAGCTTGCAGAAAAATAATTTTTATTAGGATCAGAAGGAAAAATCAAGAAAAGGAAACTGAGATGAGCCATCTGATGCCAGGGATTCAGAGCAATGACTTGTGGGGGTATGTGATCCATGATGGGAAAGGGGAAGTACACAAGTTTAATGCTCAGCATAGACAATGGATGGACACTGTATATATCACTGAGAGCAGAGGGAAGTATCATGCTCATAACTTCACACTTTTCCTTTCCGGCTTCCAAGACATTGTGAGTATTAATGGTGAGGAGGAATTAGCCTTGGGAAAATTGGGTTAGTCAATAGTTTAAGAGTTTGGGCAGCTTTTTCAGCTGAGGAGAACTGAACAGTTTCAGGGACAAATAATTAAATGATCATTTCTCTTTGCTGGTGTCTATAAAAAATCTGTTCAGAGCTCATCCACAAATCTACAACTGTCCTAATACTCAAACATCAAAATATAAAGCATGGTCCAAAAGCTAAATTGATTCATGAATGAAAAGGCCTTAAGAGGGATCCCTGGGTGGCTCAGCAGTTTAGCGCCTGCCTTTGGCCCAGAGTGTGATCCTGGAGTCCCGGATGGAGTCCCACGTCGGGCTCCCTGCATGGAGCCAGCTTCTCCCTCTGCCTGTGTCTCTGCTTCTCTCTCCCTCTCTGTATTCTCATGAATAAATAAATAAAATCTTTTTTTAAAAAGGCCTTAAGAGATATCAAAGTGTTTTTGATCCATTTGTGCATAATCATCTCACAAATAATTTACTTGAAACTATAAGTACAGGCATGATGAGAAAGTTCAGAATGTAAGGAGGCCATATCTATAACCTCAATCTTTCTTTGTCCAAACTTTCAGAGTGGAAGGAATGCTGAAAAGTGCTCATAATACAGCCTTTGATCAAGTACCTTTTTGTTTTAGAAACGAAAATATTAGAGGGAAAATGTAAAGTCTGTATTCACATTTGGCAAATTAATGTGAGCACCCTAAACAACAACAACAGAGAAAAGCCCAAGTCCTACTTAGGAGAAAAATATTTTGGTATTCAAAAACCATCTGCTCAGAAGGATTTTTCCCTATTTTTTAAAGCAATGTTCATTTTCCATCCCTGCCCGTTGCATTTAGAGAGGGCCAAGTTGACAGTGTTCCTTCCTTCCTATGTGTGCTGATGTGGCTGAAAATCCCAGCGGCCAATCAGCAATTTTTGCACACTCCAGTTTCCAGTCCAGCCTGTCCTTTGAGCAAGGATTCTAAGTGCAGCTTGCCAAGAGCGCTCTGTTGGTGGTCTTGGCCTCAAAGTGAGAGCGATGTCAAACTGAATTGTTTCACCTCTGATCAAGGAACTCCTACTTGTCCTGCAGGCTCCTGTGTCTTCTCTGTGCCCTACAAGGTTATAGTCCTTTAAATTGGGTCATTGGAAACATTTCTCTTGCCTGCTGCACACAAGCCAAATCTCCTTCAGTTCCCTCTAGTTATTCTCCTGATCCCTTGGAGTATTCCATTCTTTTCTTGGGAGCAGAAGCTCAACTTTTAAAAAATGAGTCAAGGTGGAACTCCGCCATTTGGAGACAGGGCTTTTGCAAAGGGACCCAGATTGTGAGATCACTTTTCTTCATTGCCCTCACAATATCTGGAGAGTTTAAGTCACTGCAAACCTACAGCTTGATGGATTTGGAGTAGGGGTTAATTTTTTCCATGTGCTTTCTGAGGACAATCTATGCCTTGGACTTGGTGCATATGTTAGGGTATGCACAAGAATGTAAGAACATTCTTCAATGGCAATGTTGAAATTTTCTCTGATCTGGTGCTTTCCCCCTGTTGTCTAGATTTAGACTCTTTTAATCCCTTTGAGAAAGCATCAGCTTCAACTGGAATTTTTTTTTTTTTGCCTTCATTGTGTAAACAGATGTAATATGTAAATGTAAAATGCCTAGCAAACTGCCTGACACATAATGGATGCTGATTAACTAGTAACTTTATTTCATTTCTTCTAATTTGCCCCTATTTTAAAATAATCAAAATAATAATTTTTTTTTCTCCAAAGGATCTCCGTAATATATCCTTCACCTTTCAAAATGTTTTATATCAGTGGAATTAAAGTAGCATGTTTAATATAGAAAGATGTACAGTTCATCAGAGAACAGATTTAGATCTGAATTTCTTTGTTTACAGTTTTTACGGGAATAGAGAAACCAACATGCTTAAATAATGAATTTCTCTTTTTGTGGTTAATCATCCTTGTTTGCTGTTTTCAAGGGAAAAATCTTGAATTTATAAGTGGACCTTCATAGATTTTAAGATCTTCTTAAAGTGAAAGCTTGTATAATGCAAATGCCATTTAATGATGGGTGACTATAAGGGTTTTATCTAACAAAACTTCTGTAACAATAGGTTTGTATATATCCTATACCTGAAAAATACATCAATCCTTCTGATTCCATTGTTTTAGGGTGGATCCTTTCCTCCCAAAGGGAGAATATTTCTTTTACCATCCAGAACAGCCCAAACAGCTATTTTAATCAATGGCCTTTGAGGCACCAATCACATTGCCCTCCTAACCATAGATTCTTCCAGTGACAGTTTATAAAAATAGTAGAATTCCTTTTTATTTCCAACTAGGATGCCTACTGCCATCTCCCTAGAAGTGTTACATATTTTTTAAAAAGGAATTTTTGAGAAACCCAAGGAAGAAATTGGTCTTAACATATCAATAATGCGCAGAAGAAAATAAGGGGAAGAAAAGAAGCACCGTCAGGGAAATTGCCCGCATGGATAAGAGGGTTTGGATCTGATGCCCTCCTATACTTTCTCCTGACTTAAATTCTGCAAAGTCCCAATACTTGCTTGCATCAGAAACTTTTATTCAGGGCCATGAAAAGCATGAAAATAAATATTTTAGAACTTCCAACATCATAGATTATTGAAATTCAATAAACCCATAGAAAATTTGTATATATAAAGCAGATTTATTTTCATTAGGTGAGAATGGAGACTAAAAAAAGTTTCTATAACCTTAAAAGAGTGGAAATAATTTTCTCTACAAAAATTGTGTTCTCAAGTTTCATTGCCTTGTGTCAGTTTTCAGCCCAGAGTGAATTTTTATGGTTGAGTCATAAACCTCTGAAAATCATACCGCTAGTTTATAGTGGAAGGCTGACACCACTTTAATTACAGTGTGGCAAGGGCCTGGGTGAGAAGGCTTGCATTAACTCCTTCACTTACATTATATTCTCCTTCAGACACAGGTGGACTTTGTGATTCGATCATGAAAATGTGTATTTTGAAGTCGTGGGGTCCATTTTATTTTGGTTTCTTTGCCCCTTCTAAGAAATACTCTCTTTAAAGTTATAATGAATGGTTTCATTCCTCAGATTTGGATCAAAGCAATCTGCCATCTCTGAATTAACCAACCTTCCTAGGCTGTTGTAGCGAACATCAGACTGGGATTTATGAGCTGTTTTTGGATTATTATCACTGGGTTCTTTCTTTGGCTAACAGATGAAGAATAAGGTATTTGGTCTTCTAACTTGCAACGGAGAAATGACTTCAAAAACTTGTGCCCTACAAAAGAAAAATCCAAGGCTTTTGACTACAACTGTTTCTTTGGCAACGTTGCCCATATTTTGATGAACAAGGAAATGATCAAGCAACTGTTTAAGAAGATCAATGAACCATAAGTGGCCCTAAAATAACTGACTCATGAAAGCAGCAAAGCTTTTCGCAGGCATCTCAGGGATTTCAAATATGGAGGCTGTTTTTTTGTTTTTTTGTTTTTGTATTCACATTTAGAATATAAACTGCTAAGGGATCACAACCATGTATTATATTGTGTTGAGTACATTGTGAGGCCTTAGAAAACATGAATCAATTATGACATGTTGGAAAAAACGGAGGAAAGGAAGACAGACATCTTATTTGTAGTAAGATACCTAGGAAATTTCATCCTAAAATGGCTGAGGAAACAGTCCTAATGAAATAAGCTAAGCTGGGACAGATCCATCAAGTCAATAACTACATTAGCAATTACATCCTTTTAGTGAAAAAGCAATCCTGGGCCATGTCTCCGTAGCTATTGAGGGGATGTCTCCTCAGCTGTGCTGGGAGAGGCCAATACTTTTGGCTGCCTCAGCTCTCCAGGGCTTTCCGTTAAAGCAGTTGATGGATTAAGTTGGCAGCTAACAAGGGCCAGCCACCAGAGTGTATTGGGACTGTGTCTGGAAGCTCATAGAACATTCTGAGAGAGTTTATATCCAAACAAAGTATAGAAATAGATTTGATGGCCTCTAGGAAGTTTCCCTTCCTTCCTTTCTTTCCTTTTTCTCCCTCCCTCCCTCCCTTGTCCCTTCCTTCTTTCCTTCTTTTCTTCCTTCCTTTCTTTCATAAATGATCATTCCAGTAACTGAGAAAGTAAACAACTACATGCTACTCTGGATGGAGATAGACATGCTGATGAACCATGTTTTCAAGGTGTTCTTCACCAAGTGATAATCTATTCATGCTGCAAGGGATCTTAGAGGAAAACTCTGTCCACTGACTTGCCCAAGCTCTTTCTTCTAAATCATAGACTTGCAATTCTTAAAAAAATGAATCTAATATATTGGGTGCATGTGTTGCTCACTGTCTGTACTCATTTTATTTTCTACTTACTATTTCATGCTGTGTATGAAGCCTATTTTTTGTGTGTGTGTTTTAAAATCCACAAGCATCTACCACCACCATCCCCCAGTGTGGTCCCAGATCTTCTATCTCCTGGGTTCATAATTTTCAAAACCTAGTAAAATACAGACAATGAGTTTAAAGTCAATATAATCAGTTGGAGTTGAAAAACCTTTGTTTACTTGTTTGGCTGACTGGTGTTGTAAAAACCAAATCAATCAATCTTGGCTAAAAGTGATTCCAGCTGATCCTTGTACATTTAGTCCTGCTTAGACTTGCTATTACATTGTTTAAACTGTTGAATTCTCAACCATTTAAATGGACAGCCTTTGTCTTCTGCTGATAACCTGCATGCTGCTTGATTAGCACTGGTTTGATTCGCTTCCGGGCACTTTTCTTTTCATTAAACCCGATAGCTATTTTGGCTTGGAACTTCTAGAAGCACCCTAGGATCACTTATGTGTGTCCTTTCCATTTATAAAAGTCAGCTCCTGGTTTCCACAGGATAATGTAGGTAAAAGTGCTTTGAAAAAGTTAAAAGCATCATACAAATACAAAGTACTGGTATTTTCTTATTTGGGAAAGTAACCTTGGTGAAGCAGGTTTGGTACAGTACAGAGTTCAACTTTTGTTCTAGATCTTTCTTTCTTTCCTTCCTTTCCTTTGAAGCACTTCAAGAGTTTTCCCTTTCGGATCCCTGAAGCCTTGAAGTTGCTTTTCTGCTAGCATAAGGAATAAGCAAAGCAACGAATAAATATTTCACAGCTAGCATTTCAGGAAAAAACAACCTACTGACATCTTTCTGCTTTTGGAAATAGACAAATCAACTTTAGGGTATTGGGATGCCTGGGTTAGGGGGTTATCAAAAATAAAGGCCTAGACAGGGGCAATACAACTGGCCAGGATACTTTCAGGCAGCTAAAAGAAGCCCTGGAGAGTGGAGTCCCAGAGTTCTCAAGATTCAGGTTGGTTTCATAGGATCAGCTGCTTGATGCTCTTCCTTGAGCCCATTCATTGGCTTACTTCTAACGAAATTTGTAGATCCGCCCACAAATAAGGGTCATTCTGTAAGGGAAAAAAATAGTTACAACTTATAAAAATTAATTTGACATTTTTGGCTTCTATAGTTCTCTAGTGCTTCTTATCTGGAGCTTCTTTCATAATCAAATGGCAAGAGATGTGAAGAGCCATTATCAATAATATACCTTAAAGATTCAAAGAGAGCTCTAATGGGTTTTGGGAACTAGGTGAAATTGCTAGTGACAAAGAAAAGTGATTTAAAACAACGTAGCAAAGAAAAGAGTAAGCAAGCTCAAAAACCTCAGTTAACAATGTTAATACCATGTTGGCTAATGCACAAGCAGCTTCAATTTCCTTAATTAGTTCAGAGTTCAGTGACAACATATTTAATCAGTAAGCTAACAACTGCAGCAGCTGATTGCTCTCACCGCCGTGTGTGTGTGTGTGTGTGTGTGTATGTTTTGACTGAAAAAGTAAATAAAATTACTTTAACTGCAATAATAAAGTGGCATCCTAATTTTATTACTGTAGCAACCTTTTAGAAGTACCATACAGCAGTGAAAATTGATTATTTCCCAAGTGCTTGTTTTCCCCTTCCACATGTCACTGTGGTCAACCCTTTGGCGATGTGATGGCTAACTGAGAATCCGTTGGTCAGAGACAGGCCACATCATCTTTCTGTGGTTCTGTGTCTTTTCTGTAAGGTACTGAGCTGGTTCTGAGCGCACTGCTTGAATTCACATTAGCAGCTATTTTACTGGGTGGCAAAACGTGGCCTTTGGCAGACGGAGGGATCTGTTAAAAATTCAGTGTTTTTGCAATTAGTTAAACACACCTAGAAGCCAGCAGTGTGTCTGCTTGTTTCTTTTTTAAAGTGTTTTTGTCAGTGAGATTGGGAATAGGTGTCATTTTTCTCATCTTCTTTCTGACCTATATAAGGATTTTCATTTATTTATTTTATATTAACTAGCTTGGATTTTGCTATGGTTTTCCTGTTAGCAAAGGAGAACTCTCAAAAGCAAAGCTACTCACCCAGGAAACATGTCTTCCTATATCCTTGGTCCTCCGGGGGCTACCATATTTAGAATGCATTATGGTTCAAATTGTTTTACAATTCAAACCAATTAACATGTAATGAAAATAGCCTGCTATAGTAACCTGCTTCTTTTGCCATCAACACCTACATAAGATGAGGGACTCAGTTTATCTATATATTAAGTTTTCTTGCCTTCAGCCCTCATGAAAAATACTGAGACAAAGGTCTGACTTGAAAGACTTTTGATCCCCTTATAAAAACTCCTGATCCAGGGCAGCCCCAGTGGCCTAGCGGTTTAGCACCACCTTCAGTCCGGGGTGGGGTCCTGGAGACCAGGGATTGAGTCCCATGTCGGGCTTCCTGCATGGAGCCTGCTTCTCCCTCTGCCTGTGTCTCTGCCTCTCTGTGTCTCTCATGAATAAAATTAAATTAAATTTAAAAAAAAAAAAGAGGGCAGCCTGGGTGGCTCGGTGGTTTGGCGCCTCCTTCAGCCCAGGGCCTAATCCTGGAGACCCGCAATCGAGTCCCACGTTGGGCTCCCTGCATGGAGCCTGCTTCTGCCTCTGCCTGTGTCTCTGCCATTCTCTCTCTCTCTCTCTCTCTCTCTGTGTCCATCATAAATAAATAAAAAAACTTAAAACCTCCTGATCCAGTATAGTAGGAGGAATTTTAATTAAAAGAAAGAAAAAACCCAAATACTCGGATGCTTTTATTTATCTTAGCTGGAGTGGTGATGCTGTACATCATCATCTTTATCAGTAGCCTTATATTATGTGAATATGCCAAGTACCTAGCTGCTTTATCTCATTTAATCCACACAACTACTGTGGGGGTATAGACATTATTACAATACCCATTTTTCAGATGAGGAAATAGAAGCACAGAGAAGTATATATTGCAGAGAGATCTGAACCTAGGCCTTCACTGTGCACCTCAAGGTGATCTTAATGACATTGCTAAATTCCTTCTCATCCTGCATTATTAAGGCTACCCCAGTTTGTTTGGGGTATCCTGTGTGTTACAAGAAAGACTCAGTTCTCTTCTTTATCTCTGAGCCTATTGGAACTCACAGTTTTCCCCATAAGACAGGTCTAATCAAAGGCCTCTCATTGACCAACTTCTTCTCAGAACCAGAGACTGATTTGGGAGGGGGGTTGATTTAGGGGTGGGTGGTTTCCTTGTTTTTCTTTTCAGAATTACACATCTCCTCTCTTTTGAGCTTATTTTAAAAAAAAAATAGGATACCCATAGGCCTTGCAGCTAGATGAGTTCAGGCTCATTGAGCCAGGCATGAGTTAAATCCCTGACTCTTTGAACAAGTTACTTAACTTTTGAACCTAAATTTTCTCATTGGTGAAAGGGAGATATAGATATCTACTATACATACTTCATGTGAGCATTAAATGTGATCGTAATGCTATTTTTATGTAATTCAAGATATATATGAGATCTACCCCCCCCCCAAAAAAAAGAAAACAAAAAAACTTTGAACAACCACCCAAACCCTCAGAATTAGATAGATAGAGCCGACAAAATGTTGTTAGGATAGGCTTACTTCTCATGTTTTTTGTTTACGTATCACTCGTGTTACCAATATCTGGAAGTCTGGAAACATATTTCAGTGAGAAGTTAATAATATTTGCACTCATGGTAACAGAGATATATGCGAGATTATCCTGACTTTTGAGATGTCTTTCTCTACGTCTGTGGGGCATCTCTTGGCTTTGGGTTTCTGTTACCATTGGATTCATTTAGTTGTGGATTATCTCATCACCACAAATATGTTGTGCGACTGATTTCTAATGGCTCCCCACAACTGGATAACAGTCTGATCCTTCTCGTGCCAGGCATCAGTGACCCGAGGCTATGTAATTAACAGTAATCTACTGAAGCCTGTGGGCAGCAGATTCCATTGCAACCCATATACCATTTAAAATTGAGATTTTACCATATTCTAAAAAGTCCTTCAGCCATTCTTAGTGGCTCATCTAGAGAGGGCTTGATTTTCACTCTGTACTTTACTTCTCTTCCTCTCTGCAGACCTCTATCTACTTTCCCAATCCTCCTGGAAACACCCAAATTTGCAGCTAATTATGCAGAGAAATAATTTAGTTCTGAGTCTCATTTCTCTCCTCTACCTTCTAGCTTTATTTTTCTCCCACAACCAAATGGCTCATCAATGTGTTTTGCTGTGTTCCAGAATTTATGCCACTCTCTTGGGAGGCAGAAACTCCTGTAGTGTGGTTAGTGTTTCATGTCACATTCTCCCTCCTGTCACCCACTGTATGCTCATTCATAAAGTTTTTATTAAATACCTATTATATGCCTAGTAATGGTAAGCAAAACTGATAAAGAATGTCTGCCTCTGAAGGGCTTACTTGCATCACCTTTACTATTTTTGTCTCTTAATAACTGTTGTAACTTGGGGAAATAGCAATAAGACTGAAAACTGAGAGAAAACATTCTCCCTTCATAATGTGGGATTAGCAAAATGCTGCTTCTAATTCCCTGTCTTCACAATTAGAGAGTCATAGTACTCTATCATCATGGATATTCCGAGTACTAAGAAGGTTAAAAATAAAAAGTGCTATGGACATCACAGCATAATCTGAGAAAAGTCAACCTGAGAGCTCAGAGTAAAACAACCAAAGAAATGAGAAACAGAATTTGGGTTGGAATTTAGATTTTTCTCTTTTTCATCTCTGGATTTACAATTGTACTTCCCTTGCCACTAATGTGGCAATGTCTCTGTATTTTCTTGTCCCCCTGGACTATTCATTTAGAAGATAGTAAGAGAAAGTTGGCAGGTGATTACTAATAGTAAAGTTTTGAAAAGGAACTGGAAGAGCCAAGGGTGTTAAAATGCAATGGGACAGGAATATTCAAACCTCTATCTGGTAGCCTATTGGTATATCCATCTGTGACTTTAAGATTATCCGTTTTGTAATGACCAAAATTTAGCATTTTAACATGTCACACGTCAGCTCTCAAAATCCTGTTTTTAATGGCAGCAATGACCGAAGTGAAGTTATATCAAGGCAGCTTAAGGAGGCTGTTAAAATAAAACTTCAACTGTGATCTGAAGGAATTAATTTAGAAAGCTAACATATGTACCAGGTGCAGTCCTACCTAAAACACTCTAAAAATAATACAGGATTCTCAGAACGAGGACCAAAAGGGACATTTAGCACTAGCATATTTTGTTTGTCTCCTAATAATTTCTGTAAAAAAAAAAAACATAAAGCAGTCTTAGATGGACATCAATTTTGCTTTCCCGCCCCTGTGGATTAGGCTATTTTATCATCTGCAGGAAATCAGAGAAAAATAATTGTATTATAAAAATGATTTTGGCTGGCTTCAGAGTTTTTAATTGCTTTATTTTTCCCTTTGAAACACCTGATATTTAATAGGCAGAAAAAAGTACATGGAGAATAAACATTTTTATAAATAAACAATAAGCGCCAAGGAGTATTATTGACTGCAGTTGAAGCCTCCCACCAAAATAGATTAATGGAAAAAATAAGACCCTCTTCCATAAATTGGCTTAACAGGATGTGCTGTCTTAAGGATCTCTCCAGGATTGCAAAAGTCTGTCACTTCAGTGATGAGAGGAGGCTAAGTAAAGTGTACTCACTAGTGACATTTCTGGGCAATGCAGACATCTCACTCCTTCTTGCTCAGAGTCCAGACACAGGGCAGAACCAGCTGACATGGACAAGAGCGTGGAAGGGTTTCTCTCAAGCATCTCTATTGGCATTTTCCTGAAGTTTTAGCACAGATTGGGCTTTTTCCTTGCTTACAGGAAAGTTCCATTTTTCATCCTCCGGAGAACCATGATTACGTCCTGTTTGTAATGCCTCAGAAGGAGCTGAAGTCTTTCTTCAGATTAAAGTCATTGTCTGAGTGACATGAGGAAGGAATCCATCAGTTATCACCCAGGGAACACACTTGTCACCAAGGGAACAGTTTTGGAGGAGCAAAGGCTGAAGGGGTATTTATAAGACAGAGGAGTTGGCTATTTCCAGGATTTTTTAATGGATACGTTTTCTAGTTGCAATAATCCGATGATAAGAGAGTTGGTTACCCCTTAAAAAAAGTAATTAAACAACATCATTCTAATTAAAGCCAAACCAGGGTGTATTAAATTTCCCTTGGAAATACCCCCTACCTCCTTCACTCTGGTGTGGATTCTGCTGCATGCACGCTGCTGTTTCTGTCCTCCACAATTTTGACCAGCAGGAATGTCAAGCAGGGAAACCAGTGCAGAGGGCAGTATAGGAGCAATCCTACGTGTTCCTATTTAAAACAAACAAACAAGCTGAAACAGCTGGAAGAGATGAAAAGAGACACGCTGCAATTTATTTCTGTCTGTCGCCCAGGGTCCTGCAGAAACTAGAAACACATTTTCCCCTTTCAGGATGGCATGGTGGGGGGAATTGTCAACGGAAATTACAAATACAGAGAAAAAACAATGTACTTGGGTCAGCGTGAAACAGTAGCAATGGATAGACCCACCTCTAACAAATCACACTCTTCCCGATGCTCTTCCACCCCCCAAAGTGTGACTGACCTCCTCTTGCAAGGGAATAAACAGTATAGAGAGTCGTTTAAGAATATGGGCCAGAGGAGCCTTCAGGCCTTCAGGCCTTCAAAGGCTTTGCTTTGAATCTCAGCTTTATTAATCTGTGACCTTAAATGATTCAGGTTCCTATATATAAAACGGGGATAATAACCGCATCACATTATACAGTTGCCATAAAGATGAGGCATGCGTGGTGCATACAGCAAAATGCATAGAATTGTCAAATCACGATGTGGTGACCGCGGAACTCACGTAAAGTTGTGTATCAACTATACTTTCAACTATACTTCAATTAAAAAAAAAAAGGTAAGGCATATGACCTGCTTAGCCCAGTGCCTGACACACAAGCACTCAAACTGCGTCAGCCATTGATCAGCACAGAAATGTGGAAATGCAGCTGCTGGGTTTTGGAGAAGTAAATGGAATTTATTAATGGATTAATTCAACAAAGCACTGCTGCTCTATGTAGATGCTGTTTAGGCTTGGAGATGTAACGACAAACAAAAGAACCAGTCTCTGCTATCATGGTGCTTCGGGTAGAGTGGGGGAGACAGTCATTCAATCAATAATCACACAAACAGTTCTGTACAATTATACTAAGTGACTCAAAGAAAATATAACTAATGCCGCAGAGAATATAATAGGGACCCTAAACCAGACTCCGGTGTCAGGAAAGATCGTCCTGAGAAGGTAACATTCAAAGCAAAACTTGAAGGATCAGTAGGAGTTAGCCAGATAAAAGAGATTGGAGCTGGTAGTGTGTGCTTCAAATAGAGGGAACAGTGTGTACCAAAGGGCTGATGCAGTAATGAACTTGGCCTATTTGAGGAAAAGAGAGTAGGCCGATGAGAAGGAGAGTGAGAGAGGGGATGGGAGAGTGAAGAGAGAAAGCTGCGAGGCAAGTAGTGGCCGGGTCATGCAGAAACTTCTAGGCTCTTATTGACATTCTGACATTTTTTTTTTTCCTAATAAAATGTCATGAGGCAGTTAAAGGGATTGGAGCATAGCAAGTGACAAAATTAGACTTGTGTTTTATAGAGATCATTCTGGCTCCTGTTTGAGAATGGATAGGGCAAGGAAAGAATGGATGTACAGAAAGAAGGTAGACCTTCACTGGAGATGTCCCAGTAAAAGGCAATGAAGAGGGTGGTAAGAGTGTAGACACAGGGACATTGATCGGATTAGAGACGTGTTTGGAGAGTTAGAGTGAGAGGAATCGGTGGTGCATTGGAGTGATGGGGGTGAAAGAGAGAAGGCTCAAGGACGACTCACTGATGCCGTGGTTCAAGCAAGTGGTTAGATGTACATGTCAATTCCTGATGGACTAGTTCATTCACTTAATAACGTTGCTGTTGATGAGGTTCAGAGATTGCCATTAAGGATTGGCTGTTTTATTACATAAGTACATTAGTGTCATTTGGTGCAAGCATTGTCATTTTAAATTTGGGAAGGAATAATCAAATATTCCCTAATGACATTTTGTAATAAGTTGCCAATATATAGATTTCCAGTGCAAAAGCCCTTTCCCTTCTTTTTTTTGTATGCCCTGCTGCACTTCTGGTGTTTTTGCTGGATTTTACACATACAAATATTTTTTGGTATTTAGGGATTCCTCTGTATTCCTCTTCTTATCCTCCTTCTCTGCCCCCTTTCTCTCTCACAGCAGGTAGTCCTTTATCATGGGTGCTTATCTTCAGGAAAGCTGTCTGAAGTGAGACAATAATAAGATGGATAAAACCATGCTATATGAAAGGGTGTCTACCGTTAAGTGTAGACACCAGCCACTTAAATGTGGGTAAGAGAAGAAGAGACTTTCTCAACAGCTTGCTGGGTTAGTTGAATGGGAACAGTAAAGGAGACTCTCAGTTCCAGAAGTCAGAGAGCCCTAGGACATCTGACATTGCTATAATCTCATACTCAAGAGTAACAAATATCGAGTAAAATGGTATTTTTCTGCTGCTTCACTCGAGCTGTCCTGGTGGTGACTATAGCATTTTGAAGTATTTTGACATCATTACCCAAGGTAATGGGGGATATGGAGCTGCATTTCTATTTCAAGCTGTTTTTTCTATCTGTTATGTATCTATTATTTTTGGAACACAAATTCAGTTAAAAACTAAATTAGGGCAACCTCTTGTTTGACTCTGCAAAGAAAGCTCTCGATATTAGTTTATAAATGAAGAGTTGGAGAGATAATTTCTGTTTTAAATTATTGATGATAAAATATTATTAATAATGTTAATAAATAATCCAATGAAGCCACATTTTACTGTTAAAAATAATCATGTAACACTTTCAGGGTCATGAAACCTGAGGAGATGGCTACATTTTGCAGTTTTATGAGCAATACTTCCATGGCATTGGACTGAATGTGTCCCCCCAGAATCCACATGTTGAAGAACTAATTCCCAATATGACAGTATTTAGAGGCAGGTCCTTTGGGAGATAATTGGGGTTAGATTAGGTCATTTGAGTGGGGCCCTCACGATGGGATTAATGCCTTTACAAAAAGAGGAGGAGACATGACTCTTTCTCTCGGCCACATGAGGATACTGCAAGGTGGCTATCTACAAGCCAGAAAGTGGGCTCTAGGCAGAACCCAACATGCTGGCACTCTGATTGCGAACTTCCAGCCTCCAGAACTTTGGAGAAATAAACGTTTGCTGTCTAAGTTTCCCAGTCCGTGATGTTTTGTTACAGCAGCCTGAATAGGCTAAGACAGCATGGCTCTAGTACTTTTGTGTATTTGCTTACTTTTAAACTGAGAGGATTGAAGGGTTATTAAAACAAGACCTTTTAGGGGCGCCTGGGTGGCTCAGCCAGTTAGGCATCTGCCATCAGCTCAGGTCATGATCCCGGGGTCCTGGGACCAAGCCTCGTGTCGGGCTCCCTGCCCAGTGGGGAGCCTGCTTCTCCCTCCCCCTCTGCTTGTGCTCTTGCTCTCTCTCAAATTAAAAACAAACAAGCAAAAAAATACAATTAAAAAATCCCAACATGACCTTTTTACCTTTTTACCTTGCTGTTGGTTTCAACATTGTTGTTTCTTTATCCTTCGGATTATTCTTCTACAGGCCCTGATTGCTGAGCATTGTGTTTTTGGGAGACTGAGCACGGGAGCGCATGTGACCGTGGTTGTGTGGGCCAATTAGACAGAGGCCAAGGGAGAGACACTGAGATTCTAGGTTCTGGTCTTTTCACTGGATCTTTCAAAAAGGAAATGGGAATAGACATTTATTGAGTCTTTACTCTGCCAGGCTTTTTACATATGTTGTTTTCCTTGGGCCTTGCAAGAACTTTGTTTTATACGTGATGAACCTGGGGCTCAGAGAGGTTAAATAATTTGCCCACAGGTATACAACTGGTGGAAGGTATCAACTGGTGGAAGACTGAATTCTAATTTCCAAGTTCTGATTCCAAGTCCTTGTTTATATTTCTCTTACGGCCTCTGTGAGGATTTTTTATTTCCACCCAATTCATCAAGTGTGGGATTTATGAGAAAGCTTTCACTCAGGGCCTGCCTGGTTCCGCTGGCTTCCCAGGACATCAAATAGCCAGACCACCCTGCATGCACGACCAGGTAGAGTGTAGACTAGACTATGGGCACGTTCATAGTTGGAGAACAGAAGTGCACTATGGTGGCGATGGCTGTGCAGGAGCACACCCCCCCCCATGTGCACACACATTTAGGGGGGTGCCAGAGGAGAGGGGAGAGGACAGAAGCTGGTGAGGGGCTGCCCTCCTGTGCGGGGGTGAGACAGGCGCCGATGGAGTCCCCAGGCCAGACTGAGAGTGCGGCGTTGACAGCTCAGCTCCACGTCGCTCACCACCGCCTGGCCAGGGCGCCGACACTAACTTTATGGGGTTTGCGAGGAGGACAAGCAGTTTGAGCAGCCTACACCGAACTTGTGGTAGGCTTCTCGTGCAAATGAGGCTGAAGTCCGGTCGTTTTGTTTCTCGGTTGGGTTTAGATGAACAAAAGCTCTGTTTTCTTCAGAGCTGATGATAAATTAAGCGTGTTTTCTGTCACAAAAATTGACAAGATTAAGTGTCCCATGGTCATCGCATTTCTGATTATGGAACTATCATTAACAAGCAAACATCTGGCCATTATTCCTGATGAATCTGTTCCTGGATATCTCTTGACAAGGACAGTGGGGGGGGGGGGGGGTCAGGACTTCAAGCGCGGAGGAGCCCCGCTTCCACGCCCCGCTGCTGTTGACCCCGGGGGTTCTTGTAAGCGGTGCGGCCTGGCTCCCCGATCTCGTCGTTCCCCAGGTGCAGGTGCGCGCAGGTGAGTGCAGGTGCGGGGCTGGGGGGGGTGGGGGTGGGGGTGGGCACTGAGGCCGCGGGTCCCTGACCCCGAGCTCTTCCCTGCGGTGGCCTGAGAGTCTCCTGTCGGGGCGGGCTCCCCAGCCGGGCGGCCACGCCAGGTGACCCCAGGGGGCAGCCAAGCCGGGCCCCCTGCCCGCGGCGCCCGCCTCCTCCGGGCTTGGCTGCTGGCCTCAGCGTGGGAGGCCCTGCGGGCACTGCTGGGGCCGCGCCGGCGGGGCTCCGCTCCCCACAGGGGCACCCCCCCTGCCCCGCAGCCCGGCCCGCGCTCCTTCCTGCGCTCCTTCCCGCGCTCCGAGCCTCCCGCCGGCCCGAGGGGCGCCCCACGCGGTCCACGCGCAAAGGGCCGAGCAGGGGCTTTCCCCGGCGGCGCCCGGAGCCCCGCCCACTGCGCCTGTGTCCCCTGGGGGAGGGGCGACGGGCCGCCCGGGGTGGGCTGAGCGCTGCGGTCGGCCCGGGGTGACCCTGGGCCCGGATCGAGTCCCGCGTCGGGCTCCCTGCGTGGGGCCCGCTTCTCGCTCTGCCTGGGCCCCCGCCTCTCTCTCTCTCTGTCTCTCTTTCTCATGAATAAATAAATTAAAAGGGCGATGGGTGAGGCCCCACCACCGGCGCGGAGGGAGGCCGACCTCACGCACCGGAGGCCCCACAGGTGCAGTCTGCGCCCAGGTACGGCCCGTCTGACGGCGCCGCTCTCCTCCCAGGTGCTGGGCTCCCGGCGCGCGCCTCTTCCACCCGCTCTCCCCGGGCCAGCACCCGGGCCAGCACCCGGGCCAGCACCCAGGCCGCCACCTCGGCCAGCACCCGGGCCAGCACCCAGGCCGCCACCTCGGCCAGCACCCGGCCAGCACCCGGGCCAGCACCCGGGCCGCCACCTCGGCCAGCACCCAGGCCGCCACCTCGGCCAGCACCCGGCCAGCACCCGGCCAGCACCCGGGCCAGCACCCAGGCCGCCACCTCGGCCAGCACCCGGCCAGCACCCGGCCAGCACCCGGGCCGCCACCTCGGCCAGCACCCGGCCAGCACCCAGGCCGCCACCTCGGCCAGCACCCGGGCCAGCACCCGGGCCGCCACCTCGGCCAGCACCCGGCCAGCACCCGGCCAGCACCCAGGCCGCCACCTCGGCCAGCACCCGGCCAGCACCCGGGCCAGCACCCGACCAGCACCGGCCAGCACCGGCCAGGCCTCCGGTGAGTGCCCCAGGTTTCGCCCGCGTCCCTGCGGCCACACTCTCCGGCTCGGGCTCCCCTTGGCCGCCCTGCTGGCCCCGGGCGCACCCTGCCGCCCACCCACCCCACGGCTCCAAGGCTTCCAGGGTCAATCCCTCTAACCGAGGGGGTCCGGGAAGCAGCGTCGGCCAGTCCATGCCGGCTGTTGTCTGTCCCCACCGTCCGTCATGGGAGTGAAGCGGCCTGGGCAGCTGCGTGGCCGCGGGGCACCCGGGCTCAGCCACCAGCTGTGCCGCACGGCAAAGGCCCTTAATCCCTCTGCCACCCGGTTTCCTCGTGTGCAAGCAAAGAATTTAGGACTCAAAGAACACACACGCTCTCAGGTTGTTCTCGTCCCAGCCTCGCATCAGCGACCTGCGCCCGATGGCCTGCTCGGCCAACGCACCTCTCGCTGGCGTCCACCGCGCTCCGTCCCTGCGACTTGATTTTATCCTGTTGAAATCCTACCCGTCGTTTAAGACACGGCCACAGGCTGCTTGGAGCCCTTCTCATTGCTCACGGTAGCTAGGCAAACGCCTCACTGTGCACCTCATTTTCTCCTTCAACATCTTTTTTTTTAAAAGATTGCATTTATTTATTCATGAGACACACACACACACACACACACACACACACACACACACAGAGGGAGAAGCAGGCTCCGTGCAGGGAGCCCGACGTGGGACTCGATCCCGGGTCTCTAGGATCACGCCCCGGGCCTAAGGCGGCGCTAAACTGCTGGGCCACCCGGGCTGCACCCCCCCTTAACATTTTTTTTTTGTCATGACTGCGCACCCACCTTCTTTTTCCTTCTTCCCGAAAGGTAGAGCTGTATCTTGTTCATCTTTGTTTCCCCTACAAGGCCCAGATCAATGCTTCTCACAAAATAGATGGCCAGTAAATGTTCGTTGAATTGAAAAAGTGCAGTTTCTGCCAACGAGAAAAATGTGCCTTTTTATCACTGGAAACTGATCAGGGTAGGAGCTAAATTCTGCAAGAAATTACATAATGAGACTTAGCTCTAACTCATCCTGATTTTTATGCTAATTGGTTCATTCAGGTGTCATAGGGGGCATTTGGAACTGACCCGGCCCGCTGGTTATTGGGTAATTTGCCACACAAGTATGAATTGGCGATATCCATCTTATCTATTACTATCTACTTTCAGTCTTGGAGGAGGAGTCTTCGCCAAGGTCCAAGCGCATTCCATAGTGGAAGGAAACACATCTGGACATATCTGGCAGATGGATGGGAAGGTCCGTAAAGATTCAATTCGCATAGGGGAACAAGGCAAGTCCTGGAAGAGAATTTATCCTAAAGGCAGATGAAGTCAGTCAAGGTTGCTCAGTAAAAAGACCCAGCGGTCAGGGAGATGTCCTTCTGACAAATGATAATATCGAGAGGTAACATTTATTGAGTGCTTACCAAATGTCAGGCATGGTACTAAGAGCTTCTTTGTAAGCATTATCTTGCTTAATCTCCATTTTGCCCTATTAAGGTGGTAACCCTTATCCATCTTTTAGAAATAGGGGAACTGAGGGAGATCAAGCATGTCTGTCACATATTTAGTGAGTGGCAGAGATGGAACCACACCTGGGACGTTCTGACTCTAGAGCAGGGTTTGGTCACTTACAGGCCAAATCTGGCCTGTGGTCTGTTTTTATATAACCCTCAAATTTTGGATATTTATACATTTTTGGTTTTGTAGAGAAACCAAAAGGAAAACAAAGACTATGTGACAACAGCCACATGAGGTGTGCAAAGCCCGATGCATTTACTACCTGGCCCTTTATAGAAAACTTCTGCTGAGCTGGCTCACAGCACCAAGCCCATGGCCACTCAGCAGGCCAAGGCCTGAAGGACCATCGCTGGATCAGCTGCCCCATGGAATTGGCCTTTCAGTAGTAGGGAGGGAAACTGTGGCGAAAAATACTTGAAAAAAGTGATCTCACTGAAGATTCCTTGAGATACTGCGGGATAAGACTACCACTTTTGTCCACATGCGACCAAATATAGCACAAGAAAAGGACAGAGGCCTGAAACGCGGTGGCTTTTCTCTCCTAAAGATTACTGGGACTTTGTTGAGTTCCAGCATGCAGCAGGCGGCAGGCTGCGGAGCTTCTGTGGTGCAGGGCGATGCCACATGTTGGCACTAGATCTTTCTGAAACGAGGCAGCTTGTGACCGCAGACCTGCCTGAGAGAAGATGAAACAGGAAAATAAAAAAGAAGCCATCACATGGCAGCCTACAATAGATTTTTATGAACAAATATTCCTTAAAACTTGCTTCTATCTGGGAGAGAGCGATGAATAAGTGGAACACAGGGGATTTTTAGGGCAGTGAAACTATTCTGTATGACACTGTAAGAGTGGACAGATGATAGTATGCATTTTCTGAAACCCATTGAACAATACAGCATAGAGAATGCACCTTAATGTAAACTGTGGGTCTTGTTAATAATAACGGTGTCAACATTGGTTCATCAATTGTGACAAATGCAGCACACCAATGCAAGGTGTTCATAATAGGACAAACTGTACAGGAAGATGGGGCTAGGGGATATATGGAAGCTCCGTATTCTCCGTTCCTAAAACTGCTCTAAAAAATAAAGTTATTAATTAAAAAAATCACCTAGATTCTATCATTCTAGAATCGTTTGCATATGTTGGGGGAGATAACTCATAGGGCTATGGTCTCATAATAACAGGTGAGGATGAGTCATGAAGTATTATTTATTCTCTTAAGAGAAGCTCATTAGTGTCCCTCTTCCCAGAAGACTTGTGTGGCCTGGTGAAAGCCATTTATTACCAGTAATTTATTATTTAACTGCACACTTGTCAGTTTGAGTGAAAATTACCAGACATTTCTCTTATTGAGAAAAGTGGTTAGTAGTTAATGGAAAAAGACTGTGAGCCCATCAAAGATATTGTCAGAAAATCTTGAACAAATATATCAACAAGAGCAAATGTTTATTAACTTCTCACCAAGTGGCAAATTCTATGGGTATGTTAAAAGAAGTACAAGACGTGGCTCTTACCCATAAAACAACAAGCAATCTCAGTCATAAGCTCAAATGTATTTGCATGTGACTAAGGCTGCATTTTTTTCATTTAAAAATTAATTACTGAATACTCATTAGGTACCAGACACTGCTTAAGTCCCTAAAGAAAAATTCTTCCTTTTGTGAAGGTTATGTTTTAATGGCAAAAATCAGATAGTAGGCAGGGCAAAAAATAAAATAATTCTGGTCAGTAAAAAATGCTATGAAGGAAATAAAATGGGTCAATGTGATAGTGATCTGGAGGGAGAACTGGTTTAGAGTTTGTGTTCAGGAAAGGCCACAGAGAACAGGTGACATCTAAATAAATGAGATCAGTATTGTAAAACAGACACTATATGTTAGTATTACAGCTATGAGGGGTGGATGGGAAGGAAATCTCTCTCTCTCTCTCTCTCTCTCTCTCTCTCTCTCTGTCTCTCTTTCCCTCATTGCTTTATGCATAGGGAGAGAACCGAAACTAGAACCTACAACCTCCCTCTCTGTTCCCTACTTTCTTCTCTCTGCAGTGGAGAGGAGTGATTTATTGGACTCCTCATGATCTAAGTATTAGGGATTTCACTGGACTAAAATTTACTTGTAGGAGCAATCACGAGTGGTCCCTAAAGGCAGGAAATTGATTCCGCAAGACCTCTTTCACCACCTGAGCCTGAGGATGGCAGCCTTTCTAGGTTGGCTGGAATGAGTACATCTCATCAGAAGCCTCCCTTCAATTCCCTCTGCATGTCAGCCTCTGTTGGAGGTGGCAGGTAAGTCAGGTTGGGCCTATCTGCTAAGACCTGCCACTTTCCACTAAGGGGGAGGAACAGGAAATCCCACTTCAGGCTCAGGCCTAAATGCCTTCTTATGCATCGTAGCTTATCAAGTTGTATAAGACTTTATACAACACAGTTTGATAAGCTAGAACTTTATTTCCCGTGTGGCTAGTAAAAATTCTGCCTATATTTCTGGAATGGAGGAGTGGTGAGTGATACCCTGAATTCTGAGAAATAAAGGTTTTAAAGAAACAAAGAACAAAAAATTGCCAACAAGGAAAGAACGGTTTGAAGATACAACACTTATCTTCCTATTGTCTGCAAGTAGTTCACTGGCACTGCATTAACCTTCACACATTATGTCTATTACATTATAAATTAGGATAATACTAATAATGTACTCTGAGGGAAAAAAAAAACTTCCTTTCAAGTGCCTTTTTAAGACCACAGGCTTTGAATTTAGGCCAGGGTTTGTTGTTTACTAGTTGTACTGAGCAAGGTACATAACCTCTCTGTATCTGTTTTCCATTAGGAAAATGAGGATAATATTCTTATTTTGAAAGATTTTTGTGAGGATTAAAAAATGTGATGATTATCCAAACATTGCCTGACACATGTGGCTACTCAGTAAATGATAGCTAGTGATAGGTTATCAGGTATAGGCTCACAGTCCCCAGCTCCTGCATATGTTATCTCCATACATATTAAGAATGTGTAATTTGATGGGTGTAGAATTCTAGGGATGGGATCCCTGGGTGGTGCAGCGGTTTGGCACCTGCTTTGGCCCAGGGCGCAATCCTGGAGACCCAGGATCGAATCTCACGTCAGGCTCCCGGTGCATGGAGCCTGCATCTCCCTCTGCCTGTGTCTCTGCCTCTCTCTCTTTCTCTCTGTATGATTATCATAAATAAAAAATTTAAAAAAAAAAGAAAAAAAAAAGAATTCTAGGGACTATTACTCTACAGGAATGCACAGACTTTCCATCCATATTCACTTATTCACATTCATTCATTTATCCAATACTTGGTATCTACATAGTATTGTGTAGACAAAACAAAATAAGGCGTGATCGCTTTTCTTCGGGAATGTCTAATCCAGTAGGGAAGATACAGGCTCACGAACAATGATAGAGTGTAGAAAGCATTAAGAATTTTCATATGAAGAATGAAAATGCTATAGGATATCTAAAGACAGGAAAATAACTTCTTTGTGGCCAACATTTAAAGCAGTAGTTACGGTTTGTGGTGAGTCACTATACCTCACCCAAAAGGATTAGATATTCTCCCTTAAAATTATTTGTCCCAATCCTAGGGGTCGGAGCAGTGGGTTCCAAGTAGCATATAGGACTTCAAAACAGGTAGAACCATAGCTTCTTTCCTCCAATCACTATTGTATAATACTCCATTTCAGTTTTTCTCAGAACCAGCATCAAATCAGGAGTCCTTTAGAGTCTTTGAGGTATTTTACCAATGCAATTCTAAATTTAAATGCTTTGTCATGTTACATTTTCAAGTTTTAATTCATGGGTAATTTGTTACAATGAGTGCTTTAGTTTGAGTTTCTCAGAGAAGTGAACTATGTAAATATGAGAAGTTATTTTTAAGAAAGATTTACTTAGTAACAAAAATAGAAGACACTTCCAGTTTCTTATGTTTTAAAAAGTGACAATTTTAAATGGAGAATTGGACTTTATCTTTCACTTCCTAGGAGCCACAAAGAAAGAACACATTGAAAATGAAATTGTACTTGGAAAAAAATAATTCCCTCATTCAAAACTTTAGTTCTTGGAAGATTTTCTCATGTCATGACCCATGATTGATTTCACTTGTTATCCCTATAATGTTAATATCTATATAGTTTCCACTGTAGTTATTTCTATTTTAAAGAAAGCGATCTTAAAACTGTTGAATTCATACAGAATAATTGCTAGGAGGGTAAACTGAGTCTTCCGGTAAACTTCTAATTGTATGGATTATTATCATTATTATCGTTGGAGAAATCAAAGGATTTTGAACACTTACATTCTCCACTTCTGAATTAACTTGGAGAAGCAAGCAACAGTGGAGGTCTGAAGCCAGTAAGTCATAGATGTCACTTAGGTCCCCGTTCTGTAATACAGAGTGCTTTTTTGCCCAACAAGGATATTTTAAGTGACCCTGAATCAATTAGCTTCAATTCTCAGTATATAGTGTGTTGGTTGAAAGTATAATTTCTGGAGTCAGACTGGCTGGACTTGGATTCTGTCCCTGCCAGAATCAGTAAGACCTTTGGAAGTTTCTTAAATTTTCTATGCCTCATTCTTCTTATCTATAAAACAAGAGACAGGAGGATAACTGCTTTTGCCTCATGCTTTTAGGTATGTAAGAATTAAACAAGCAAACCACTAGGAACAGTAGAAGGCACAAAATGAGTGTTAATTCCCAATGATCCCCAATAGCTCTGTATGATGGTGGACTAAAAGGTTCTGGTCACCCGATCCAATATATGGGACGATTTTTTTCCCCACACCAACTAGCATTCTTGGAGCCAACAGATGTCCTACAATTCAACTCAATTCTGACACTATCTACCCAGAGATAGCATCAGATTCCACAGGTTGAAGGGTCAGTCTTCCACCCCACCCCAGTTTGCCACCTGTGCTTCTGATCCAAAGTTCCAAAAACTCCCTCTTTGGGCTTGATTAATTTGTTAGAGCACATCAGAGAACTCAGAAAAATTTTACTTGGAAAAAAAAAAAAAGAAAAATTTTACTTGGGAAATCACTGGTTTATTATAAGAGGATATAACTCAGGAACAACCAAGATGGAAGAGACGCAGAGGGCAAGGTATGGGGAAAGGCCGTAGAGTTTCTATGCACTCTCCAAGAGCATCTCCCTGCATCTCCACATGTTCACCAACCTGGAGGTTCTCTGAACTCTTGAATTTTTAGGAGGCTTCATCACATAGGCATGATTAAACCATCGGCCATTGGCAATTGATTCAACCTTGTGGCCCTGTATCCTTTCAGGAGTTCAGCGGGAGTGACTGAAAGTCTCAACCCTTTCATCACAGGCTGGGTCCCTCCCCTGGTAACTAGCATCCATCCTTGAGTGCTTTCCAAAAGTCACTTCATTAACCAACCAAAAGACACTCTTGCCGAGATGCCTGGGTGGCTCAGTGGTTGAGCATCTGTCTTCAGCTCAGGGCGTGATCCTGGAGTCCTAGGACCGAGTCCCACATCAGGCCCCTTGCATGGAGCCTGCTTCTCCTATCTCTGCCTCTCTCTGTGTGTCTCTCATGAATAAATAAATAAAATCTTAAAAAAAAAGACACCCTTATAACTCCTAGCACTTTAGAAATTCCAATGGTTTTATGAGCTCTGTGCCAGAAATACAGACAAGGGCCAAATATATATTTCTTATTATAAATCACGATATCATGTTATCATTACCCCCCCCATCCTACAGATGAGAAGACTGAAGAGTGTAAAGGTAAAAGACTTACCACTACATATACGATTTAGAAGGTAGCAGCAGATGGACCTAAAGAGTCTGACCCTCGAGCTTTTTCAGGCAGGAAGAGGAAGATAACAAGTCTGAGTCTTTCAAGTTGCTTTTAATGCAGTGCTGGTGCCCATGAATGAAAAAATCCCTGGATGTCTTATACTTGTTAATACACATTTCATGCTACAGTTGGAAGAGGAAAGTGCTGGAATGATACAAATGGAGGATAAAAAGTGACAGGATGTTATTTTAGAAATATAGCAATGTAAGTGAATGAGAGAAGTGGCTGTATAGTACAGCTCAAGGAAATAAGCATGCCAGCATGGTATATTATTGTATGCCAGCCCATCTGAGCTTGAGATAAGTCCAAAAAGTAAGGAATGTGTTCCTTTTCCTGCTAGGTTTAGGCTAAATGTTTATTAAAAACTTGGAATTTTATGAATGCAGAATTGTGGTATTTACTATGTTCTTGCCACTTGCCCTTTACTTACTGAAGAATTTCACTAGTGTATATTGTAGTGCTTCCAACAGTAAGCACTACTGGTGATTTCCTCTTGACTCCTGGACCCGATCTCTGAAGAGTCTAACCATGGGACGCCTGGGTGGCTCAGTGGTTGAGCGTCTGCCTTTGGCTCAGAATGTGATCCTGGGGTCCTGAGACTGCATCCCTAATCAGGCTCAGCGAGTCTGCTTCTCCCTCTGCCTGTGCCTCTGCCTCTCTCTGTGTGTCTCTCATGAATAAATAAATAAAATCTTCTAAAAAAATGAAATAAAGAAAAAAAAGAATCTAACCAAAAGAAGAAAAACATGATTATTTTTGCAAGAAAATACCAGTGTAAATAAACCAGGTGTTTTGTATTATAATTTTTTGGTGGGAGAACATTGAGGAAGGTAACCAGACTTGAGATAAACAAGCACAACAAAGGTGCACTTCTGACCAATCATTTTGACCCTTATTTCATACACCTGCAGGTTTTCTAAGTTCTGTCCAAGTCTAGGTCAGCTGCTAGGTCTGCCTAACCTCAAAGATGCTGTTCACTACTAAGGTATTTCATCGACACCAACTTCCATGATGTATGACCTGGAAAGCATGTTGCTTAAAACAATAAAAGGACAGAAAAAATAGTATTATTGAGAAAGTCCTTTTGGCAAAGACTGGCTAGTTGTGTCGGACATATTTCTCTTTCTTTCTGAGCATACAGATTAACTACATTTCCTAGTTTACTTTCAGTAAGTATGGTCATATGACTGAATTCCATTCCACCCTTTGGAATATGAGCAAGAGTGAAGTATGTCACTTCCAGGCTTGGCTTATGGAAATCTCCTAGTGATTCTCTTTTCTTTTCTTCCCCTTCTTCTGGAAGAATATAAAAGGTCTGAAGGCTTAAAGGTGAGAGAAACAGCAGATAGAATGACCCTAGGTTCTTGAATGATGGCATGACCAGAGCAACCCCCAAACTCCCAATGCCAATAGGACTTTATATGAGCAAGAAATTAACTTTTGGATTAAGTCTTTGAGATTTGGGGGCTAATTTGTTACCAGTGGTGGAATCTCTGATGAGTCTTCTTCGAGAAGATTCTTCTTTAGGAATGAAGGACTTATTTCTAGGGACTGCTACTGGCACACAGTCCCCAGTTGTCAGCCACTCTTGAGAATACCTGAACTGAAGAGTTTTGTGTGTTCAAAGGCATACTCTTTTCTAGGACTGGATTCCATCCAATGACTGGTGAACAGTGGATACAAAGACTCATGGTGCCCTAAACTCAACTAGGGATAAAACTGAAAGCTATTTTTGACAGAAAAGCACTCTATAGGGTGGGCTGAGGACTTTGCTGAGAATCTGTATAGAACAATTTATTCCACCCAATACTGCTTTTTCCCTCTTCCTTCCACAAGTATTGATACCCAGAGTATTCCGTTTATAGGAATGTCCTGCATGGCAATCTCCATTAGGAGTGCAAGGAATTAAAGACTATAAAAACATCCCAGATACACATTCTTTTATATGGGTTTGGCATCTTTTACTAAATAGTACATCTTTGTACTGCAAAGATTTTAATACTTATTTAGAACAGAAATATTTCCTTTTTTAAGGCTTGAAATACAACATAAATGAAAAATGAAAAACAAATTAATTCAAAATTAATTTCAGGCAGTATATTTATTGGTTTCAGCTGAGACCAGTCTCTGAGTCACTTAACTCAAGACCCAAATTTCCTACTTGCCAGTCTGAGATATTAGAGATCTTCTTGACCTCTTTGACCTGAAGCATCTTCATTTATAAAATGGGATGATATTAGTACCTACTCACAAGGTTACTGTGAGAATTATATGCAAGAATATATTCAGAGTCGTTAGCACAGTGCCTGGGATATGATATATGCTTAATAATTGTTAGCTATTAAAATCTAATCTTAGTTTACCTTTTTAACCTAGTTTATTCTTACTACCTCTATAGCCAAACTTGGCTGACTTGCTGCCCAACTACACAATCCTGTGTTCTCTCACACTGGAAACACTTTCCCTATGCATGTTCTGCTCACCCTTCAGGGTCTTCCTGAATTGCATTCTCCTTAGAAATCCTTAGTGCTTCTATCTGGGTAAAAGATCCCCCTTTCCTGAGTCCCATAACAATTGATCTTTACTTCTTATATGACTCTACATGTCATCTGTGCTACTAGATTGTAAGCAGCTCAAAGTCAAGTCCCATATATGATTTATCTTTATATTCACTGAAGCACTTGCACAGTTCTCTGCATAAACTAAGAACTCAATAAATATTCATTGCATAACTGCATGAATGAGTTAGGTCAACACAGTGGCCTTACCTGAAATTTGCATATATGCAAAATTAAATTCCAACCCATAATTATCAAGGACAAGATCTTTTATCAGAGTTGTTATGTTGGATAAGAATCATTGTTTCCAAAAGAAAAGATCCTCATACAATGCCAACAGACTGCTATTATTATTCTTTTAGAAGGAATCCAAATGCAGATAGTTAGAAGCAAGCAAGTATTAAATATCAGTAAAATCATTTATTTACCTATCACATACTTATATTGGGTTGTATTATGTAACAGACATTTTTCTAAGAACTTCATAAATATTAAATCATCTCATATTTGTGACAACCCTGTCATTAGTCTCAGATGAACAAACTGAGGTACAGAGAAGTTAAGTAATTCACTCAAGAATATTCAGTCAAAAAATGGTAGAGCCAAGTGCTGCTTCCTTCTACCTCTTTAGAGTCAATCTCATGGTACTACGTTAGAATTTTCTGTTGCTTTTTTTGCTTTTGTCTCATGCTAAAATCATTTTCTACTGGCTGGTAAGAATTATATATCAACCACTGCACATGGGGTTACTGATAAGTAGAGTTCATCCTTTATGTGGGAGGTTGGTAAAAGATAAGTCAGGAAAATGACCAAACAAAAGAATACCTGGCATTATAATCAGTGCCAGGTGCACAGTAGGCAGGCTAAAAATACACTTCTTGAATGTACAAATTAGACAAGAAGAGATTGTGTTCTTGTTAGTGAGCCTAGAGTAATCCCAGATGTATTTGGGTAGTTAGCTTCAGACTCATATGCTTAAAACTTTATGTCTTATTTAAAAAATAAATCAATGAGCAATGTGCTTAGAGTTTAGATATAACCTTTAAATCTCAATCTAAAAATATACTAATTTTATCACTGTATAAGTGCTTGGAAATCACATGTCTGAGAGGACTCAGACTTCTCAGAAAGGAGACATTGCTCTCCTGTAACTAATAATGTAATTATAATGCAATAGATTTTAATCATTCCGAAGAAAAAAAATATTGCTATAGGAAAAACAGAAATTGACTCATTCTTCATAGTGTAATGCTCAGGAAATAAAGAAATTCCCCGAAGAATATATGCAATGTGATATGCTTTTTATACAGTTCCATAGCTAAGTGTACATCTATATGTGAGAAAGGAGAAAAGAAAAAACAACAACAAGGGAACTATAAAAGCAAATTCAATATGGAGGTTACTCTGGCGCAGTCAGGAAGGGGAGGTGTGGAATAAGAAGTAATACAGAGATAGATATAAGTCACTGGCAATATTGTATTCTTAGATGGTTTGATGAGTTTATTAGAACTGATTCAGTAAATAAGCAAACAGATAAACAAAATCCAAAAGAGCATTAATAACCAATAATGATAATGTCTAAGGATTATGATTAATCCATTCCTCTGCCCCTGATATAATAACAATGAAAAGTAAACCCTTCCAAAAATAGATTCATAAATATATTTTATATAATATTTAAAAGATTTTTAATGTATCAGGGACCCATAAAACTAAGACAGATCAGTTTCTTATGAATTTTAATGGTTAATAACAATTTCAGATGGGAGGGGGAGTGGTTTCATAAAGCCTATGCAAAGAAAAATGGAATAAACTCATTCATTTATCTATTTATCCACCTAACAACTTTTTATTGAGCACTAACTCTTACTCTTGTAATAATTCTGTGGGCAGTGGGTGGAGTGGAAGACATGCAAAGGTAAATATGACTAATTTATTCATTCCTTCTCCTAATCATCCAATGACTTTTTACACATTATCTATTATATAATAGACAATCACTTATATGCTATGATACAGTGATTAATAAGATAGGTTGTCTCAGCTTGCACTCTGGTAGTTAAGTCAGATATTCTTTAGGTCATTATTATAACATATGATGCGTGTTGTGATAGCAGAACTGCAGGGTGCTACAGAAGACCATGGGGGCAGAAACAGGATTGTTTTTTACTAAATGCTTAGTTTGGTATAGGAACTACATGAAACACATAGAAAAATAGGGTTCTGATAGAAGATGAAAGTGGAGAGAAGAGTTGGGGTACACTTTTGAAACCGATTATATGCTATGCTAAAGGATTGCATAGAGGCAATCTTTTTCCAAGCAATAGAGGAATACAGATATTTGCACTGTAAAAAGAGAGAAAGTTGGAGTGGGGAGAAGCAGAAACAAAGAATTCAGTTGGGAAACAGTGAAAATTATCCAGGCAAGAGTTGTAAATAATTTATATTTCCAGGTCTTTGCTATTGAAAAGATGTGTCTACAGAGTGAGCAATGTTCTTAACATTGCAACGAAGAGTTCACATTCTGTCTAAGAAATCAATTGTATGTGTCCCCCTGTATGTGGATGCTTGGGCTTCATGTGTGGGTGGGAGAGGTAGGTACAGTGAAACAATTACCAAAAAAAAAAAAAAATATTAAGCTACAATGCAAGATGCTATGTGTCTAAGTGCCTCATTTAAGAAATATAGCCAATCCTATAGGATTAGGGAAGGAAAGGTTAGGAAAGAAGGGTAATTTCAGCACAAAGATTTTTTTCAAGGTGAGAGAAGACTTCAAGAAAAACAGAGGGCCCAATGAAGACAGAGAAACTGAAGCTACCAGGAAAGGAGATAAAATCAGAGCAAAGCTTCTCAGGAATTGAAAGGTTTGAAATTTATTACTGAAGTGGAGAAGGTAGATAAAAAGATAGGAAGAGTAAATAGAAATTATGATCAGTATTTGGAAAACTGGGTGGCAGAGTGGCTAGTGGGCTCAGTATGCTTACTAGAGTCTGAAATGAGGCCACCCGCTAAGAGAGAAGTGGTGAGATTTTAGACATTAAAGAATTTGGTGATTATGATATCAAAAGTGTCAATAGTAATCAGGTTTCTTAATAATTTATGCCCGTGATTTTGAAGTACCAGTGGCAGTGGGAAGTAGCTGGATTGATGAATGGGAGGTGGCAGGATACATTGTAAAGAAGTTATTAGAGCTCTATGAAGAAGAAAATCATGAGACAATGAGGTCTAAGAAATGGCAAAGCCTGTGGGTGAATGCTACAGGGTAGAGAAGACTGTTGGCTGAGTCATGGAGGTGCCACAAAGTGACATTGAAAGTTGAATGTGCCATGATGGGGACGTAAAAGTCAATACAAATGTAAGGAAAGATCAGGCCGAAAAGAAAATGCTTATACAGTTTGTACAATTTAAATTAGGTTCTGTGGGGTTTTAGGAAATTGTGGTAATAAGGTAAGAATAGTGTAAAATGTGCTGGAATAGTAAAAGGAACTGTGGATCTTCCAAAAGCTGACAGAAGGCACTTTTAATCTCTGTTCATATCTAGCTTCTTTACCCCTCAACCTAGATTTTTCTTTAAATAACAGGATAATATGTTTAAAAGGACTTCTGCTTGTATCTCTTTAATCAGATTTTCAGAAACATATGTAAATACATAGGCCAGTGATGAGTAGTCTGGTTAATGACATATCTCGAGGTTCATTATCATCTTTGGTCTATACACATCCCTCCCTTGTTTCATTTATTTAATGGTTTCAATGTATCTCCAGTTCCAACGCCTGCCTTCCTCCTTTTCTCCAGCATTAGGGAAATTTTCAAGTGTACACAACCTGTATCTTTTGGTTTGCATGTATTCTTACAAAATATGTATTTTTGTTTTGTTAGTATGTAATTTTAATTAGCATACATAGCACTGTATGACATACTTTATTCGGCCTCTGCTTTTCACTCTGAGGCTGTTTTAAATCTATCCATGTTGCTATGATTATATCAAACTTGTTGCTTTTAACTGTGCATTAAACCCTGTGATATTTATTTAAAACATTTTACTTATGGCTTTTCCAGTAATGGACACTCAAGTTTGCTTCCACCGATAACACTCCAGGGAATATCCTTGTACATGTCCCCTTTTGGACTTCTGTACAAGCTTCTTGGGGATATACATCCAAAATAGAATTGGAAATGGTAAGTTGTACACATACTATTTTGACTGTGCAGAGCCAGATTGTTCTCCAGAATAGCTGTTCTGGTTCACACTCCCAACAATAATGCTGAAGGTCCCTACAGCCCCATGTTACTGCCAACACTTGGCATTACCACCTTTCTAATTTGTGCTGAACTAATAGGTTTAGATTGACTTTGATTTGCAAGTTTGATTACTAGAATCTTTTAGCATCTCTTCAAGTGCTTCATAAACTTTTGGATTTTCTGTTTTGTATTTCCTATATCTTTCTCTCTATTTTTTTTCTTGACTAATTTTTAAGAGTTTCTTGTGTATTCTGATAATAAATACCTCAACAGTTTTGGGCATTGAAAATATCTTTTCCCATTCTATCATTTCTTTCTTGACTTTGTATAGAGTATTCTTGTTGACCAGAAATTATTCACTTCAGACCAATCATGCTGGAAGAGGAATGTGTCAATAAACTACTCTGCTTCTCTAGATTTTAAAATGTTGAACATAGGGACAAAAAGACTGAGTTGATTTTTGAGATACATTGATGACAGCATGAGCTGCTATTGAAATTCCATGACTTGTTCCCATCCTTTAACTTTAGAGGCCTTTTTAAAATTTTGAACTCTTCCTTGAAATCTGTGAGATACCTTAATATCTTTTCAATAAACTCTTTTTTTGTTGAGATAACTACAAGCAATAAATTACATTTTATTGCTTGTAGTTAAAAGAACCTTCACTAATACCAAAGGTGAGACAACTGGAATGACAAAATGGCATCACCAGAACTAAAGTTTGTAATGTAGTCCAGCAAGCCTTTGTGATCTGTGAATTTCCAACCACCATGATATGTTTCCCTCAGAAGCTGTTCAAACAGAGAACAAAACGGTATATTCTCACATAGGGAAGCTCCTGTTAATGATGAAAGAATTTCTCAGTTCCATAATCACATTTTGTTATAAACATATACACTAATAAAAACATGAGAATTTGATCATTCAGTAGCACTAACTACATTTTTAATGATGGGCTTAAAATAAAAATCCAAAGGTCTTTCTTAAGAGAACTCTGAATAAGCTAAGTTTTCTTGTTTTTTGGTGACTATTAATCTGGGCAGCACTTGCCTCATCAGCTGCGTCTTTCTAAATATGGATGTACTTACACAGTAAATACATCCTCTTCCCAGCACAAGCTTTGTGTCCTATCAAAGGATCAATTATGCTCCTTCAAGGGGGCAATGCATTACTAAATAATGTCAAAAACCTGATTGCCTTAGAGAATAAAGGCAGAACAATGTTTACGTAAGAAGTGCTCAAGAAATACAGTTGTTGTTGTTGTTTTTAAATTTTCTGTTCTTTAACTGGTAATTGAAATATGCCTCGATCCTAAAATAGAGGTTCCTGAGAACAGATGTGATTATAATTTTGTCAAGGCCAACAGTTTGGATTTTCGTTACATTACAGGAAATGAATCTTTCAGGTCAGCTCGAATGAGAGTTCTTTTATTCTAGTACTTCTCAGACTTTGGTAGTTAAGAGATTTTGATTACAGAGTTCTGCGTAGAGTTCAGAAATCTGTATGTTTAACTAGCATCCTAAGTAGTTCTTAGGAAGGTGGCCTATGTCCTGCCCAAGGGGAATTGTTTTAAGCTATCAGAATAACATGGGAAAGAATTGGTTGAAGTGAATATCTTGGGGAGGTATATGATATAAGCTATCGTGAATTTGTTATATCTATATAGAATTTTAGAAACTTGGCTTTTCTAATAAGCTGCAGAAAGTATCACACACATCATCTATTAATATAACAAGGTTGCTGGGAAAATTAGATGTGACAGCATATGTAAAGCACTGGCTTTTATTCACTCTTTCGCTTGGCAAAAACGTACTGAATTCCTACCATGTTAAAGTCAGCTTGGAATCTACAGAAATTATAAAATGTAATCTTTGAAGAGTTCATGATATATTAACTAGTAGGTGACAGGCACTTAAGAATTAACAGGAAATTAAAATGTGGTGTGATAGGAGCTATGATTGGAGAAATACACTGTTATGGAAGTGCTTTATGTGAACATCTGATCTATACCTAGGGTACAGGGAGAGGTGTCTAAGCTGAGAACTGAAAGATAAAATGTGGTCAGGCAGATGAAGAGGGAACTAGGGTAGTGCCTAAAGAAGGAACTGCACTCTCGGAGACTTGGCAGTGAGAGAGAGAACAGCATAGTCGAAAATCTGAATGTGTGACTAAAGTCAAGCAAAAGGGGAGAATCATGAGAGAAAATTCTGGAGAGGTGAGCAAGAGTCAGGAGTTGTGGGTCATGTTGAACAATTTGAACTTTATTTTTCAAGCTGGAATATGTGTTTTGGAAGGTGTTTTGCAAGGGAGGGTCATGATCAGATTTATGTTTTTGAAAACCACTCAAGCTCCAGTACAGAGAATAGATTTGTAGATGGCTAAAACTGCAGGCGAGAGGGCTGATCAGAATAACTGAGTTGAGACGACATGGAGGCCTGAATTAAGGTAACTGGCGTGATAAAGAAAGTTGGGCAGATCAGAGAGAGATGAATCCAGTAGAGTCCATAGTACTTAGATATTTGTATCTTCAGAGCCTTGTGCAGTGATAGGCACATAGACTGCACTCAAAAAAAAAAAAGTTTGTTAAATGAGTCAGGAAAGTACTTTATAAAAGAGATGGTAAAGCCGGATTGTGACAGGTTTTACCTACTTATTAGCTACATCTACCTGGAAATTTTGCCAGGTTTTCAAACTCAGTATTTCCATAACTGTATCTATCTTTGTCATTAAAATCTACTTCACTTCCTGACTTTGTTTTTTCTTCTGGACCTGATAAAATCTTCCATCTATTGAAGTCTGGGAAACATTTACCTCTGTATATCTGGTACCTAGCACAGTACTTCGCCCAGCTGTGCATAAGTATTCCATAATTTTGGGTTGAATAAATAGCTCCATGAATTCACGTAAGCTCAAACCTCACTGTAAATGAAGCTGCCCTACTTACATCAAATTAGTGGCCAAGGAGTTGAGCTTACCTTTGCAACATTTCCTGAATCCACTTCTTTTTTCCTCTATTGCTAGTTTCATGTTCGCTTGTTGGTTCGGATTGGGGTTTTTTTGTGGACATATTCTACTCATATCTCCATGCTGTGCCCTCTTCAACACATTTACTTCAACTTCCAGATAAATATTTCCAAAAGACAGTTGTTAAGGTTCTCTACTCAGTGACTCTCCCTCAGCATTCTAGTCTGACCCTCGTGATATTCCTTGATATTCCTTCTGATCTTCTCATCCTTTTCTCCTATTATCCTCCCCCTACCTGTCTTTCCCTTCTCAGGCTACTTAAGTCATGATGGTATTATCACAGTCTCTCAAAATGCCCTACACTGTGTCACATCTATACTTTGAATCAGTGTGCTCTTTTGCTCAGAATGCTCTTCATTTCATGCTCTACTTGAGCCTGCCTTCCTTCAAAGCCAAGGTCCCAGGCATATCTTCTCCATGGAACCTTCTAGGTATCTTCCCTGCTAACAATGACTGTTCTTTCCTAAGATGTAACATTTTCATTTGCTCATATTTCATTTCACTTTATTCCTTTTAAATAGTTATTCCTATTCCTATTTTATTTCCCTTTTATGCTGTAGCCAGGACATGGATTATATGTGTTCCTTCTTCCTGACATGGTGATATCTAGTCAGTTGCCTTCCAAACACAATAGGCCTGTTAAACATTTATTGGATGAATGAACAAATACTTAAAATCTATTCCTGGTTAAAACCAAGGAACTATTTTGCCATTCTTCTTATAATTTAATTCTCAAAGAAGGCTATGATAGTCCCCTACAAAGGACTGACATGTGGGTAGAAATGTTTAGGTTGTCCAAATGTCTAGGAAAGGGTCATTACTGACGTTTAGCAGTTAGGACCAGGGATAGTAAATATCCTGAAGTACTCTGAATGTCCCCGTCTGTTGAAAAACACTTATGACATTTGAGTTTTATTGTATGATAGGAAGAATAGGAATTATTGACTTTCATTTCTTATATACTGGCCACATAATTATATTGAGAATTTGATAAAATTATGTGTATAAAGCATCTAGGCTCGCTTGCAGTCAGTGGTAGCTGTTATTGTCAATTGCTTATCTGGAAAATGGTGCTAAAGATAATACATACCTACCTCATAGTATACTAAGGAGGACTAACTTAGTGGAAACTCTTGGAACAATAGGTATACTCTAAGTTCTCAACAAATATTAACTATTATCATTATTATTGTTATTCTTTTATTAGTATTATTTTCAGATGTCTCACAGCGTAAGATTATATTGAATTTACAGTCAACTAAAAGCCCCAGGATGTTTTCACATGAAGAGCTGTTAAGGCACTTCCTTTGCGATCTCATACCTACAAACAAAATAAGCTCAGGCCTTGCTGTGCTTTGGTTCCTTTTGAAGGTTGATGGGAAATTCCAAGGTGAACAGACTTAATGCCTGTGGCCTTTATCCACAGCCCTGAGAAAGGAATATCAAGGTGAGAAATAGCAATTTGATTCTTGGTTTTGCATTGAAATGGATCTGGCACTGTGCTGCTTTTTATATAGCGCTGGAGCTGACTTTCCACTCAGCATTTGGTTTTCTGGAGAAAGAAATGTATGAAGACAGAAATTTGCTTAGGAGCTACTATTTTATTTTATTTTATTTTATTTTATTTTATTTTATTTTATTTATTTATTTTATTTATTTTATTATTATTTTGACATTACTGGATATTCTGGGAGGGCTTAAGTTGCTATCCACTTTTCAATTTAGAATGAGCTTTTTGCTTGCTTTCATGATAATTGTTAACTGAACTGGCTCACAAAGCGCATTCGCATACATTACCTCATTTGATTTTTTACAACAGCTCCACAGAGTAGAGATTATTATTTTTCTTATTTTACACTCAGCACATTTGTGACTCACACAGATAGTGTCAGCCTTAAGATTCACATTTGGGTTTTCTGGTTCTAAAATCTGTATTAAAAGGTGAACTATTTAATATAAAGATATACTGATATGGGAAACAACGGCAACAAGAAAAATCGTATTTCCTTACTACCTGTGGCCCACTGACAAGTCCTTGAAACAGGTAGGGTAACATTCCTTTAGGAACACAGCTGCCTCAAGGTTAACACTTTGCTAAGGGCAAAAGGCAAAAGGCCTGACCCCTAGTATCCTGTAAGTCTACTTTAACATATAAAAATTCCTTTAGAAACTTCCTTTATCTCCACACCCCAAAATATGTGTTAGCAGTCATCCCCCAAGCGTATAACCCACCGAGAGACATCTGAAGGGTCTCATGACTCAGATTTTATTAGACAGTAATAAATGACCTTTTCTAAACAATAGCTAGTCTTCTCCAGGTCCTGGAAATCTTGCTTCCAAAAATCCCTGGGAGGCTTATGCTCTCCCTAAACCCTCCGAACTTGGAAGTATATAATGGGTCCCTCCTCATGACCCCAGGGCAGCTATTTCTGCCTAAGGTCCTGTCCTCATGCTTTAAAGTAAACATTTCTTTTCTTTCTTTCTCATTGTTCTCCCCAACGACCTATTCTAGGAATCCCTGAGACATGCAAAAAGGTGGTTTAGGGGCCAGTTGCTATATATTTAGGGGCCAGTTGCTATATATTAGGCATGATGTTATACACTGTTCATTCATCATTTCGCATTGTCCAAAACATAGAAAGTACAGAAACTGAGAAGAGGAGAAGCTAACTAACTTAGGAGTCTCCAAACTGTGTACAGCCTATGTGCTAATTTTTTAAGCTTGTTTAAAGCTCAGAGCACTTCCAGTGTTAAAAGCATGCAGTGATGATTAAGAGCAGCTTACAGAGGTTCAAAGTTGTCAGGCCAAGTTCTCTGATTAAATAGCATTTTTAACACTGGTTCTGTGAAAGGTGAGCGGTAATGATTTTAAACCCAGGATGCATAGAAAGCGATTTCCCTGGCAGCAATTGTAGGGGCACGATAAAGTGGCTTTGGCCAGAGTCATGTGTACCTAAAGGTAACTAAAAAAATCTGTCTCCTCAAGTCCAGTGCTACATGTGTTTTATTTTCTTTGTTGGGACTTGCCGGAATTGTAATAGAATATCTTTTGGAAAAAATATATATATGTTTTCTCTTCCACTAACTCGAATGATGGTGATCTTTTTGGGAAAATAATTTTTGTGGAACACATTTACTTACTAATTACTTTCTGTTACTCAAAACACTTCCAAATTAGAATTTAAATATTTTAATGACTCTGATTAAAGCAGACGTAAGGAAGACTTATAATGAGTTATTCTTGCAGAAGCTAGTGTAAAAAATTTCACAAACTTCTGTGGGACGATCAGTCTGCAAACTTTTTATGTAAGTTATTTGTGTTGTTTATATATTTCAGAGAAATAAAATTTTGCATTCAGTATATATGCACATCTCTCCATTTCATTGCAAATATATCAATATTTCATGTTTGTAATAGCTTTCTAACTAATATAATTATTTTGTTTTACCTTTCAGTTATATCAGTACTATATGCCCTTTTTTTCAGCCTAGTTTTTAAAAATCTAAAGGAAATAGGAGGTATATCTGTTATTTGTAGCTGGATGGCATTACATGAATATTTTAAAAGCAAGTTATAGAAATCTCTTAGAAACTTATGCAACAGGTATATGTTTATTATTCAATGCCTTCATGAAAAAATAGATTTTTCAACTCCCGAGGTTATACTGGTGAACATAATTTAAAATAAAACCTGAGAAAAGTAAAAGAGATTAAATAAATATTCATGAAAATGCCCTCTTCAGGAAATAGGGTCATTTGAACAGTCTATTCCATTAAAAATCGCTTTATTTCACTTAAATTGGTTACCTCGCAGGGAAGGAAGACATAAGAATACTAAAGGATTGATTCTTAAATCTGGACCAAAAAAAATGACTTTGAAATCTCTCCATTGCATTAGCCAGATGGAATTTATCACACAAAAAAATCTAGAACCGATCAGTTGTTTTAACCTATATAACTTGGAGGAGTGTCAAGAATCTATTTAAGTGCTATGTCAATTGTATGAAAAATTAGCATTTTTATTAATATATAAATATTGATAAACTGCAAATTAATTTGAACTTTTATAGCATTGAGATGATCTAAAATTAGCCATTGCCGAAAGGCGATTTACTAACAATCGCTTACAATGATCATTAAAATTAATTCACAATCAGAATAACACAGACTAGTCTTGTGAAATTATTAGCATCACCTGATTTTTATTTATGACAATCACTAGGAATTAAAACAAATGACCTTTAATCAAAAGATAAATTTGAAACTGAAATATTATTATCAGGTATTGGTAACCATACTTAGTGATAAACTATTGTGATGTTTGAAAGTTCAACCTAAATAACCCAAACCGTTGCATGAATGGTTTCTCAGACTTATTCTTATCCCACCACCCACTTTTTCACTTTCTTTCTCTCTGGCACTTTACTTGCTGCTTTGGTCTAAATGTCTAAATGTTTACGTCCCCTCAAAGTTCGTATGTTGAAATCCTAAAGCCTAAAATGATGATTATTAAGGGATGGGGCCTTTGGGATGTGCTTAAGTTACAAGAGTGGAGTCCTCATAAATGGGATTTTTGATATTATAAAAGAGACCCCCAGAGCTCTCTACCCACTCCCACCATGTGAAGACACAACAAGAAGGTGACAGTTTGCAGCTGGGACCTGCCCATGCTGGCACCCTTATCTTGGATGTCTTGCCTCCAGAACTGTGAGAATAAGTTTCTGTTGTTTATAAGCCACCCAGTTTATGGTATTTTGTTATAGCTGCCCAAACAGATGAAGGGGATAACAGGTCAAATCCATCATGATTCAGTGACATTATCCAAGGCCCTTTGGATGTACTGAAAGAATCAAGGAAAAGGTAAATTAGATGAGATTGCTCTAGACCAAGGATATTCACTATGTGTTCTGGGGTGAGAAATATCAGCATCATCTGACAATTTGTTAGAAATGCAAATCCTAGGCCCTCTCCTGAACCTATTGAATAAGAATCGCTAGACAATTCATTTGCAAAATAAAGCTTGAAAAGTAAAGTTCTAAGAGATGCCTTGAATACTTCAGAAGCTGAGCTGGTACCAGATACTTTTTATTTTATTTTATTTATTTTATTTTATTTTATTTTATTATTTTATTTTAAATTCCAGCATAGTTAACATATCAGTGATATATTAGTTTCAGGTGTGTAATATAGTGATTCACTTTTCTATTCCTGATGGTAGTTTGGTCAACTGAACTTGACTGCTAGAAAGGTCTAGAATTTACCATGTGTAGACCTACGATTGTTCCTGGAAAGGATTATTTATCGGAAGTATTTCATGTCTTGCCTTTTTCAAACAAGACATTTTCTAACTACCTCCCAAGAGTGACATGAACTTAGGAAGATCTGACCTTGAGAGATGCTGAGATTTCACCCTGTGTTGATTTGCATCCAGCACTAACATAAGGGTGAAAATAGAGAAAGCATTTTCTTATCCATATGCTGTTCTTAGGAGATGCTTACTGAATGCTCTTAACCTGAATATTTTAATCCTTATGGGTTCCCAGAGATTTTGGACTATATGGAGCTGTTTGCTTTGGGTTGCCTCTCTTCTAATTTCTTTGGAGACTGAAACTTTTGAATGCATTGCTACTTCATTCTCTGACTTTAGTCAAGATTGAGGAGGAAAGGGAACTAGTATATTTTTGAAAATTAGGAGCATAAATATAGTACATGGTGACTAGTGTGCATGAATGAAACAGGGGTTGAAAACAGCTGCCTACCTATGGGAGTCACACTTGCAAAATCATTGTATGAAGTAGGTAGAGAAGCAGGCAATGGGGAGTCGAGAGGACCAAGATAAATGGGAGAGAGCATGTCCAGTGTGTAAAAGACAGCCCCTGCTCAGCCACACCTGATTACAGTCAGAAGGTTATAGGAGCACAGTGTTCCCTGATCATTTGATAGAAGCACGAAACCTGAATTTTCACATGGCATCTCTTAATATTTTAAAAAATACAGTGCCGGTAGAGGAATGTGTCTGACGGCCAGATTCAGTCCACAGATTGCTAGTTGGCCGCCTCTTGAGAAACAGATTCCTGCAATATATTCCAATAATTATCAGTTGCTTCTCTGAGGAAGTTATTCTTTATATATGTTATACAACCATTATGTGTTAATTCTTTTCCTAGTTTCTTTTTGTTTTGTCCTTAAGGAGAAGAATGATGACTGCCATCCATGATCTGCATAAAAATGCAATGCATTTAAAAACTTGAGCCGCCCCACAGAGAACTTATTAATCTCCCAGCGAAATGGTACCAACATGTTCTTATAATATCGCTCACATACAATTTTCTCAGGATTTTTGCTAAGGGGATTTGATGGCACCTGTTTGAGACAGTAAAAGAGGGCCTTGTCTTTTCTCAGTGGGATGTCTTTAAAACACTAAAGGAACTCCTGGTGGCTCTGAAAGCTTTTGATATGCTTAAATTTGCTTAATTATCCCTAAAACTGAACGCTTAGTCAAAACATAATGTCATATAGTGAACAACCTCAAAGGCTGTTCCTAATAATGGCAGTTGCTTTGGATAATGAATGAGCTGAACCTGTCAAGACTTCTGTGTTCCTATATACGTCCATCTTGGCAGAAAGAGAAGTATTCAGAAGCTGAATTGGGGTTTTTCTAAATTGGTCGGGACTCGAGCCTGATGTCCTCCTGCGTTAAATATTTTATCCGTTTGTAAAATTTACTTCTTTGTGAAACATCTGATGCTATTATTAGAATCTTTTAGCCCTACTCAATCTTCCACCGTGTAACAATAATTTGAAAGCTTATACGGAAAACCAAATAAAAATGATTATTAATCCGAACTATCAGGGCAAGTTTTAAACAACGTGCTTAAAATTGATATCTAAACTCAAAGTCTTCCACTTGCATTATTATTCGTAGTTTAATTTTTTAAGTTAAAAGAGAGAGAGAGAGAGAGAGAATGTTTAGTATTTTTAACAATCTGGAAGAAACAATAATTCCTGTTGGGAGAAGAGGTTGCTAAATCATTAGGAAAAAGTAAATGTTTTCTTTATTCATATTTGCATTTGAAGAAGCCAGAACAATGCCTCGGCACTTTGCAGTGACCTACTGAAGAGCTGAATGAGTAATGGGATCCCAGCTGCTCCATGAGCTCATTCCTGTCAAGGCCTGGTAGACTTGAGATAAGTGTGGAAAGCCCAAGAGCAGAGGCTGCCTTTCCAAACCAGGATCATCCCTCAGGCTGACCTTCTCAATACCAGTAGAAGTGGGAGAAGGGTGAGGATTCGTGAGATTGTGGGGAATGTCTACATTCAAGGATCTCATGCTTTGTATTCTTGTAGGAGTTTTTTTCTTTTAAGAACCTATTCAAACCCACTCACACATTTATATTAAAAGTTATGTTAATTGCCAAGCAAATAATATTTCAAATTTAGAAATCTTACTCATTCCTAATTATAGCTGTCAGAATGGCAGGCCTTTGTGAACTAAGTAGCAAACATGGAAAAGCCTTCCTGGTAAATCAATAAAGTGGAACATTTTTAGAGATATGTAATTAATTATTTAGCACAAGGAAACACTCTGCAGCTTGTACTGTGTCTATGTACAATTGCACAGATTCTTTTCTTTCTAATAGAATGCTAATTGTTCTTTTTAAGCACCTAGGATACAAATCACTTGATTTTCTAAGTGGTATGTCAAACTAACTTACATAGGCAGTGCCTATTTGTGAATATATTGAAAATGCGGCTGTGAAAGTAAATGGAATAGACCATTTATAGCCTTCTTTATAATACCTCAAAGGCATCTATCATGTAGGCAAGCACTGCGGCTGAACAATTTCTCCTTTAATACAGAGGCTTGTTAAAAGTAGCTATTCAGAATATGTTGCTCATTCAGTAGTGATTTCTGATAGTTTCAGTAGAATGTAGGGAACTGTGACAATGATTTATTGCAAGTTATTAAAGTAATTGCAAATGTGACATTAATTAAATTATTTTCTTCAAATTTCAATCTAGAAGAAAAAAAAGATGTAGACAGAGAAATGTGTGGATACACAGAAATTGTGGATAACATCATGGGCTCTGTAAGAAAATTTTCTGGATTCAATTTCTGCTCCCACCATCTATTAGCTGAGTCAATTTAGTCCTCTTACTAATGTGTCTGGGTTACAGGTTCCTCCGCTGGCATAAGGGTCTGATAATAACTGCTCTCATTGCATGGTGTGAGGATCAGATACAACAATGTATGTAAAAGGCTTAGATGGTACTAACCACATAAACAATAAATTATTATTAGCTATTATTGTTTCAAACTTAAACTAGAAATTGGGAATACTTTCTGCATTGCCAAAAAATATGTAGTAATTAACTCATTACTTGAGAACCGATTATTGATACCAGCCTTTATAAATATTCACAGTAAATACCATAAAACCTTACTCTTGTCTAAAGGAAGGCCAATGCATTTGGAGATGCACTTTCTTTTCCTGAAGAAATTTGTTAATGAGAACATCTTATATTTTTGCCTACTAGTTCCTTATTCATGTCTTTGTCCTTCCTTGGGTGAGAACCCTTATTAACATAAGACTAATACTTTAGCTATCTAAAAATTCAGCTCTCTGGAAAACCCTCTCTAGAAGATGGCTCAGCACTAGGAAATAAACAGGCCATTCTAGGCAAAAAAAAAAAAAGATGTCATGAAATCTATGCCGCATATTCTTACTCTTTATACACTCCCTTACAGGGGGTGGTTTTCAGACATTCACTCAAAGTTTATCTGTCCTCATTTTACATATAGTTCTTTATGAAAAAGTGATTATCTGGATTCCTGAGAAGGAGATTAGGAAGCAAGAAATTAGAAATGGGAAGAGTGATCATATCTATATCATTGAGAATTTAGCAAATGGCTGATGACAACAAAGAAGATAGAAAATTTCAAAAGGCAGAAGTGATGTAAAAGAATTAAAAGAATAAATCCTAGAACCTTCAGGGGCTATTTTGTACTGAGACAGATCTTCTTTTGTACCTCAGTAGATTCTGATATTATCCAACATGGTAATAATACAGATTAACAATTGATATTTATATATAATCTAAGTCATCAAAAATATTTGAAGCTGTTTACATTACTCTGCTTAAGAAGTTAAAAAAGTAAGTAATATACCAGAATTGTCAAATTGGTGGCCTACAAGAAGAATCTGGTTTGGTGAATATAATAGGTTAGTTTCTTTAAAACAATTGAATTACTTACTGGCCAATGTTTAAAAATCAGAAACTTTCACCTAAACATTGGCATCTCCCAAATTCTTGGAAAAATTAGAAGATATGGTGATAATGAACCCATGTACTTACTTCTCAACAATCAACTGTATGGGAATACTCATATATTGCCAATGAGATTAAAACATAGTCACCACTTTGGAAAATTTTGAAAATTTATCATAAAGTTAACCATGTAGGTCCAGAAATTCTACTCCTAATTTAACCTAGATAAATGAGTGCATATATCCACAAAAAAGACTTAATATAAGAATGATCATAACAACTTTAGTCATAATAGCTTCAAACTGGAAACAACCCAAATGCTGTCAATAGGAGAATGTGTTAAAAAGTTGTGGTACAGCCATTGACTGGAATGCTACCCAAAAGGAACCTAAAAACAAAAACAAGTAAGTGATACACAGCAACATGGATGAATCTCAAAACCATTATATGGAGAAAAATAGCCAGGCATAAAAAAGTACACCCTGTGTGACTTCATATATAATGAAGTTTAAGAGTAAGAAAAATGATCTTACAATGCTAGGAATCAGAATAGTGATTGTCTTTGGAGGAATTGCAGAGGAATTGCAACTGGAATTGACTGGAAAGGGAAATATTATTTATTTTGATCTTGGTGATGGTTATATACATTTACTGACATTACACCATATACTCATCTGCCATGTATTTTACTGTATATCCCTTTTGTGTCCCTTTTGTGCCATTTTTATGCATACTATCAGCATAAAAATGAGCAAAACAAACTCAAATAATTGGAGCTGAATAGCTGCCATCTTCTTTAGCCATACCATACTCCATCTGCATGGCTCCTGTAGGTATTAGGCTTGTAACTCTTAAGACTATTTTATTGCTTAAAGGAGTACATGTTAGCTCCCTGGAAAACTCAGCTGCTCATAATAACTAATATCTTCAAGATTCCAGAGAGTGACGATGTTCAGCTCTTTTTTTCCCTTGCATGTTTTGTTCAACATCGCTTTCTAAGCTTGCTTTACTTTGGGTATTTCAGTTGGATATCTGTCCTTATGTATCAAATGATTAACTATTATTACTGAGAGCATTTCAAACATTTTAAATAAATAGGAGCACTGCTTGACACAGTAGGCAGCAAGCTTAGGTGAAATAATAAAACTCATTACCCTGAAGACTTACACAGATTCAAAATAATAATAAAAAATAGCTGCACACTGGCAAATACAATTATATATTTCAGATCCTCAGATTTTAAATCATAGCTCAGAGATTCATGACAATTTTCTAAAAGAAGCTATGGATGATTTCAAGTGAATGACAAGAAGGTCAACCAGTTCTCTTTCATAAGACATTTTTTGTTATTTCTATCAGGGACTAAATTCTGAGATGAAAGGATTAAATCTCTGACCAAGGATGGCATTTTAATATTATACAAATTCAGTTGCCACTAGAATAAAGAATTTTTTGATAAAATCTTAATATAAATCTTTGTGTTTTTCAGAAATTTAAGAGTATGTACACACACATACAACCCTCTTATCTGTCAAATTCATTTACATTCAGAAGCATGATGCCATTTGAAACTTTATAAAAGAGGGATCTGTTCAAGGTCAACTATTATACTTGGTAACAAGCACTAAAAGTAGTTTATGAGCAACACATGTTATTAATTAATAATGCACATGCAGTTAAGTGCTGAGATTAAACATATTTATGCATGCAAGTGTGACTCATTCTTTTCTTAGTGATTTATGAGACAGAATTTTTATCTAACAGACATTTTCAGGTATCTAATCAACCAGAGATATTGCGTTTTCATCACAAGGCAGAGATATTTCAAATTTAATTACAACTCATTGACCTACAGTAATGCTTTCAGGGTTGATTTCTATAGTCATCACCAGCAAGTTGAAGCTGGCTACTAATTAAAAGAATTACAAATCTAAAGATTGTTAAATAGTCTAGTAATATAGTAGGGTTTTTTTTTTTTTTTGGTTTTCTAAGATTTTTTTTTTCTTAGAAATTTGGAGATGTTACCATGAATTCACATTGCTGTCTAGTCAATCTATGTCCTTACTTATGAGTTAATCATCCTGTGTAGATCTACAGCATCCCCTATGTGCCCAGAATAATCTAGTCAATTCCCACCTGATACTCCTGCTCACAGGTGTTTCTTGCTTAGCACTACCCACATGGACTGGATTCATCAAAGACTATTTTCACAAGTTGGCCCGACACTCAAGATGTTTGTAATGTTAGAAAGCAGTATAAACCCCTTCTAAAACCACAGAGATTCCATGTCAGGCTCTGCCATGATATAGCTAAGAAAATTTATTTCAACCATAAAGTTATTTTAACTTTTTGACTTTATTTTTCTTATGTAAATAGATATGGTTAGTAGATAGTACCCGCTATACCCGCCTCTCTTGTTCTTCAGTAGGTACAGTGCAATCAAGTTTGGCTGCACATAATGAATACCGCAAAAAAGTCTAAAAAGTATCGATTTCTGTACCCGAGATACTGATAGTATTTAAATCTCCAAGAGTGATTCTAATGTGCAACAAGATTGAGGAATAGTGATATTATTGAAGGAAATCATAAAAAAAAAGTCTTCAGAAGTGGTAAATTGGTTAATTCTCTAAAAAAAAAAATTAAACATTTTTATCAAGTGAACTCTAGATCATCTTCAGACTCTTTATACAGCAGATTGCCTTTCTACCCAGACTGTCTCCCTAACAATGTTCTTTTTGTGTACCCATGGCCATAATGGACCAATTCTATGTGGCATTTATCACACTACCATAATGCAACACAATTTTTTTTGAGAATTTGCCTTCTCCCACATCTGAAACATCCCTACGTTTTTCAGTATGATGTAACTTTTGTCATAATATGGGTTGAAAGAAATGATAGAGTGGTGTGCTTTTTTGGTTTCACCTTAGCAGACATAAATACCCCAGAACTGTATGTGCTAATTCAGACATGAGATAGACGAATCAGTTTAAATATTTGACAGCTTGACTGCAGTTGGCTGCAGACTGCAGATATATCTTTTTTTTTTTTTTTTTTTTACCCTTGGGATTTTACAAGGAAAACACATTGTAGAGTGGATTGTAATACAAGAAAACTACGCTTATTAGCGATTGACAGCTGTAGGTTTCTGTCATCTTCAAGAAGGAAAGATGTGTGGTAATAAAGAAACTCATCCATAAATCTGTCTATGATAGAGGAGACGTTCTGTTAGAATTCAGTACAGATGGGAGCATTTTGGGACACAGGAGGCAGCAGTTCTCCTTTTGACTTTCTCTTAAACATAGTTCCTGTCTTCTAAGAGCTTCAGAATTTTGTGTAGTATTTTAAAAATCAGCCACATGCTGCAATTGTGAAGATAATGCAATCACTGGATATCAGCAGAATGCATTCTTCTGCAACGTTGGTGAATCTGCATCAAGTCATTTACACTTGTTTACTCAGTTTTCCCAGGAATCCAAAACAGGCACTTCTGAAATGGTTGTTTGGGATTATGGTTAACATCTGGAATAGGAAAGAGGAGTGAATAACATCTGCCTGACACTTGAGACACTTCTTTTTATCTTTTAATGCCAAACTTACCAAATGAGTGGGGTGTATTTATTGCCTCTATTTCCTGCAACCTAAAGATTTCTTTCACCACCCGGTGAGTCTGCTCACTGAAATGGTTTCTGACAATGTCTTCATTTGTCAATTTCAACAGTCTTTTCTTTGTCCTTATTTTATTGATGTTTTGGTACATTTAACGCATTTGACCACTTCTATCATTTGCCCCTGGTGTCTATGACAATACTATGTTTTGAAGTATGTATTCTTACGTCTTTTCTCTTTCCTGTTGGGCTTTATTTTCTTCCTTCTCTAGAAGATCTAAGGATGTGATAGCTTTCTCCACCTTTCCTTCTTATCTTTTAACATTTCCTTTCAGTATTTTATTGACTCACATCTCCAACGATCATTGCTAAGAAAATAGCTTCCAAAAAAGAAAGAAATAAACAAAGAAAATCATTAACCTCCCATGAAATTTATCTGGTGAATTTTCACTTGAATGTTTGACTGCATTTAGAATAACAGGCTCATCTCTGAACTTCAGCATTTTCATGTTCAGTTAATCTCAGAGTCTTAGGATTTTTTTTTCTTTTGCAGTCTTTGCCAAGTCTTTCTTTCTAGCCTCACTACTTCTAGTCTAATCCTGAATCTCTTCCTATCATTTTTGAGTCATTGTAATAACATTCCACAAGAAAACTGTGATCCCTACATTCTTCCATTTCTTCTGGTTATGTCCATCTAATTAATATTCCAAAATATAAGGTATATCACATCATGTCCTCATTTATTATCTTTCTGCAGTATCTTTCCTTTGCTCAGTGTAAGCTCCACAAAGATAGAGACTTTATCCATCTTATTATTATGTTCTCAGTTATTAGGTAGCTAGTAAATAGTAATTTCAATAAAACTGTTGAATGAATAATGTAGAATCTTTTTTTAAATGCAGTCTGAATTTAATGTTTTCCACAATTTGACCCCAATTTACTTCTTTAAAACTATCTTTCTTTATTCCTTTCTGTGAATCATAAATTATAGTTAGTCCCCAAATATATTGTGTACATCCCTTCAATAATTCCATTTCAAGAACTGTCTAAATGGTTTCTCTTCCTATATTTGTCTTCTAATCTTGTCTTTACTTAAAATTCTAAAGTCTGACTTCCTTCATCACTTCCATCTGAAAATGGCAGCTTGTATTCGTTTACATTTATCCCAAGCTTTCACTTTGCTATGTGCTTTCCATAGATAGGCATTTACATTTCACAATCACCCTGTGAAGTAGGCTTAATTCTCCTCCTCAATAGCTGAGGCCATCATGGCTTGGAGAAATTAAGTCACCTAGCAGTTAAATTATAGAGCTCAGATTTGAGCCTTAAATAGTCTGACTCCAGAGCCTGGATTCTCAGTTCCCATAGCCTTCACAGTCATGACATTCTCCTCTGAGCTCCTGGCATGGGCTCTGCATTGCTCATTTAGCATTAGTCATATTTCCTTGTATGATCATTTAATTTGTCATATGTATTAACCTTGTCTCTCAAATGCAGAGAAAAGATCTGAATAGAGATATGAACAATAATTACTGAAGTGTCATTATCGACTTATGGGATTTCTTTTGTATCAAAATATACACTGTTGGCCTGGTGAACTAACTACTGAATAGATATTACCTGTTCAGTGCTTTATCCTAACATGAGCATTAAATCCACTTAGCAAAAATATATTTTCAGAACTGCAGTAGATGTAAAATAAGAACATCTCTTTATTTATGTAAATAATTAAAAATAAATGCCAGGCATGCCCCATTCCTACTCATTTAAGTCATTTTAATGATACATGAAATAAAAAAGGAGATTTTGTTAAAGGTCTCTAAGGAGAAAAGGGCAACACCACTAAATAAAGAAGGATGATCATGCTGGGACAAACTTGAAAGGAGATGGCATTTATACAAAATGCAATTTACTTTGACAGTAATTTTCTCAATTTCCCTGGTTATTATTGAAGATATATGTGTGTTTGAATAAGAATGCTCCGTCTCTCCTTTCTAGCCAGCTGCTCCGTTTGATCCTACAGTGAAGTCACCATCCTGTGTTAATGGCTTCACAGTTTGTTCCTGGAGAAGGAAAAAATTATTATGATGTCACAAATCTGTCATTTTGACTTCACTGCAGGGTCAGGTTGGGGGAAGAGAATGGGTTGTAAGGGATAAAATCTTCCAGGCGGAAACTTTCTTCCCATAATAAGAAATAGATAGGTTTAGGATAAGCACTTAAAATCAAGTAGACAAAGGGTACAAGACTTTATGTTCACAGGTATCATGTTAGAAATAATCCCATCTGAAGTTCTAGTTTTAATGACGCCAGGATAAATAACTTTTTCCTTCTATGTCCAAGTCAATCTCTTTGTTTTTCTGCATGTACCTTACAGGTCCTGGTTTCATAGGGAAGAGTGTCCTTTTTGGCGTTTGTAGTTTTTTTGAAACTATTAAGCTCTTTGAGGAAGAGAAGGACACTGTGGCCCATATTAAGAAGGAGTTTGACAAGAAGTACAACCCCCCTGGCACTGCATTGTGGGCAGGAACTTCGGTAGTTATATGTCACCTGAAACCAAACACTTCATTTACTTCTAGCTGGAGCAAGTGGCCATTCTGCTGTTCAAATCTGGTTAAAAGCATGAACTGTGTCACACATCCAGTGATCCATCCAAAACCAAGGACTGCAGCCTAAATTCCAAACACCAGGGCAGCCCAGGTGGCTTAGCGGTTTGGCGCCACCTTCAGCCCAGGGCATGATCCTGGAGACCAGGGATCAAGTCCCACGTCGGGCTCCCTGCATGGAGTCTGCTTTTCCCTCTGCCTGTCTCTCTGCCACTCTCTGTGTGTGTCTCTCATGAATAAATAAAATAAAATAAAATAAAATAAAATAAAATAAAATAAAATAAAATAAAATAAAATAAGTTATTTAAAAAATAAAAATAAATTCCAAACATCAGAGACTGAAATCTTCGGCCTTGCCTAGGGGAACACCTCAATCTTTGAACCTTTATTGTGCTGTTTTGTACAGGGCATTCTCTGTACAAATTTGTTGTGGTTATAAAACAATTAGCAAAACAGCTTACATTTGTATTTATTTTCTATTCCATACTTCTGCCCCATGTTTTTTCTCCTCAAAATCCATTCCTTTCCAAATAAATCTGTTGGAGAAGTGAAAAAGAAAAAGAGTTATGTCTCTCCACATGACTATCAAAGTGCATTGTCCCAGGACTTTTAAATTAATGCATGCTAAAAGCAAAATTAATGCACGCTAACTTCAGGTTTCAGATGGCAGAGTTGCAACAATTTTGTTCCTTCTTTCTCAAATCTATCGAAAATAATGACTCAAGGTTAAGAAGAAAAAAAACCTAGCTAAAATGAAAAAAGAAATGGCAAAAATCTCAAATGACAAAGTAAAGCTATGGCTATCAAATGATATAAAATCTGGGCCAGAGGAGGGCCGAATGCTAAGAGCCAATGCACTCCTTTTTGAACATGGATGAATATTGATTTTTCCAAAAGTAAATGTTATAATCCAGAAAGGCATGGCCAATGGTTCTTTGATTAAAGATGACAACATCCAGGGGGTATAGTGGTGCAGAAAACTACAGGACCTCCCTGTGGAATAGAAATTTAATAGCATAGAATGGCAGGGGAAGTGGCACTAAAGTAGAAACCCAACTGGCACTCACTATTACTTTTGAGAAAGCCTCACACTCTTTGTAAGAGTGCCAGGGGTGAAGCAGGGTGTGGAAGCAGCAGCACAGGGAACATCTGACATAAAAGGATTTTCTATGAGTCAACAATTACTACTTGCACACTGAAAGGAGTCATGCATTCAGGACAATGGGAAAGACTGGTGTGGTGTGAGAATGTTTGAGACATTAAATTTCAGCCTAGTCTCTGGACCTCCCTATCTTTTTTTCTTTTAATTTTATTTATTTATATATAAATACAATGATATATATATATATATATATATATATATATAGAGAGAGAGAGAGAGAGAGAGAGAGAAAGAGAGGCAGAGACATAGGCAGAGGGAGAAGCAGGCTCCATGTAGGAAGCCTGATGTGGGACTCAATCCTGGGACTCTGGGATCATGCCCTGAGCAAGGGCAGACACTCAACCGTTGAGCCACCCAGGTATCCCAGGATCTCCTTATCTTAGAACTCATTCTCCTCAGTCCTCTACATTATTTTTGGCAGATAGTTAACTTCATCCAAACTTGAGTAAAACTTAGAAACCAACAGATAAACTGTGGGCCTAATGGAGGAAGAAGACAGAAGCAAATGGTAGTAAAATCTATAATAAGAATTCTTACTTAAAAACACACAGGGAGAATTTAAATAAATAGCCTCTTCTATTCTCAAAGAAGTCAAAAGACAAATTTAAGGGCCCGAATAGGAGACTCTATATAATAGAAGAAAAGTTAAAAGTAAGCTGTTGGTTCTCAGGAAAAAAAAAAGTAAGGAACAAATAAAATATGCTGGAAATAAAACCATATAATAAGGCAATTTAAAATATAATGAAAGTGATTGAAAGCCAAAGATATGGTCAGTGGAATGGGGAAAAACACACAAAATTAAATGGAAAATAACAAAGATGCAAAAATAGTAACCAATAAGATGACAGAAAATGCAAAAGAAATCTCACTCATGCATATTTAGTGTTCCTGAAGAAACCAGATAGAATAATGATAAAAGCTTTTGAATATATATATTAAGAAAAAGTCCCTGCAAAAAAAAATACTTTTATTTACAGTTCTAAAAGACATTTGTGTCATGGGAAAAGATGATACAGAATTATCAATGTCAAACTCAGTAAAATTGCTAAATTTCAATATCAAATAAATAATCATATAAACAAACTGGAAGAAAATAGATTAACAATCAGACTGCCCTCAAACTTCTATAAGAGAACTCAAGGCCAGAAGACAATATATAGAATGATAAAAGTTTTGAGAGAAAGCTACTGTGGCCCAAGATTTTATACCCAGTCCAGCTGTCCCTTAGGTGTAAAAGGCAATAGACCAACCATCTCATATGTGGAGGAACTTAGGGAATTCAACAACAATGAAACAAAAAAATGTTTAGGAAAACTAATGGCTGTATCTTGCCAACCAGAAGATAAATCAAAATGAACCTGAAAAAATAGAGAAATAATGTAAAAAAAAAAAAAAAAAAGAAACAGTAAGCTCCGAGTCTATTGATATAAAATTGTAACTAGAGTGTGACTTTTAGCTAAAGGATAGAATTTAAGTGGTATCAAGTATAAAATGGAAAAAATAAAGGAAAATCCTGGATGTATAGTATAGGAAAGGAAATGGGAAAAAGTCCAAGACTAATTTATTCACCTATCACATGGACATTCAATGAATTTGTCTGTTTTTGAAGCTTATGGTTAAAAATACTGGATTACAACCTTTTAAACATTTTAATAAGCAAGCTAGTTAAGGAACTAATATCTCTCTGCTGAAGAAACATTTATGTGAATTCTAGAATTTTATTTCCACTTGATTTTTTTCCTCTCTTAACTTCAAATAAAATAAAAAAAAATTAAAAATATTTTACTTATTTATTCACAAGAGACACACAGAGAGAGGCAGAGACATAGGCAGGGGGAGAATCAGGTTCCACACAGGCAGCCTGATGGGGGTCTTGATCCCAGGATGCCAGGGTCATGACCTGAGCCAAAGGCAGATGCCCAACCACTGAGCCACCCAGGTACCCCTCAAATAAAAATTTTAATTACATATTTGTATTCAAGCGGTGTGTATGATGTGATTTCATTCCTCCAAAATTATTACTAAAAGCCTTATATATTTCTATATCTAGTTGCCTAAGAATCTGGCCATCTAGGTCTCTTTAGATAAAAATTCTCTGGCATCTAGTTCTAATTCTATATATCCTTACTTATTACCTTTTGCCTATGTAAGGACATAAAGAGATGGCTGAAATAAATTTTAACTAAAGTTAATTTCTGGGTGAGGAGAGTTGGAACAATATTTTACTTTGTATCTTTTCAACATTGACCTTTTACTTTTATCCTGATTTTTGTTTTTCAAAACCCACACTGATTTTGAAAGGGTGTCTTTCTCATTTGTTAAACATTCACATAAGAAAATCTTTTATTTGATTTGAATGAATAGTTATTGAGTTGTGGTGACTGCAAATAGCACAATCTGAAAATTTCTACATGTTGCTTTAGATGTCTTACTTCCTAAAATTCATCCCTCCTTGGGTTTTAACCTCATTATTCTGTCTCCTTCATGGACTGCTATTCTTTGTCATTTCCAGATTCCAGTTGCTTTTCTAGCTCCTTTTTCCTACAAGTAGAATTTCATCAAGACTAGTCCTGGGTTTTAGCTCTTCTCTGTTCCCGCTTTCTACTGAAGCCCACAGAAAGTATCCTTTTATCTCTAAGAAGATGGTCATCTCATCCATTCCTCCATCCATCCTCTCTCCTGAGCTCTATATAGTTTTTTTCTGTGTAGGTGCATGAAACTTTTCATTTTAAGTTACTGCCATCTCCCCAAGCTCCAGTTGGTTAAAAATGATTTATCAGTTTTCTTAAAAACAACACACGCAGACACGCACACATCAAACTAATGAGAACAACAACAAAACCTTATTCTTCCTTTCAAAAAGGAAGTTTATTAAAGTCTGTTAACTGCCAAATGTTTCAGATGGAGCTGTCTATATTAACATTCTAGTTCCTCACCTCCCACTCAATTCTTATCTGACAATAATTTGGATTTTATCCCTTCCCCTCAGTCTAAACTACTCTTAGCAAGGCCACCAATGCCCTTCACATAACTAGATCCAATAGCAGGTGTGTTTTAGGCTTCAACCTTTGTGTCCATTAAACAACCTTCAATACTGTTAAGCACTTCCAGTAAGAAACAGTCCCCTTCTTAATTTTCTCACAGCACATCTTCCTCATTTTTAACTCTAACACTCAACTCTCTAGTCTCTTGTGCCAGCGCATCCTCCCTATTCGACTTCTAGATACAGCAGATTTCCAAGGGTTGCTCTAAGCTCTGTTAAGTCTCTCACTGTAAACTTTCTTTACAGTGGATATCATCCATACCTATGACTCATCTGTTTGCTGGGGACTTCTACATTTAGATCTGCAGCCTAGACTGCTCTGCTGAGTGTCAGACACATGTTTCTATCTTCTGACTCAACATTTCCAATTGGATGTCTCAAAGACATATCAAACTCAATTTTTCTAGGAATGAACTCATGATTTCCCCTTCCAAACCTGGGTCCACACTGTTCCTGTCCCCAGGAATACTCTTTCCATCATTTTTTTTCTTTCCATCATTTTCCTAGTTAACATCACTCTCTCAGAACAGCATCCTTATACCACTTCACCTCACCCAGGTGCTCTTGTTGCATGAACTCATAGCTGCCTCTGTTTTCCTTTATAAGCCCTATCAGAGTTTGTAATTATGTATTTGTTATTTGGTTATGATTAATATATTGGTTATTTGAATAACATGAATCTTCACCTCATGAAGAAGAGTATGGGTGTATATGTATATATAAGATTATATATATAATGTAATACATATATATTTAATATGTATTAAATAACAAATATATAATATATAGTATATGTATATGTGTTCAAACATTTAGAATATTTGTTCCATAAGTGCATATAATTACTGTACTTAAATATTGGTTATTTGATATCTGGCCATCTCTCTATCTTCTTCTAAAGATTATGAACTCTACTGAATCCCCATGGATTTGTACAAAATTTGGCAAATAGTGTGCCCTCAATAAATATTTGTTAAAATAATACACTTTTTGAATAAATTAATAAGTAGCAGAGCATTCTCTATGGTATCTAGCCTTTAAGTCATGACATCTCTGTGTTTTCCTTTAGCCTCACCCTATCTATCCAATCATTATTAAATGCCTTTGAAATAAAAGCACCTCTCCTACTCCTCTTCTTCCTGTTTCTATTCCTACCATTCTGGTTCAGTTCTTAATCACCTTATATTTAATCTATTGCAAGTGAAAATTTGGTCCCTGTCCTCCAATATATCCTCTCTAACACAGAGATATTAAACATACAAGAATTAAGCTTCGTACCTTCTATTCTCTCATACAAAAACTCTTCAACATTTCTAATTAATCACTAAATAAAAATCCACATGTCTTAGCTTTGGCCTAGCTCCAGACTTTCTGACACAGCCAAGCTATCTGCTCATTGTCCTTTTAAAATGGTTTGTACAGTCTAGTATTTTTGATGCCATGGTTCCTCTTTCTGAAATGTAAGTCCCCCTCTCCCACCTCCACAGTATATATGCAGGTACTATTCCACACTTATTAACATTCTACCAAACATCATGGCCATGCCATGAAGCTGTGAAATTTTCGCCAATCCTTGGCTAAAAATATTCTCTTCCTCATGTGACACAGTGTTTGTCCCACACAATACAAGATATTATATCAGTTATGATTTTTAATCACATGTATATTATTTGTTTTTTTGGGTGCCAGTGGCTTATTTCCTTGGTTTTTTATTTCTCCCCCCAAATATTTCTGGTGTATCCTGGGAGATGACAGATTTTAAATTTCTTCAGTTTGAGGCCCATATTTCCAACACCCATGTGTTCAAAGTTTGCAAGTGATGAAAAATTCTGATATTTGTCACTTAGATATGTACACAAACATATCTGTACCTCCTCCTCTGTCTGCATCCTTTTGCATAGGCCTATTGTATGTGTCTCTCTGTAGACATACCTGGTCCTAATGTCGCTCCACATCTGTCCTGCCCTAGTCTGTACTTCCAGAGAGTTATATGTATAGATAGATATATGTATAGCTTCTGTAGACAAGAGTGGAAGGGTCTGTTTCATGACTTGAATGTAGTGAGTTATAATGTCTGAAACATATCTGTCCAAGGTGACCTCAGGACAAATGGGATTTTTAAAAAGTGTGTGTGTGTGTGTGTGTGTGTGTGTGTGTGTGTGTTTTGTTGCAGCTTGCCAACTAGATTTTAAGTTACCTCAGGGTAAGAACAATGTCAACTACTTTATTTTCCAGTGCCCACAATTACAGTAGGATCCAGCAGAGGGTTTGTGTCTTTCTTCTCCAACTCCTCCTTTTGTTTCCAAATAGCAGAGACCTAAGAATAAAGTATTGATTTTTAACAGTAGAATCTTAACCAGCAAGGAACAGAGGCAAGTGAAAGGCCATGATTATGATGGTGTGCCCTTCTACTATCACTATTTGTAGTAACAATTAAAATATTTGTAACAAATGTATCTGTCTTTTGTACTGTTTCAAATGGTATTCAAATTAATAATTTCATTAAACCTCCATGGAGGACTAACTCAACATCAATAATAAGAGAACTTAATCGATCTTCTCTCCCAGTGCATGGAAATGAATTTAAAACCTGTATCTTGGGATCCCTGGGTGGCTCAGTGGTTTAGTGCCTGCCTTCAGCCCAGGGCCTGATCCTGGAGACCCGGAATCGAGTCCCATGTTGGGCTCCCTGCGTGGAGCCTGCTTCTCCCTCTGCCTGTGTCTCTGCCTCTGTGTGTGTGTGTGTCTCTCATGAATAAATAAAATCATAAAATAAATAAAATAAAATAAAATAAAATAAATAAAATAAAACCTGTATCTTGATATCTAAGTCAGAATAATAGTTTGTTTTTGTTTTTGTTGTTCTTTAATATTGAGAGGTGAAAATTTTATACGTACTTAGTAGGAGCTTCTAAAATAGGTTTTGGAAGCAGATGGACCTGTAGAGATGTATACAGAGTTTACATGGGTTTTCATGCTGATATGAAGATTCAAAATGTACCCTAAATCTTTAAATATCTGAATGTTCAAATCTGAATTTTCTAATAGAAATGGGATTGTCGGCAAATTATAAATAAGTCAGATCCTAAATTTCAATATAAAGAGAACAGGAGAGAGAGAGTGTGAAATATAGATAAATATAGGAGATTTCCCCAACTTTCAGAAAACTCTTTGGGCCAGTGTCATAAAATTAAATAGCTCTAATAAAAACGTTTTAAGACTACATGAAAATGAGTCCTTTTGCTCGAATCAAACCAGTTCAAGAAAATTTGGCCCCTTTAAAGTTGACCTCATTAATTTCATGATCTTTGGATGCCACATAGCACCCCAACTGTGCGGATTAGTTTGTACCTTTGAAACCCACCAGCATCATATATCTCTGAAGATTAAAAAAAATACAACATAGAACTCTGAACTTGTGTAATTAAAATGCAGGCATTTGTTCAAATAGCTCTTGCATTGAGCTATAAATAATCATTTGAAAATCTTTTTAAAAATAAAATAGATATAATATAGAGCAGATATTAAGCATTTCTTTGTTAGAGATGGCTGCTCCTAAAGATTGGGGATAGAGAGTGTTTCCTATAAAGTTACTGGGCATGTATGTGTACATCACTCTTCCCATGACCTTGACACTAACACAGAGTTAACAATCATCTTGAAACTCATGGCCAGTCAATTGGCAGTCAATTCCCCTTGCATTTTAGGTAAGCAAAAATAGGGCATTTCTGCTGCATTATTTTGGGGAGGACCATGATAGGTAGATATTTCCAGCCACTCATTGAATTGCCCCAGCTTGATTAATGTGAAGTCAGGTATCCCTTTATCTATAAGGTGAGCGTTCATTCCAGTTCTATAAGAGAAGTTTCCTATATTTAAACCCATATTAGTTTTCACATTCATTCCACAATAGGTAGTTTACATTACTCAACAGTAATTACCAAGTGATAGTTTTGACTGAACTATTTAACATGCCTTTTAAAAAATGCTCATCGGAAAGACTGATACAGTAAGAGGCAGATTTACAATCTCTGAAACCAGATTACTTGGGGCACATCGAATTGTAAGACAGTTTTTGCCTTTCATTTCTGGAATGGGTTTGGATATATTTTGCTCACCATATGTTGGATGTAAAACTAGAAACCAACAAGGAATGTAAACATCACTCATGATTTGAGGTTTAAAAATTTTTGGAAGCCCTCTGATTTATTTTGCCAGAAAAGTAATTCCACTCTACTGAGCACTACATCCCTTATAGCCATAAGAAGCACAATTTGCCTTCCTGGACTTATTCCCCTCTGATGGTTTCTGTGCTCTGTGAGCGATTACAGAAATGAGCAAAGAGGTTTGGTATGTGTGGAGTAATGATGTGAGGGTTCAACCTCCAAGCTATGACTTCAGATGCTGTGTATATCACAAAGTCAGACAATTCTCTGCCAACAACTATATTGTAAAGTACTGACTTGCCCTGTCAGAAATGCATCCTATAATGAGAATTCCTTGATTCATATTGAAGGCTTGATTTGGGGGCTACAGGATTTTTTTTTAAGACAGAGAAACCAGCAAATTGTGTTTATGGTTGTGTATGCTGATAATCTAGTACTGTGATCCCATGAAGAATAAAACCAAGTTGTCTTACAGGGGTAGAAAACTATTTATTTTATTTCTTAACTTCTCAGTAAACAGTGACTGCAAGTGCTTCTCATTAATCAAAAGAAAGACCTCCAGGCACAGACTTGGCAACATGCTGTAATGTCCTTATATGTTGGGAGGTACTAAACATTTTTTCCAAGCAAATTAAAAAGTGCAGTTTTTTCCCTGACTCAGCAAAATTCCATAGGAAAAAAACCTACACATCACACCATTTGCAGAATGTTAATTAAGCACTGGACGGGTTCAGATGGTTGCATTTTTACTTTAAAAAAGCCACCTATATTTTGATAAAGACATGGTAGTGCTGAGATTGGAAATGGATGCTCACTGTTGATATTGTTTGTTAGGCCCCGTGGTCTTGACCCAGAGGATTCTCCTTTTCAAAGCTCCTTGGTAGCCTTTCACATATAAATCTGGATTTTCAACTTCTCTTAAAAAAAAAGAAAAAAAGAAAAATCAGCAATACTGGTCCCACATTTCTGCCTTGAAACAGCAGCCGGGCGCTGAGTATCCCCTGCTGTTCTGCTCTCCTGACTCTTGTTTCTCTTACAGTGTCTAAAATCCAGGATTCTCCACTTGCTTCCTTACCTGTCAGGCCCCTTTGGGAACCTGTGTATGTGACCTTTGTATTAAAGCTTTCCTCTTTTTTGTGTGTGTGTGTGTGATTTTCTTCATACATTTGTTTGTGATCTAGAATAGTACTTCTAAAAGGCTTAAACTGATGCAGGTGATTTCGATGTTTTGAATAATCAGTTAGGAACAGAGAACATCTTGCATAAAATACATCAAATGTCAAAGTCAGAAAGAGTCCTTCCAGGGTAGAGTGGGTGCCATGTCGTTGGAGTGGCACCGTGAGTAAAGGTCACATCTAGAGTCGGCAGGTGAGGCAAAAGTTAAGTATAGGCAAGCACGCCCTTGAACATCCCTTTGGAAGGTGCCAAGTTGGAAACAGATATACTGTCTCTCAGTAAATGCAGTACAGCCAAATTTTCTCTCTAGCTTTGGAACATATAGACTTTTTTTTTTCTCTTTTGGTTGAGCCCCAGATGAAGTAATTGCATTGAATTCAGGAATCATATTATATGTAATAAATATCTTTGAAAACTAGGGTACTCAGAACTGCAGCAAGGTAGTCACTGAGAGAGGGACATGGGAGGGATGTGAATTCACCAAAGAAAAAGGCAGAGTTCCATTTTGCACCTCGCACTCACTCTGGGGCATATGCTCACTGAGTGGAATAGCAAGTGAAATGTTCATATGCTATGTAATTCTTTGTCGCTCGGGCTCTCTCTTTCCTCCCTTCTCTCTCTCTCATCCTTTTATGAGCACATGTACTTATTTGACTAAATTTGAGTTTGTGCCTGTGGTAGAAATAAACTGATTCGCCTATAGGATCACCTAGCACATGCTTGATCACTTACTCAGTTATTAGAACATAGGACAGCACTGAGGGGGGCACTTGACGGGATGAGCACTGGGTGTTATGCTATATGTTGGCAAATTGAACCCCAATAAAAAATATACAAAAAATATGAAAATATCCACACACACAAAATAAATAAATTTAATTAATTACTTCAGGTCAAAAAAAAAAAAAAAAACGAACATAGGACAAAGGAAGTGAAGAATAGTGTTTTGATTTCTGATGAGAACAATTCATAGAAAAATGACCATACCAGTTAAGATATTTGGTAAGCGTCCTGTGTGTGTGTGAAATGCTCTGACAGGAGCTGTTTGGGATGAAGAGTGGTACAATGTGACTATCTTTACCAAAAGTGTTCTAAAGTCTCATACATTTTACAACTTAGAGGTTTAAGAAAATTTGGCAGTGCCAGAGAGTTGCTGTTTGATTTCAGCTATTGAGTGTATTTAAAACAGAAATATATTTGAACACAAAAAAGCAAGAGGGAGGTAATCTCATAATCAAGTATGGTCCTTTAGGCTGATCAAATAGCATTATGAAGATCAGTACTGCCTCATATCTTTGCCTGTGAAAGGTCATCAAGGAGCCACCAACTTAAATGTAGAGATACTGTATGTGCATTTTAAAAAGTTAATGACCTCAACAAGTGAAAGTTAAGTCAGATGAGTAGGGTAAATGAGGTTTTTATGAGCCAAAAGGAAAATGTCCAAGCACTGGAGGTTAAAGAAAGGATTTAGACATTCCAATTAATACATAAACACCTGCCTCCTACACATCTGCTGATTGACCGAATGGATGTATGGATGAAATTGGGATGGCTTCATCTATGAAGTCTTCAGAGAAGTTGTAAGATTTGAGCTGGCCTCAAGAAATAAATTGGGAAACCTGGGTGGCTTAGTGGTTGAGTGTCTGCCTTTGGCTCGGGTTGTGATCCTGGGGTCCTGGGATTGAGTCCCACATAGGGCTCCCTGCATGGAACCTGCATCTCCCTCTTCCTGGGTCTCTGCCTCTCTCTCTCTCTCTCTCTATCTCTCTATCTCTGTGTCTTTCATGAATAAATAAATAAAATCTTAAAAAAAAAGAAATTGATAATTTGGAGAGGTGACCAGGGCAAGGAGGAAAGACTAGAGCAATGATAAGATCACAAGTGTAATAATGTTTGAAATATTAGAAGAAAGAATCCAGCAGAGGGTTTGTGTCCTTCTTCTTCAACTCCTCTTTTTGTCTCCAAATAGCAGAGACCTAAGAATAAAGTGAATTCAAAACTTAGTAATTATGCATTGCATGTTTAGAGGTCCTAGAGTCATGGACATGGAATAGTCAGGTAAAATAGCCTGCAGAGAAACAAACAAAAATGCATTTACTACCCACACTGCTTCACTATCATGGCTTTGCTTCATAGCTATGCTCACATAGCTTTCTACCATTCTACCATTATGGAAAATGGATATTGGTTGGGCTTATGTTTTTTTGATGACTCTCAGGCAATGTCACCAGACAAAGATATTTGGGGCGAGGGGGTCGATGTGAGGAAAGAATACGTGGTAGTAGGAGAGAAGAAGCTCAGGGCTGGATTCTAAGTGTCGGTATTTATGTATCCGTAGAGAGAGCTTCAGGTAAACCTTAGTATTATCACTTTATGAAGAAGGTCAGAGGACTTGAGAGATCTTTTTCTAAAATCAAGTTTCTTAAGAAGGCTATTGTTTTTGAGCATGCCTGATGTATTCTTTTTAAAAGGAAATTCTGAATTTGAAAATAGAGAAGAGCAGAGAAAAAGCCTTTTGAATATGTTTGGTTAACCACTCTCGTGTGTGACAGGAATGACAAGGATCAGAGACTCGGGAACGTGCTAATAAATGACTAAAAGTTTCGGGCTTGCCATCACCTTTCCTTAGACTGCTGGTATCATTACGATAAGAGAAGCAGATCACGGTATCTGGATGAGTTAGTGACTAGTTGCCTCATGGATTTTGTCAATTTCTTTTTATCTCTGCATGCCACTGTTGTCCAAGAACTCACTTGGGTGAGTCAGGTTCAAGCTCCTAATGGATTTTCCAATCTTCTCTTGGTGCCCCTTTGATCTTTTCTCTGCCTGGCCCCCAAAGTAATTTTTGTTTAAGTATTTTTCCAGATTTATTGACATATATTTAGTAAGTTTAAGGTGTACAGTGTGATGGTTGATGTATGTACATATGGCAAAATGATTACTCACAATAAGGTTAGTTAACCATCCATTACCTGAAATAGCTGCCATTTTTGTGTGTGTGTGTGAGGTGAGGACTTTTAAGATTTACTGTCTTAGCCCCTTTCAAGTATGTTATACAATATTGTTAACTATAGTCACCATGTTGTACTCTAGATTTTCAGAACTTATTCATGTTATAATTGTTAAGTTTGTACCCTTTGACCACCTTCCACTTATCCCACTTCTGGTCCCTGACAACCACCAATCTACTCTCTTCTGTTCCTAGGAGTTCTTTTTTCTTTTCTTTTGACTCTGCATGTAAGTAAGATCATTTGGTGTTTGTCTTTCTCCATCTGATTTATTTCACTTAGTATAGTGCCCTCTAGGTTCATCCATGTTGTCAAATAGCAGGATTTCCTTATTTTTTACATCTGAATACTATTCCATTGTAAATATATATCCCATTTTCTTTTTTTTTTAATTTTTAAAAAGATTTTATTTATTTATTCATGAAAGACACACACACACACAGAGGTAGAGACATAGGCAAAGCAGGCCCCATGCCGGGAGCCCAATATGGGACTTGATCCCAGGACCACGGGATCACGCCCCGGGCCAAAGGCAGGCACCAAACTGCTGAGCCACCCATGGATCCCCGATATGTCCCATTTTCTTTATCCATTTATCCATTGATGGAAACTAAGGTTGTTTCCATGCCTTGGCTATTGTAAAGAACTCTGTTGTGGTCATGGGGGGAGCAGATGTCTCTTGGAGATAATGATTTCATTCTCTCTCTCTTTTTTTTTTTTTTTGATTTCATTCTCTTTGGATATATACCCAGAAGAAGGATTGCTGTATCATATGGTAGTTTTATTTTTAATTTTTTGAGGAACCTCGTAGTGTTTTTCCATTTTTCCATAGTGGCTCTAATGGTCTACATTCCCACCAACAGTAAACAGGGGTTCCTTTTACTCCACATCCTTACAAGTGTTAATTCTTGTCTTGTGTATATATATATATATATATATATATATATATATATATATATATTAGCCATCCTAACTTTTGTGATGTGATTTTTCTTTGTGGTTTTATTTGCATTTCCCTAAGGATTAGTGATGTTGAACACCTTTTCATGGACCTGTTGCTCATTTACGTATCTGTTTTGGATAAATATCTATTCAAGTCCCTTTGCCCATTTTTAAAGTGGATTAATTTGTTTTTTGCTACTAAGTGATATTATGTATAGTTACCTATGTATTATGGTTATTAACCCCTTATCATACATATGATTTATAAATATTTTCTCCATTCTTTAGGTTGCCTTTTCATTTCATAATCATTTCTTTGGCTGTGCAGAGATTTTTAGTTTGATATAGTCATACTTGTTTATTTTTGCTTTTGTTGTCTGTGCTTTTGGTATCAAACCCAATTGCCAAACCAATGCCAAAACCATTGCCAAAACCAATATCAAGGAACTTTTTATTTGTTTTCTTCTAGGAGTTTTGTTTCAGGTCTTAAATGTAAGTCTTTAATCCATTTTGAGCTCATTGTTGTGTCTGATGTAAGCTAGGAGTCTCTTTCATTCTTTTCAATAGGATATTCAGTTTTCCCAATACCACTTACCTAAGAGATAGTCTTTTCTGCATTGGGGATTCTTGACTCCCTTGACCAACATTAGTTGACTGTATGTGTGTGGGTTTATTTCTGGGCTCCTGATTTTGTTTTCATTGGTCTATGTGTCTGTCTTTATGCCACTACTATACTGTTTTGGTGACTATATACCATAGTTTTATAGTATAGTTTGAAATCAGGAAGTGTGATGCCTCCAGCCTCATTCTTCTTTATCAAGATTGCTTTGGCTATTTAGTGTCTTTTGTGGTTCTATACGAATTTTGGAATTGTTTTTCACTTCTGTGAAAAATACCTTTAGAATTCTGATGGGGATTGCATTGAATCTATAGATGGCTTGGGGGTAGTATGGACATTTAAATACTACTAATTCTTCTAATTCATGGATATGAAATTCTTTGTTCAATTTCTTTCATCAATGTGTTATTGTATTTAGATATTTTACAACCTCAGTTAAATTTATTCCTAAACTTATTTTTTTTTTATTCTATTTTGAATGGGACTGTTTTCTTTATTTTCAAGATAGTTCCCTGTGGTGTGTAGAAACACAATCAACTTTTGCCTGTTGATTTTGTATCCTATAACTTTACCGAATTTTTTTTTTAATTCTAACAGTTTTCTGGTAGATTCTCTAGGGTTTTTTATATATAAGATCGTATTATCTGTAAACAGAGAAAATTTTACTTTCTGCTTTTTAATTTGGATGTTATTTATTTAGTCTAATTCTTCTGTCTAGGACTTACAGTGCCATGTTGAATCGGAGTAGTGAGAACAAGCACCCTAACTTTATTCCTGGCCTTAGAGGAAAAGCTTTCAACATTTCACCACTGAGTATGTTGTTAGCTATGGGCTTGTCATCTATGGTCTTTATTATTCTGAGGTGAGTTCTTTCTATACCCAAATTGTTGAGAGTTTTTATCCTTAAAGGGTATAGAATTTTACTCTTTTTTTGAAGATGTTTTTTCTGAATCTATTGAGATGATTATATAATTTTTACCTTTCTGTTAATGTGATGTATCACATTAATTAATTTGCATTTCTTCATCCATCGTTGTATCCCAGCAATTAAACCCAAATGCTCATGGTGTATAATTCTTTTAATGTGCCTCTGAATTCAATTTGCTAGTATTTATTGAGAATTTTTGTAAGGATATTCATCAGAGATATTGTTCCGTAGTTTTCTTTACTTGTAAGGTCCTTGCCTGGCTTTGGTATCAGGTAATGTGGCCACATAAAATGAGTTTGGAAGTGTTCCTTCCTCTAATTTTTTTGGAACACTTTGAGAAGGATTGGTACTAATTCTTCTTTAAATGTTTGGTAAAATCCACCTGTGAAGCTTCTGTCCCTGGGATTTACTTTGTTGGGAGATTTTTTTCATTAGTGATTTAATTTTCTTCTTGTTATTGGTCTGTTCAGATATTTTATTTCTTCGTGATTTCTTGGTAGTTTGTATGTTTCTAGGAATTGATAAATCACAATTTCCAATTTCTTGGCATACAATTGTTTAATCACTTTGCATTTCTGCAGTATCAGTTGTAATGTCTCCTCTTTCACTTATGAATTTATTTGAGTCCTCTCTCTCTTTTTTTCTGTTGGCATATCTAATGGTTTGTGTACTTTGCTTATCTTTACAAAGAACCAATTCTTAGTTTTGCTAATTTTTACTATTGTTTTCTGTTCTCAGTTTCCTTTTTTTCTGTTCTAATGTTTATTATTTCCCTCTTGGTAACTTTGGTTTTAGTTTGTTCTTTTTTAGTTCTTTGAGGTAGAATGTTAGGTTGTTTATTTGAGATCTTTCTCTTTTTTTTTTCTCTCTGATATATGCATCTGTAGCTATAAACTCCTCTTAGAACTGCTTTTTGCTGTGTCTCATGAGTTTGGATATGTTGTATTTCCACTGTCTCAAGATATTTGTTAATTTAACTTAGGATTTCCTCTTTAATACATTAGTAGTTCATGAGTGTGTTATTTAATTTTCACGTTTTTGTGAACCTCCCTCCCAGCTTTCCTCCTTTTATTGATTTTTAGTTTCATACCATTGTTTTCAGAAAAGATACTTGATATTTCTGTCTTCTTGAATTCGTTGAGAACTATTTTGTGGCCTAATATACGATCTATTCTAGAAAATGTTCAGTGTATGTTTCAAAAGAATGCATATTTTGCTGCTATATTGAATGGAATGTTTTATATATGTTATATTCGGTTTGTATGTAGTTGTTCAAGCCTGTTCTTCTCTTTCTTTCTTTCTTTCTTTCTTTCTTTCTTTCTTTCTTTCTTTCTTTCTTTCTTCTTTCTTCTTTCTTCCTTCCTTCCTTCCTTCCTTCCTTCCTTCCTTCCTTCCTTCCTTCCTTCCTTTCTTCCTTTCTTTCTTTCTTTCTTTCTTTCTTTCTTTCTTTCTTTCTTTCTTTCTTTCTTTCTTTCTTTCTTTCTTTCTTTCCTATCCACTGTTGAGACCAGGACTGATGACCATGCTCCTCAGTTGGGCAAGGTCACTACCCTGATTCTTAGTTGGCAGAGAGTGGCAGGGGGCTACAGGCCCTGTTCCACAATTGGTCTGAGATCCCTGTATAGGAGAGGCCACAGGCTATTCAGTTATGGGGCAGGATCTTACAAGGACTCCATACTGAATGGGGTTGTAGGTTGGCTCCACTTCTAGGCAATACCATAGGCTGGATGCCAAGGCTCCTCAGGATCACTATTTGAGCTTCCTGGTCATGAAGGGCCAGAGGTGATGCTCAGCAGATGGGAAGGACTGTTGGCTTGGTTCCCTGTCTGGGCAAGTTGTAGGATGTGTTCTCTGGCTGCTGGGTGTTGTGGCTACGCTTCACAGAGTGGTGGGACCAGATGCGAGGTTCAGCAGCTGGGGAGGCTGAAGCAGTAAACCTGCTCCCCGGCCAGGGGGTGCTGGGGGGTCTGCTCCACCGCTGGTATGGCCCTGTGGCTTATAATTCAAGCCAGGCAGAACTGCCAACTGGACTCCCCGGCCCGATGAAGTGACCTGTTGGGCTCCCATGGTTGGCAGAGCCTCAGGCGCCGCTGTCAGCAGGGATGCAGGCTGCTAAGAACTGAACACTGGTTGCCAGAAACCAGGGGTTTAAAAGCAGTTGAACTTGTCAGAGTCTTGCAGTGATCTTGTGAGGTGAGACCTGAGTAGTCCTCCTGGGAAGCATCTTGCAACTCTGGGGAAGCCGAATGTCCACTTGGCTTCTCTTTTTATCACTAGAGAAACTGGAGGCCCTGGGGGGCCCTCTTGGGTGGCAAAGTACTAGCCTGAGAGTAGTTGACGTGGTCAGAGTGAAGCTCTCCCCCTTCCTCTTCTAATGGGCTCTTCTCGGTCTCTGCTGCCCAAGGGAGGCCTTCAGCTTCACTTCATTTTTCCGAGACCTCCGTAATGGTGTCTTGTTTATGGATAATTCCTAGGTGGTCTTTTTGTGAGATGGACAGAAATTAAGTATGATACACATCACTATTTCTATTATGTCATTTTAAAATGTTTTTAAAATGCAAACTGGATCATGACTTATCCCCATTTTATATCCTTCAAAGGCTTTTCAAGGTTTTTAGGATAAAGCTTGGCTCAACAATCCTGACTCTGAATAACTTGGTTTCTACTCCCTGTCTCCTTACCTACCACTCTCTCCCTCTCCTTCTAGTCTAGAATTTATCGAAGTATGGTGGTTGATACAACACATCATAATCACCTTGTTATTTTAGAACTATTAAGTAAACACTTTATATGTGGGGCCTGGTAATCTTAATTTTAAGCAAGCTTCATGGATGATTCTCATTAAACTTAAATTAGAAAATCACTACACAACTCCCTATTAGCCTAGCCTTTTCTCTGTTTCTCAAATATGTTCACTTAATTTCTATTTTGAAGTCTTTAAATGTGCAATTTTCTCAGGCTGGAATGTTGGATTTTTCACTCTTGTTCTGAGATGAATTTTTAATTATGCTAACCTTCCAATTTACATGTTGGTTTCTTAAGGAGGTCTTCCACTGGGGCTCCTTGGCTAAATTATATCTTCTTATATATTCTCTTCACTTCCTTTAACTTTCATAGCACTTAGGATGTTGGTAATTAAATACTTATTTATGTATTTATATTTTCATCTCCTCCACAAAACCATGTGCTCCCGAGGGCCACAAGTTTTATCTCCTTTCTTACACAGGGTTGCTGTACTATCATTTTGTGTTGTATCCTGCTTTTCACTCCTATTGTGGCTGGCGACCACCTTAATCCTTGCTCTTATCACACTGTGCTACAATTTTCTCTCTACTATCTGTCTTATATTAGCATGTGAAATTCTTGAGGGAAGAGACCAACCATGTTTGAAACACTATCTAGCAAAATAAGTTGAAAATAGTAGGGGCATTAATGAATACTTGACGAATGAATGAATGAATGAATGAATGAATGAATTACTGGTGTGATTTGTTATGTTTTAGGGAACAGACTGTGATTTCAAAATTTCTAAATCTACAAAATACTGAAGGCTGTTTGGATTCTTCTGAATTAGAAAAAATTATCCCATTTTTTCCATTAATATTGGGTCTATTTTAAACTATGTTGTGAATGATTTATAGACTAGAAGAAAACATAAAAGAAAATTTTTGCAATCCTGGATTAAGCAGAGGTTTCTTAGATACATTACAAAAAGCACAATCCATAAAAGAAAAAAGATTGATAAACTGGATTGCATTAAAATGAAGACTTTTGCCTATGTATGGCATTATTAAGAAAATAAAAAGACACAAACTAGGAGAAATATTTGAAATCACATATTTGAAAAATGACTTGAATCCAGTTTACATAAGAATCCTCAAAAGGCAGTAATGAGAAAACCATCAGCCTAGTGAAAAAAGAAATGAGCACAAGATTTACAAAGACACTTGAAATTATAGGAATGGCAAATAAGCACATGAAAAGATGCTTAACATCATTAGTTATTAAGAAAATGCAAATAAAAACTACAATATGACAGCGTAGCACATCTATTAAAATAGCTTAAACAAGCACACAAAATAACTGAAAATACCAAGGGCTGGCAAGGATGTGGAGCAATGGAAGCTCCCATATATTGCTTCTGGCAATTCAAAATAGTGCAGTCACTTTTTAAAACAGTTGGGCCGTTTTTGTAAAGTTAAACATACTTACCAAATGACCTAGCAACCGTACTCCTAAGTATTTACCCAAGCTAAATAAAATTTTACATTCACAGAAAAACATGTATGTCAATATTAATAGAGGCCTTATTAGTAATCACTAAAAACTGCAATCAGTCCAAACTGAGGTACATCCATACCTGGCAATAAAAAGAATGAAATGCTGGTATCACGATAACAGGAATGGGTCGCAATTGCATTTTTCTGGATAAAGGCGCCAGACTTAAAAACAAAAATCATAAACTGCATGATTCCATTGATATAATATTATGGAAAACATAAAAATATAGGAATGGAAAATAGAACCATGGGTGCCAGGGGCCTGGAGTGTAGGAGGGGTGGATTGCAGAGGGGAGGAGGAAATTTGGGAGGATTATCAAACTGTTTATTGTTCTACATCCTGATTGTGATAGTGGCTACATGGCTATATGTGTTTGTCAAAACTCACAAAGTGGTACACTACAAGGATGAATTTTATTCTATGTAAATTATGCCTTATCACAAAAATGAAATGTCAGTGACAGAGACTTTCTGTGTAATTTATGCTTTCAAAGTCCATGTGTTACCACCATTTGCTTTCGCTGTTCTGAATATAAGCAATGTCGGCATGTATGGTTGCATGCCTGTTTAAGAAGAAATGTAGGACAAATTATAGATTTAAATAGCCTTAACTGTTGTCTGAAAGTAGAAGTCATTAAAGCTATTTGACTAATAGCAGCTTGAAAAAACTCTAGCTTCATGCTAGAGCCTTACATTGCTGAGTGGCTGGATTCCAGGTAAAATGATTGATTGCATTATTGAGGAACACATGTTTTACTGGTCTACCTATAAATTACCTTTAGCTCCAGGGCTACCGTAATAGGTTTTCATTTCAGAGCATTTTCCTCCATTTAAAATTCCATGATTTTTTTCAATCTGATCATATGCCCATTTCTATCTTGTTCATTTGTGGAACTAAGCTCAGTTTTATCCTATTCTGTAGACAACTATCATTGTGTCGAAGTGCCTAAAATGCTGGAAGTAACTGTTTTGAATGACTGATTTCTGAGGGAGCAAAAAAGAATATGGAGGTCTTTCTTGGCACATTCTCTTTGCAGGGGAAAGGTCAGTAATTCAAGACAAATCCTATTTCATACCTCTAGTAAGGGGTCACAAAGAGCCAGTCATACTCATATATTGAAAAAGACCTCTCTCCATTTTATGACAAGGGACAAAAATCCTTACAGACAGCTATGACCTTTAACATTCAATATTAGTTCATTTAAATACACGTTCACCTGCAAATTATTTATTAAACCGATATTTTGCCTTCTAAATGACAACGTTTCCTTCTTTATTTCCCTGTCTTATGGAATTTCTACCAATATACGTGCCCAACAACCTTTAGTTGTTTGAAGGACAAAGGGTGTTTTTGAAAAGACATTGACAAACCCCCACTATATATTGGTCCAGCAGAGTGGTGATTCAATTATCTCCACCAGGTCACTGAACACCAACGGTGGCTCTTCTGTCACAAGCTCTGCCTCCTTCCATCCAAGTCCCACAATCCAAGTCCTTCTCTGTCTGGTGGCATTATCACAGCCTGCACCCTCGTGGGCTCCATACTTCAACTTGTCCTTATTCATAGACACTTAAAGCAATTTCCTTTATGCAGATCTTGATTTGTTATCAGAAATCAATATTTTGAAGACATTTTCCTCCATGGATTACTATCATTGCAAAATCAAAATATTTTGCGATTGCTGAAAGCTCACAGAAATATTCTGTGCATGAGCTGACAGGAAACTGTAATCAAATTGTCAAGCAATTGCTCCGACTGTGGCAAAGTGAGGATGCTAGATTACATGTGTCAGCATGTGAAGATAACGGCTGTGCAGCCAACGGCAGCCTGAAGGCTTGATAGGAGACGGCAGGTTTATCCCTGGAAACTGCAACCCATCGTGGACAGTTGTGCCACCTCAGCACTCCTTTGTTTGCATTAGGAACCCTTTATGGTCAACAAAGTGTCTCCGTTTAACCATTTGGAAAGCATTCTGAAAATTCCCGGCAAAGTATGCCCTGTCAATTAATCTGTGCTAATCTGCAAGCCAGGGTTAAACAACTAATGGTTTCGAATGGGTGATCTTGGTCAGCCAGTCTCAGCCTGGACCTACTGGCATTAATACATTCATTTCACAGGAGGGACTATTACAGCAAGGGAGCAAATGCTCTTCAACTAAAATGGGTAAAATCCTTTATCCGGTGGCCTGTTTGCTTGGGTATTAAAAGATTTATTGCCAGGCTCTTCTCTCCTGGTTTCCCTCTGGTCTCTGCAGGACTCTCGAGGTTCTTCGACACTCTCCCCTCCTCCCATGGCAGCTTGCAGCCTCCACCAAGGGCTTCCAAGGATATCCATTATTCAGTGCCTCTGGGCCTGCTGCTACCTCCACGGCCTAATCACTCAGTGGCCGCTGTATCTTCTCCCCCAGAGGCAGGGGGAGGTTGTGGAGTCTGAGGTCAGGATGTGCTGGCTTCTTCGCTCTTTTATCCATCTTGGCAGCCAGATATTTTAAGGTGCTATATTTATTATTCAGTTGTGATGACTGATGCTGTGGTATACGAGGTGTTTACTAAATAAATACATATTTTATGATGTGCATTATTTATTAAGTTAAACATTATTTCACTCAAGTGTATCTTCTGGTATTCTTTTTTTTCCTTTTTTAAAAAATTTTCCCCGCTTTATTTTCTGAATATAATCCTGCACATGAGGCCCACTGTTGGGAGTACCTGGGATATTTTCTGGGAAGAGTCTGGCACTTGAGGAAGCTACATTAACTCTTTCTGGCCCTTCGGCTACCACTTTATGATTGCCTATTTTGATACCCTGGGAGTTGACCACAGCCACCTGAATTGACACAGCTCCCTGGAGTCCTTTCAGGAAGTGGCGAAGTTTTTTTAAAGTTTTTTTTTTTTTTTTTTTAAACAAATCCTGCAGATCTCCCCCATAGACTTGGCTATCTGCTTCTTTGGAGCATGACTGTGTGTAATTCCAGCTAGTCAAAGGGAAGCAGACCATGGAAACGACTAGGGCTTGTGATTTGGGTGTATTCACTCCATTTGCTTCCCCTCCCAGGCCATCACGTTCCCCCAACACTCCTCTAGTCTTGAGGCAACACAGGTAGCTTCAGGGAGTAGGTGATAATCTTCTCAGTGCCTGTTTTCATTTTTAAAGAAGTCAGTGAGGAGCAGAGTTGCCCTCCCAGGATATCCTAAGCTCCGGGAAGAAAGAACAGAAAGGTTTAAAGTGGCATGTAACCTGGCCCATGATAGGTGTCCAACCCGGGCTTTTGAATTTTCAAATACACTGTGGAAGAAGGTGGAGGTAACTCCTTACTGTCGATGATGTTTTATATAAGTAAAATGCTTTATTTAACAATTATTAGGTAAGCAGTAGCTGGTGACGTTGTTAGAGAGCATCAAATAAACCAGATATCAAAATCTGGTATTTTGTTGGTGTTTTTCTAGCCTCCCTCAAAGTACCCCGCACAGCAGAGCATATTGGGAATCCTGCTTCTTAAGATGGGTCACAAGAAATCTTCCAAGTATTTTATGAGCCTTAGATTGATAACAAGCCCATTTCTTTTTTTTTCAAAATTTTGTTGAAATTCTAGTTAGCTAACATACAGTGCAATATTGGTTTCAGGGGTAGAAGTCACTGGTTCATCATTTATATACAACACCCCGTGGTCATCATAACAGGTGACAGGTCCATTCTTAATAGCTGTTGTTTCTACCTGGAGCCAGAGTACAAATGGAGGCCCCTGGCTGGTATTCTGGGCCTTCTGATGCGGAAGTCTGGCTGGGGCCCTGGTTGCTGGCCAGTCTCTGGGCAGTGCAGAAAATCACCACGAGGAGTCAATTACCTGTTGTCTCACATTGTCTGCCTTGTGTGTCATGGGGTATATTGTCTTTACCTACACTGTCTGAATGCTTGAAAGCAGCATTTGCAGGGCTTTTGCAATCTTTACAGTGACTGGCATAGCGCTGTGGATATAGCAATAATATAATGTAATAATAATTTTACTCTTTTATGACTTCGTAATGATTTAGGCTTTGCAAAACTCCTTGAATCCCAAACCTGTGAGATAAATATTAGATACAGGCGCAATGCAACTATATTTAAAGAAGAATGATGTATGACTTAGAAAATGCACCCTTGCAACTTAAATCCATTGTTTTCAATAAAGCTGTTCTGAGCCCTCTCCTTCCTCAACTAAGCTCACCATCATGTTCCTCTGGGGTTAGCAGCCATTAATCTCTATTCTTTCTATGATCCCATAACAACTGTTCATATATTTCTTTTTAGCAATTCCTGTACTCTATTTTTATTATTGTTCTTTGCGCATGCATCTTAGCTCCTCTCTGCGAAATGCTAGGGAAAGGATTTCACTCACTTTTGCATTGTGCTGTACCTTGCATAAAGACTTATCCTTTGAAGTCACTCAGGAAATGTTTGAATTGAAATCTGGGAAACAGCTAAGGTAGCATGTCTCCATTAAATGCACTTTGAGGTGACAATAAGTATTGGGACAAATAAATCACCTTTTATGCTCTGTACACCCTGACACCATACCCTCAAAAATACAATATGGTGTGCTACTACACAAATAAAGCCTTTGCTAAAAGGTGATTTTAAATTTGAAAACTGGCTTATTTCATTACATAAGATATCCATACCTTCACTGATAAGGGTCTATCTAGCCAGTTGACTTGATAAAATCACGGATTAACATAAAAATAGTACTTAAAAATTACTAATTGAAGAGTGATAAGTTTCCCTCTTCGAACTGTTATTTAATAAATATTACAACAGTGCTCATGGTCAATGTATTAGTTTTTATCAGAGCACTGTTCTTTAGGCAAAGTTATTAATGATTGTAGAAGGGAGTGGGTAATAGGTATACAAAGCTCCAAGGCTGCATGAATTTGCTACTTGCAGTGATACAATGTGAACTGCTTTTAACTTCAACAATGAATTAGAATATTTCCTGTTCCTTATGAAAAGACTTTTGCACATCACAATACACAATTTCCTTCTACCATTCCACCCACTCATTATATTAAAAATATTGTTTAAAATATTTTAACAGTAACTCCTCAATGATGACTGAATAGTGGTTATTTTTTTCTATATCACCTGTACTAAGTGATACCAAAATCATGGGTCGGAGTCTTACAGCTATGAGCAGAGGAATTGTGTTAGAGGTGGAGATGCAAATGATGTTTTTGGGAACCCTAATTACTGACATATCATTTATTTCAAATAGCTCACATCCAGGGAGGGGGTGGGGAGTGCTTGACATTCTGGGAACTGCACCTCCTTGTTGACTCTGTCCTAAACACCACCTGAGAGTTCTTAATCATTCCCATACGTTTCTTTTCTCCCTTCCAGATAGAGCCGCATCCGTCTTGAAGTGATGAGCCTTCTGGGAGTACTTTGCAAGTGATTTTTTTCTTGGGCCTAGAATGAAAACATGTTGAACAATTAAAAACCAAAAACTGTCTCCAGAAGCTGGGAAGTGGCACTGAGTAGCCATGTCATGACTTTTGTTCCTCCATCCTGCTGATGCCATGGAAATCAGATAATAAATAGCAAAGGTTACCTGATTGTGAAGACTTTCTTTATTAAATTCTTTTTCTTTCTTTCTTTCTTTCTTTCTTTCTTTCTTTCTTTCTTTCTTTCTTTTTTTTATTCTCTCAATCTGCATCTCTTCTTTAAAAAGCCCAATCAAAGTTTGCTGTCAGGGACATGTGGGTGGCTCAGTGGTTGAGCATCTGCCTTTGGTTCAGGACATGATCCTGGAGTTCTGGGATGAAGTCCTGCATCAAGCTCCCCGCAGGGAGCCTGCTTCTCCCTCTGCCTGTGTCTCTGCCTCTCTCTCTCTGTGTCTCTCATGAATAAATAAATAAAATCTTAAAAGAAAGTTTGTTGTCAAATACGCTGACTGCAAGGGTTGATGAATTTGGGTATCTTTCACCATAACTCTCAAAATCCTACCACTTTCCCCATTCCTTCTAATCTCAAATCCAATGACCCCTTCTCAAGTTTATCCTTTTTGATCTCTTAAGCACAGTATTATGTTGTACTAATTTTATTTTTCTTTAAAAATAAAATGTTCAGAACTTTTAAGTGTACTCATTCCTTTCAGTCTAGAATTGTTCTACTTTTATCTATTCTTTACTTCCTTCTCTTTTATGCACTCATTGTAGTTATTGTTCTTGATCTGTACAACATTCTATTTTCAAGTCCTCAACATTTAAGTTAGGACTATTTTTTCCAGGACTTTCTTTTGAGGAGAGGTTCAGCAAGGTAAGGGGTCAGGGAAAATTTAACAGTAATAGCACACAAAATTAACATTCATAGGAATTAGGATGTTCAAAACTGAACAAAAAGATGTTTGGATTTTCTTTGTTGCTCACACTCTCAGGGGAATCCCTCTTTCCTCCCAAATCCAGACACTTCTACCTCTTTTCCTGACTTTTCATCCCTTTTTCTTTCTGGCAACCGTTTTGATTATTCCAGTTTTCATGCATCTGTCTGAGAGAAATCCAGCCACTCTGGACTGCAAATTTTGATGGAAACAGAATAGTTATGGGGCTGTGAAATGGGGCGTACTTTTGTTGTTTTCTTTCTCTGAGACAGACTTATATGGTAACATTCTTTATTTCCCAGGCCTAGTAGTTGCCATATAATCAATATAATCTCCTATAATTCTTCAGACTGAAAGGTTTCTACCTCCTTCTTCCATGTTGGTTATTTTTGGATTCTACTATGGAATAAATGTATCTCCTCAAAATTCACAAATTGAAGTTCTTAGTTTCCAGTGGGGTGACATTTGAAGGTGGGAGTGATTAGGTTTAGATAAGATCATGAGGTAAGATCCCCATGATGGGATTAATGCCCTAGAAAAAGGAAGAGACACGAGATCTCTGTCTCTGTGCATGGACCAAGTAAAGGCTATGTAAGTACATAACCAGGAGTAGGGCCTTCACCAAGACCCTGACCATGCATCTGACCACGATCCTCATCTTCTAGCCTCCAGAATCATGAGAAATAAATGTTTGTTGCTAAGCCACTCTGGATATGGTATATCATCATAGCATCTTGAACTAAGACAGATTCCTAGGCCTCATGAATCATGTCTTCAATAGAATACAAGCAAAGAGTTAAAGAGCTGATAGTTTGGAGAGACAGCTCTTTACCGGAATAAAAAAACCGTAAAAAAACAAAACAAAATGAAACAAAAACACAACAACACAGGGATATATATATAGATATATAGATATATAGATATATAGATATATATTTTTCCCACTTTTTCTCACTTTATCCTTGCACTAGTTAGTGGCTGTGTCACCAAGGAGTGGAATTGGGAATTAGCTATAACTTCCCCACCCCTGCCCTATAATCCCTATTAGTGTTTTAAACAAAAATAAAAATAATGTTTAAAATCTAGTCCAAAATGGTTCTTGTTATGAAACACAGCTTCATGAAATGGATATTTCCTATCCTGAATTTCCCAATGGGTGTGTCATAAATCCTGCAAATTAGCAGTGAAGGTAAAGCTTTTATAATAAAGAACATTGAAACCATTAAAAATATATATTAAAGATTATAAAAACATTTAAAATTATTATGAACATTTGAGTATTATTCAGAAACTAACTCTGGTAGGTTGCTGAATAGAGTAATTGTGGTGTTAGTCCTTAGGACTCTAGAGATACTCACCATATCACCTTCTTCATACCTTTTTGTTGAATCACTTCCATTTGGTTTAGTTAATTTTTCAGTGGGTGTGTTGTTTTTTTTAAGAGCAGGGTCCTGAAACCATACCAATTCACTTGAAACTTTCGCTTTACTAATTACGTGTTGTCTGACTGTGGGCAAAATTATAAAAATTGTTACTCGGATTTCTCATTTATAAAATGGAGATAATGCTGATACCTACCTCAGGTGGTTATTGTGAGGATTAAATAAACCACATAAGTGGATAAAGCAATGCTTGACACACACACATTCATGCTCAGGAAATAGGAGAGATCATGATTATGATTATAATTATGATCATTATCAGGTATACATAAAAAACCTAATTAATTTAAATATTTTTTCTAAATGTGTTTTTTTCTTATATAACTACTTTTATTATTTTTATATGAACAATGGATCAAAGTATGCTGCTTAAGTTTTGTAATGAATTATTTTTTCTCAAAGTAAAATTATTTCCTCAAAACAAATAATACTGAATATTTGTAAAAAGAACATTTGTAATATATTATTTTCAGAATTTTAAACATTAATGTAAATTGACATTTTATTCTTTGCATAATGCATATTTAATCCTTTATATTTTAAGAAAATATGTCTTTAAATTTTCTTAAGGATGCAGAGAATATAGACTTATATTTTGCAAAATGCATTTTTTTAATGTTTCATAGCCTATGATCCCTTAAAGTACTTTCTATTTAAATGGTTTTTACAGGCATGTTTTCCCATCTTAATGGATAAACTTTTGATTAAAGCTGGAAAGCTATCATACTCCCAGGACCATTCCAATGATGTGAAATACTAAGCCCTTATTAAGCAGTTGAGTGAGAATTTCCTAAATATACATTTGAAAGTCCTTAAAATTCTTTTCTTCTTCACTTTAAATATATATAATATATATATTGGATAAAACATTAGCCTGTGAATCAATGAATCATTATAAACAAATTCTCTGGTATCTTACCTCAAAACATTTTGAACCTTTTTCTCAAAAAGTGCTGAACTTCTTAAAAGAATGTTTTACTTATCTATTGCTATATAAGAAATTATCCCAGTACTTAATAGCTTAAAATAATAAACATTTATTATCTCAAAATCTCTATGGGTCAGAAATTCAGGCATGGCTTTGCTGGGTGCTATGGCTTAAAGTCAGTCATGAGCTTCATTGAAGTCAAATTTTTGGACAGGGTTATGGTCTCATCTGCAGGCTTGACAGGAGAAAGATTCACTACTAAATTCACCTCTATGGTTGTTGGAAGGTTCTACTCCTTGTAGGCTATTGGACTAAGGTGTTAGTTCCTCACTGGCTCTTGGGTAGAGGCCTCCCTTGATTCTTTACCAAATGAATGCTCCACAAGACAGCTCACATCATGACAACTGGCTGCCCTGAGAGGGGTGAGTGAGCCAGAGAACAAGCGAAAGAGAGTATCTAAGACTGAAGTCACTTTTTTTTCTTTAACTTAATGTAGAAATTGACATTACAATACTTTTGCTGTAGTATATTTGTTCAAACAAATCCACTGAAGGGAAGAGTCATACAAGAACATGAATACTAAGAAGTAAGGGTAATTAGTTGCTCTTTAGAGGCTACTTTATAACAGAGTATGCCAAAAACCCATTTCACCAACACTCTTCCTTTGCTCAGTTGATAGCAACCACTTCTTTCTAGTTGTTCAATCCCAAACCTCAGAGTCATCCTTGAATGCCACTCCATTCTGTGAGGAAAGCTTGTCAGCTCTATTTCAAAAATAACTACAGACCTCCATTGCTATTATCTTAGCCCTAGATACCACCATCTTTGTTTAGATTACTGAAAGAGCTTCCTAACAGGTGATTCCACTTTTACTCTTACTCACCATAATTTTATTCTCTATATGGCAGCAAAAGTGACTCCATAAAATAGAAATCAAATCACATTACTCTGTTTAAAATCTGCCTTGGCTTTCCATTTCACTCAGAGTAGAAGCCAAAATTTACAATGGCTTGCGAAGCTCTACATGAGTTGGCTCTTTATTCTTTGTCGCTGTCTTCCATCACATGCTCCAACTACAACCACACCGACTTTCTGGTCCAAGGGCCATATCTATAGCTCTCTCATTTGTCTAGAAGAGTCTTCCCTAGATATCTGCTTGGCTAACTTTCTCTACTATTCCAATTCTCTCTTAAACCGTCTTGGAAAGGTATAACCTGTTTCATATTCCAATCTGGTCCCCTCCTCCGTTCCTTCACTCTGATCTACACTTTCTTTCATCGAAAGTGGTACATAGCACAATTCATTTGGATTGAATTGTGTCCCTCCAAGAAAATTCACATGCTGAAGTTCTAACTCCTACTACCTCTGAATATGACATTACAGTTATAATTAGTTAAGATGAGGTCAAATTTGATTAGAGTGGACCCCTAATCCAATATGACTAGTGTCCTTATAAAGAGGAGAAATTAGGACATGGACAAGAAGAATGTCATGTGCATATGGAGTCAAAAATCAAGGTGATGGGTCTTCAAACAAGGAATGTCAAAGATTTCTGGCAAAAGCTGGAACAGAGGCATAAAACAGATTTTTCCTCACAGACCTCAAGAGATAAAAACACTGGCCTACATCTTGATCAGAGCTTTTTAGCATTCAGACTTTAACAGACGATAAATTTTTGTTGCGTAAGCCACTTTACTTATGGTACCTTGTTATGGTAGACCCAGCAAACAAATATTTTAACATATTAGGGAATTTAAGTTTTATATAGTTTACTGTGTCTTGCTTTGTTGGAATGTAATCATCTCAAGGGCAGGAATCTTTGCATATTTTGTTCATTGACAAAGATACATGCTTGTCATATAATAAGGTTTAGATAAATGATTACTAAATAAATGACCAAGAAACAAATTTGCCCCACGAGATCATTTATACAATATTAATTTATGCTCAAAGAACTAATTACAAGGCTCTGTAATGCCCAAATAGAGAAGGGCTCCATCAACTGTAGAGTTTTTGTTTTAATAGCCTGCCTTGAAACTGCTAATGCAATACATGGGATCAGTGATGCAAAGAAAATAGGAAGTGTACCACTTCTTGATTAATGCAATTTGTAGACACATTGAGGACATTTTGGATAACAGAGATCACATTAATCTAGAATACTTTTAGATTAAAGAAGTTTCATTACAGATTGGATAGTACTTTAGTAATAGTGCTAGTGAGAAGCTCTAAAGAGAAACTCTTTGAAGAACTTTATTTGTTCTGTAAAATACCAAAAGAGCCTACAGGAGATGAAATGTTTAAATTGGTAAGTGAATGCTTTGATACACACCAGATAGAAACCCTACATAAATTTGCCCTGATAGTGAGGGAACAATGACAGAAAGTTGTAAAGGCTTTCACATACAGCTCATATTATAAACCTTAAGATTTAAGAAACACATTATTTTCTTCACAGCGAGGCTTTCAGATGTAGACATTTGCTATCGATCAGAATTCCACATTAAATGATGTTATCAAAATGGTGAATCTAATAAAATCTACGCAGCTCCATCCTATTTTCAGCTTTATGTGAAGAAATAGGATCAGATGCCAGTCTTTCTGTTTCATACTGAATTGTGTTGCTCATCCAAAGAAAAACTTCTGTCAAAAATTAATAAGCTGTAAGAATCAAAAACATTTTTTTTCCGAATGATTCCCTGTTGAATATTTTTGAAGCATAGTTAGTGGCTTGCTAAACTTTACATTATTCAGCCACTAGAGGAACTTACTGAAAACTCTAAGGATTCCATAAAAACATTAGCATGCACAGAGTTTACAGATTCAAAATGAAAATGAAATCTTAAAAACACAGAGCAAAAAACATTTTAATAATGCTATTTAGTGGATATTAAATTTTAATCTTAATGAAGAATTATTAATATCCAGTAGATCAATACTTGGCTGTATGTAAGGAAAAGCCTTATCATTATTTGGAATGCTTAATATGAAAAAGTTATATTGGGTTTGAAATCCAAGCATATTATCACAAAATTTTTCAAAATTACATTGGTCAATGGATGGGAAAAAAAAAGAGCTGTTCAATGTCATGACATAAAAGTTAGAGAAAGTAAACGATCTAAGTTCTGGCAATGGGGAAAATTCCATCCAGGAGTCAAAAAGCTATTAGTAATCTTCCAACATTTGCTGCCTTTACTTATGTGAATAAAGTTTCTCATCAATGGTTGTTCAAATGAAGAGGTCATCTGTTTTCATTACTTATTTCTACATAGCAAAACACTCCAAAATTTTATTAATTTGTTAATAAAGCTAAAGCCATAATTTATTATTACTGCTCACAGTTCTGTGTACTGACTGTACATCGTGCACAAAGTGGCATCAATTGTCAACTGGCTCTATAGTCATTTGCAATTTGACTAAGATGAGTATCCAAGATAACTGGCAGGGGATGCTCGCCGTCAGCTTCTAACTCTACTGGAGTTGTCAACCCGAGGGCTTACATTTGGCCTCTCCATGCAGCTTACGCTTTTCCTTTGTGGCAGCTTTGTTCTGAGATGGGCAATTCCTGAAATAAGAGTTTCGAGAGACCCAGATGAGGTGTCAAAATTTATAAGACTTTGTTTCAAAAGTTCAAAAATATTACTTTGGCTGTATTTGATTGGTTAAATGAGTCACCAAGAAAGTCCTAAATTCAAGTGAGGGGGGCTAGATTCTACTTCACGATGTGAGCAGTAGCATGTATTTACAATAAGGGAAGGAATTCATAGAGGCCATCTTACAGATGCTCTATCAGGTAAAGTTTTTATGAGAAATTGAATAAAAACACAGAATAAAATATGGATTAAAATATACCCATTGAAGCAAATTTAAGTAAATAATTAATAATAAGAAAATATGTTATTTAGAAGTAGGATATACTTTATGGATAGGATTAATGATTGCCTTTCTCATAAGATAGGCTCAATATTTGTTGGCTCTTATTGGATGTTGCTTTTTCAGTTATTGGACTTGTGATTAAAGTCAGAATAGCGATGATAACAACTAGCATTTATATAGTAATTAGTGGATGCCAGGCATCCATGTTCTTTGTAAATATCAATTTATATAATTAAAGCCTTATAATTAACCTGTGAGGTAGGTATTATTGCTAGTTGCATGTTAGAACTGTGATGCAAGAATTGAGAAACAGAAAAGTTAAGTAATTTGCCCATGGTCACACAGCAAGTAGGTGGTAGAGCCAGCATATAAACCTAGGTATTTTGGTGCCCAGGTTCTTAACCAGTATATTACTTATGCAGAATATAATTTTGGTGAAGGAAAACTAGAGATGCATCAGCTGCAGGTCAACTAAAATAATAGATTGTTTTATTTCATATTCACTTGTATTATAATGTACTTGGTGAATAATGTGTTTCCACTTAAATGGTAACACCTAGAATCCAGATCTTGGTTTTTTAACACCATTCTTCAATAAAAGGATTCAGGACTCCTTAGAGAAATAGCTGACTCTAGGGCTGAGGTAGGATATGTACAAGATAAGCCTGGAGTATTTTGTAGTGCCAGAAGGTAAGAAAATGCTGAAAAACAAAAAGCAACACAAAGTACCACTGAGGAATTTCAAAGGAATGAAAGCCAACTTGAAAGAACTCCTACTGGCCAAATAGGGATCAATTTGAGCAACAAAATAAATAGCATAGTATAACTCAAAGCATAAAATAAATATTCATGAGTCCATCCTGCTATAAATAAACAATGGGATAAATAAATGAAGAACTGGTAAATCGCCCTCAGAAAAAATTTTGAAATAATCTATATAACTGCTCCTCTAGGAGGTTTAACTTCATCTCCCATGGCTTTAGGGTGAGCGGCACTTAGTGACTCACTTCCAAAGAACAGAGTTTGGAAAGGGAAAAATGATAACCTTACAGTGAAGACACCCGACAGACATCACATTAACCAGGAGATCAAGTTTCACTTCGCCAATGATAAATAATGTTGATGTCATGTACTTCCTGATATGAGGTGATGAGAAGGGCACTGATCATGAGAAAACATATTTAAAAATCCAAATTGAGGGATGTTCGATGGACTACCTGACAGCAGTCTTCAAAGTGTCAAGGCCATGAAAAATAAGGAAAGCCTGAGAACCTGTCACAGACCAGAGGACACCAAGGAGACGCGGCATGACAACCAAATGCAGTGCAATACTCTGAACTGCACCTTAGAACAGAAAAGAGATGCTGGCAGAAAAACCAGTGAGTGAAAAGAGAAGAAAGTATGTAGGTTAGTTAATGATTAAGTTAATTTCTTCATTTTTAAAAAATGGAAAAGCTGGGTGAGGGGTTTACTGGAACTCTCTGTACTATTTTTGTGACTATTCTGTAAATCTCAAATTATTCCAAAAATGTTATGGAAATAATAAAATAGGAGAACATATTTATCTACATAGTATAATCCCTAGTAAGAATACACACCCAAACACAAACACAAAGGAAAACAGGCTGGAAGGAAATATATCATTAAATACGAACTGTGGGTATCTCCAGGTTTGAGGTTATGGATTAATTCTTTCTCCCCTTAATATTTGTCTATAGTTTTCAATTGCCTATAATGAGCATATTTTACTTTCATAATTAAAAATGTGAAAAAAGGAAAAGCAATGTAGTATAAACACAGCTTATGAACAGCATTTGTTAGCATTCTCGGAATGTTAATTGATGCAAATGAGAATGTTAACTAATTTTTTCAAGTAGCTAAGAAGCAGTATAGTGGAAGCTTGGACGTTAGTTGGGTAGAGCATCTGGAGGGTATAGACTAGCTTCCTGTTTTCTAGCTTCCTCACTTTGGGGAAAGATGTGCCAGTGCTATTGGTGGTTTATTTCAATTCTTCATTAAAAAACCTAAACCTAAAAACCTAAAACCTAAAAGACCTAACTTTACAAATTGTTGAGTTTGTCTGCACCCCAGTTTCCTTATTTGGGACTAAATTAAGTCCTAAAGAGAAGGACTGGAATTAAATGTGTTAAGTATTTTGTAAAGAGTACTTTAAATGGGGCACCTGCGTGGCTCAGTGGTTGAGCATCTACCTTTGACTTGGGTTGTGATCCTGGGGTCTTAGGATCGAGTCCCACATCGGGGTCCCTGCAGGGAGACTGCTTCTCTCTCTGCCGATATCTCTGCCTTTCTCTCTGTCTCTCTCATGAATAAATAAATAAAATCTCAAAGAAAGAGAACTATACAAATGGAAGAGGTTAGTAGTAGTGGTGGTGGTGGTGGTGATGGTGGTAATCGTAATAGCAGTTGTAGTAATAATAGTCATAATTTGCTAATGTGATTGTTCAGTATTGTTCAATGAAATGTGGTTATCTTGTGTTGGGTCCTGAAATAGGTAAAAAAAACCACAAGTGGATTTATCAAGAATGCACATTGCAAATAATGGTTTCTCATAAGTTCACTTCATTCATTTGACTTTGAAGTAAGGTACGAAGTTCAAGCAATACTGAAAAAGCTACCTGCTTGATTGCATTACCGTCTGTAAGAAGGCTTTACTGTCTGCCCTAAGAAGAACTAACCTTGGTGCCTTCACCATGTCTTATGGTTGTGCATAGTATAGCACTCATCACACTGTAGGACATTTATTTCTATATCTGTTTCCTTCACTATTCTGGGCTTTTTGTGGACAGGGCCCTGTCTTAGCCACTCTGTGTGCTTGCTCTACGGCTCCCAAGACAATGTTTTTTCCAGCGTATATCAAATGTTCAAAAATATTTACTATATTGAATTATTGGTACATTATTCAGATGGGTTTAGAATTTTGTTTTAAGGCTTTTGGAAAACAACCAGATTTTAGAGGGTAACATCATATTCCCACAAAGTGATAATACACTTTGGAAGAGCTGTTTGGTGAAATACTTGTTGGCATCATAAAAAAGAAATGCGAAGTATTTATTAATGTGCAGTGAAGTACTGGTGGATATAAGGAATGGAATCTGCAGGGGTTTTATAAAAATAGCAGGAGATTCATCAGGTCACATTCTGTGCTTTCAACTGAAAGGAGCTATGACTTCCTACAGAAGTGATGGGGATGCTACCTGCCAGACACTCTGTGAAGCCACTTATCTTACCACGTTTGTATTTTCATCCAATTGAATAAGGCAAGTATTATTACCCCCATCTTTTGAGTGAATAAATAAGTTAAGACAGGTTAATGACTTGCTCAAGGTCACACAGAGCTAAGGTCAGGCTGACCTTTGCATTAAGTAAGTCTTTGCATAATGTCAGTTTCCTATAGATCATGTGTGTAAGTCTGCTTGGACTCTACAGCAAAAACAACAGATTGGGTGGCTACAGAAATTAATGAATTAATTAATGAAATTAATGAATTAATTTTCTTACAGTTTTGGAGGCTGGGAAGTGCAAGATCAAGTTTCTGTCCGATTCAGTTCTTGATGAGGGCTCTCTTCCTGGCTTGTGGATAGCCATCTTCTCTTTGTGTCCTTACGTAGTGGAGACGTACCAGGCTCTGCAAGAGGTCTATTCCATAAGGGCACTAATCCTATCAGGAAAGCCTCAACCTCATGACCTCATCTAACTCTCATTACCTAGCAAAGGCTACATCTTCAAATACAATCACGTGGAGGGTTAAGGATTCAACCTATGAATTTTGAGAGACACTAATATTCAGTCCATAACACCATGATAGTGGATTTAGGGTATTAACATTTTGCTTTGATCTGCAAGCATGGACTTAAGTTATATGTAGGTACTTTTAAAGGCTTTATTCTTTAAAAAGACATCTTCCATTTTTCAGTCTAAGAAGTGTTTCAGTCGGGGGGATAAAAGTCCCTAACAGGTTAGTAAGGCATGAGGGATTTTGTGAATTGAGTTAAAGTCAGACAAAAGAAAACAAAATTCAAAAAGTCAGATTTTAAAGCTTTTTAAAAATTCTTCTAAAACTTAGGTTATTACCGATTGTGGTGGCTTTCATTAATCAATTTGTATTCATCCTTTCATCCTTGTTGATTGTCTTTTGGTCCCCTAGGATTTCCAAGTTCCATTCTCCCTGGCGAATGCACTTCTTTAATGAAAATTTGTTGACAAGTGGTGATTGACTACTTTCATGTACTATCTATGATTAAGTAATTAATTCCTATTGGCAGACCTCTGTGTCCATATGAGATGCAGAACAAAGAACAAAAAAGAAGCTAAAGCGACTACTTTAACCCTTGACTGGAGACTTCCTCACTGGGATTTGGTTTTCTTACTTCTGCCTATAGCTTCTGCATAAAACTGGGGTCTAGAAATTGAATTCTGAGTGCTGTGTTACCACTTAAAGACACGATTACTCCAGAGGCTTTTTGAGATTAAGAGGGAGACAGAGAAGAGAGAGAGGGAGAGAATAACAAAAGCAATGACAGAAACATTTTTCCTTCTGACTTCTTATGTATACAATGAAGGAAAGAGAAGCTAAACAAAATTTCCTTGAGGCTACCTGCTACTTTCCTTTGTAAACTTTATTTCCACGTCCTAAAATGGTTTCAAGTGGCAAACCTATTGGAGGAAAGAATCTCAGATAGGACTTTTGCTCTTTCTCTAATGCCCCACAAATGAAAATTTCACTTAAACACCTGAAATATATGCTGCCTTTTTTTTTGTTTCCTTTAAAAAGAAATCTCAGTCTCTCAAGTTATAATTTACAGATCTTTAAATATTAGAATTCTATAGGAAAGCAAAATGACTCAAACTCAGAATTGGTTTGGAGTGATTTGATGCAGATTTTGTTCATTTTTCAACGATCAAATCAGTCTGCTATGTTCATTGCTTGTGAAACAGTTCTACTGAAGCATCATTCAGGGAAAGAACATTGCCAAATCTTTTTATAAAATGACTCTTGTCTTAATTAAACCTTCCATCCCAAATTTCCACTCCCCCAGCCACATAAACAAGAGAATTCTGTAATGCCTAGTTGAAAATAAATAAAACCCCTGCTGTAGCCTGTACAATTTAAAATGGAAGGATTCCAGAAATGACAGAAAATAACAAGATTATTTGATTAAGGATAAACAAATTACAAAAAATAATAAGACATCTAAATAACTGGTTCAAATTCAAACCATATTTGAGACAGATGAAGTTGTTTTCACACTGGACCTTAAGTGGCATTCCAAATCTTTGTTCCAAATCCCTGCTCAAATGTTATATTTGCCTTGAGCAACTTACCAAGGGTAGGAGATAAAAGTTGAAGAATGAAATTCATTGCATGTTCATTGAGCAAAATACAAGTCTCCATGTACTTTGGTCCTATTATATGGCTTAATTTTTTAGTTGTTGGTGCTGTGTTTACTCTCAGAAGTCTCAATTATTCTTTCTTTTTCTTCTCTCTCTTTCTTTAGTGCTCTTAGGTATATGGTCCAATTCTCCATGAAGGAAAAGAAAGTCCTGCCACATTTCCCTTTGATTTGTAGGTCCTGGAATCTATTCAGATATTTTGCTTGAAGCTCATTGAGTTGCCAATGATTGAGTAATGGTTTTGAACATGTGTTCCACATACTGGATTTCATAGAGTAGATTGAGTTAACAAATAGAGACTCTAAGACTTGTAATTTAATACAAAAATAGAACTTTTTATTAAAATAGCAAAACGTTAGAGAAGATTCCTAAACACTATCTTTAAAAGATTATACAAAGAGATGAAGATTTTGAAGAAAACAAACATCTAGGTGCAATTAGATACCTTTTTCATTATCTGTAATTGTTACCTACTTAGTCCAAATCTAATCTTATTAGACTCTAATGAGAATGTTCCTTTGAAACTCACCAATTTCTTTTAATGTAGGGGCAAAATAAGCCTTTCTGGATCATGGAAATGTGCACAGAAATTAAAACTAGCTTCCCTCAACTTGCTTGATTTTGTTTCCTAGGATGAGAATTTTATAACTTACTTTCCTCTTTCACTAAGGCCTTTATTTTCTTTGCTAGTACTCTCAATCAGCCATTTAACCAGCACTTTCTTCAAAAGTAGAGAAGGAAAAAATTATAGTCATTGCTACATGAAGTTCTTCAATTGTTACCTTCCAGTTTCTGTTGAATGGGACTTGTTCTTTACTGCTCTACAAATTTATTTTCAAATTTATCACAAATTTGAAATCTATTACAAAACTACAAAGCTAAAATCTATAATGGAAAAAAAATCACATTTTTTGAGGAAAAAAAGTTTACATTCCTTCAAGTTTTGGATGTATTAACAATGAATTTCAAAAAGATTATGGAAAATATAAAGTACACATTAAACGCTAATTTCAATATTGCTTATTCCCATTATTTTAGAGACATCGAATTATAAATTCACCAGTTGTTTGAGCTTTTTAAACCTAGTCTCTGCCACAAATTTCATTGCTTAGCAGCAAAATCCAAGGGAATATATTGGAAAGAGAAACAGTTGTTACCATACAAAGTCTGCACTTAAGGATTAATGAAGAATAAAATAAGGAACAATCTCGTGAAAGTGCCAAATTTCTTTCCTGGATGACTAATTGAGATCTGGAATTTCTAATTATATGTGATATAAAAATAAATACAGACATAAATTTGGAGCTGTTTATGAAGTTCTCTCTTCCTTTCCTTCCCCTTCTCTCCCTCTTGTGCTCCCCCCCACCCCCCTGCACAGGGAAGTAACAGAATGAGTGTAGCAGGCAGGGTACATTGCTTCTTCAAAAGCTATCACTTCTTTCTTCCCCTTTCCTGGCTAAAGGATCCCAATTTTATTCTATCATGAAGAGATCTCCACATAATCTCAGGAGAGCCAGGCAAAAAATAGAGTAGACATGAAATATAAAAGAGAAAGCTGGTGAGTAGTATCCCTGAGAAGAGAAAGGCAATGTCTTGCACTTTCTAACTTTGAAGAGAGTCTTGTGGCCCAAGATGCTTGAAGCTGCTGCAGCCTTCTGGAAACCAAGTTGGCAACACCTTGAAAATTACAGAAAATCTGACCTAGGCCCCTGACTGTATTCAACTTTGGAACCAAATCTGGAACTGACTCCTTCCAATCTCTTTGTTATGGAAAAAAAAAATCACTATTTATAGGAGTAAAGTATTTAAAGCAATACAGTTCTTTTTTCAAAATAAGTCAATGACTCAGCCTACTTTTAATCAAATAATGACATTATTGTTTTGATAGAGCTGATATTCCTTTTTTTTTTTTAAGGTTCTATTTATTTATTCATGAGAGACACAGGGAGAGAGAGAGAGAGACAGAGAAAGACAGAGTCACGGGGAGAGGGAGAAGCAGGCTCCATGCAGGGAGCCCAACATGGGACTCTGGGATCACACCCTGAGCCAAAGGCAGACACTCAACTGCTGAGCCACCCAGGAGTCCCTAGAGGTGATATTTTTAATTATAAAAAAAATTATCAATCATTAAAATATATAAAAATTTACCAAAATATACCAGTTCCCTAAAATGATTATTAAAAATTGATGAACATCATTCATATATGTTATGCTGATATATATACAAACTTGTATTTACTAAAATCGTTATATTTAACTTTTTTCTTGATTTTTACTGAAAAATAGAAATTGAACTGAAACTGAAAGAATTCCAAAATTTTTTAAGTAAGCTTTCACCTAAAGAGCCATTATTTTTAAGTAACTTTTCAGTTAGAAAAAAAAATCCAATTTTTAGAATAGAGAGTTTAAATTCTTTCTTTTCTTGAAAATTGAGTTGTGTACCAACAACAGTGTCCAGTGTGCACTAGAAGAAATAGGGATGTCATAAATGGGCTGTTCCTGGGCTTGCCCTTGGCTGTGGGTCCAGTTGTTCAGATTTCAGTGATCCTTGTCCATTTTCTTTACCTCATTCTTTAACCCTTCTGTGAATTTTGTCAGTGATTAATCTCTTCGCAAGTAATTTCTATTTAAATGAGCTAGGGCATATCTCTCTTATTCTAACCATGAATTCCAACTGGTACAAAGGTATTTGTATTTTTATTTTTATTATGTATTGAGAGATTGTTCTTACCAAAGGCTAAAATGCTATTTTTTATATTTTATCCAATTTTCCTTCTCACCGGAGATTATCTCTCTTTTAAACTTTAATTTTGTCAATCTGATAATGACCAAAGCTATCTCAGGGATAACTTCATGTTTCCTTAACCACTAATGAGGTTGCACGTGCAGTGATTATATTATCTATCACTTTTTAATTAGTTTCTCAGTTACTTACCTAAGTGTGTCATTTGACCATTTCCCTGTTTGGTAGTTTACCTTTTTCTTACTCATTTGAAAATGATTACTTTGTATGCTATATGCAGCATTTTCTTTTCTGTCCAATATGTTGCAAATATTTTTCCTAACTTTTTTTTTTTACTTCATTTATGATACTACTTTCTAAACCTAAATGTTTAATTTCTACTTGGTCCAAAATATCTTTTTTATTTCTTAGATAATCTGAATTTTCCATTTTGGTTAAGAAGGTTCTCCTGCCCAAAGTTATACTTATGCATCTATTTTTCTCTAAGTACTTGTAAAATTATTTAAGCTCTTAATCTGATTTTTTCTAAAGATGTATTAATTTATTTTAGAAGGGGTGTGTAGGGGCAGAGGGAGATAGAATCCTAAGCAGACTCCATGCTGAATGCAGAGCCCAGCATGGCTTATGACCTGAGCCGAAACCAAGACTCAGATGCTTAATCAACTGTGCCACCCAGGCACCCTCGCCATGTGAATTTATTTTTGTGTCTCCTGAGTGTGAGGTACCAGTTCAACTTTATTTTCTGCTAGATGGGTAGCCAATTGCAACAAACATTTACTAAATAAACTACATTTCTTCTGATTAATTTATACCATCTTTGTCAAATAGCAGATCTTTGCATAGGGTCTGATATACTATTTCTAGACTATTTTGTTCCATAAGTTCATTCTTTCTTTATATCATGACACTGTTGAACTACACATAATTTATAATAATTCTTAATACCACCTAGGATAAATCCTTTTTCATTACACTATTTCTTTACAGTTTCCTCTAATGCTGCCACATTAACTTTAAGATAATTTTATCCACTTCCCTGATCCCTTAAAAAAAAAAGCTTTAGTATTAGAATTAAAAGTATGTATTAAGATGGAGGAAATTCACATTTTACTGATATTGAATCTTCCCATCCAAAATTATATCTTTTCATTTTTTTTCTTTTATTTATTTTTTAAAAGACTTTTACTTATTCATAAGACACACACAGAGAGAGAGAGGCAGAGACATAGGTAGAAGAAGATGCAGGCTTCCCATGGGGAGGCCAATGTGAGACTCCATCCTGGGACCCTGGGATCACGACCTGAGCCAAAGGCAGACAGTCAACCACTGAACCCCTCAGGTGCTCCTCATTTTTTGTTCTTTTAATCAGAAAGTTTCCTAGAGGTGGTGCCTGGGTGGCTCAGCTGGCTAAGTGTCTGACTCTTGGTATTGGCTCAGGTCATGATCTCATGGATCCTGAAAATCAAGCCCTGCATAGAACTTCCTCCTCAGGGGGGAGTCTGCTCAAAGATTCTCCCTCTGCTCCTCCTCCAGAGAGAGTTATGGACCCTCTCTGTCTCTCTCAAACAAACAAACAAACAAATAAATAAATATTTTTTTTAAAGAAAGTTTCCTATAATGTTCTTCCCACAAATCATAAACTTCCTTGTTAAATTAATGCTTTGGTATGTAATAGTTTTTGTTGCTATTGTAAATGAATTATTTTGTACCATTCCAATTTCAAGCAGTACTGCTAGTATAGAAAGTTATTGATTTTTATATTATATCTTATATTTATCCTCTTTTTAAAAAGGTTTTATTTATTTATTCATGAGAGACACCCAGAGAGAGGCAGAGACACAGGCAGAAGGAGATGCAGGCTCCACGCAGGGATCCCAATGTGAGACTCGATCCTGGACCCCGGGATCATGCCTTGAGCTGAAGGCAGACACTCAACCGCTGAACCACCCAGGTGTCCATTTATCCTCTTTACCAATTTTCTGCTTTATCTCAGTAGCTCTGTTACTAGAGTATTTTGACTCTTTTTAGTTATTTATTTTTACTATTTTTTTGTATGTTTGAGGATCTTAGAATGGAAATTAGGATTGTTACAAAAGGAACTCAGAGAAATAAAAACTTAGTAGAATATTAGAGCAAGTTAATTGAATATTTTTAAAAGAGAAAAAAATTTTTTAAAAGATTTTATTTATTTATCCATGAGGGATACAGAGACAGAGAGGCAGAGACACAGGCAGAGGGAGAAGCAGGCTCCATGCAGGGAGCTCGACGCGGGACACGATCCTGGGACTCCAGGATCACAACCTGAGCCAACAGCAGACACTCAACTGCTGAGTCACCCAGGCATCCCAAGAGAAAATTTTTTAAAGTTTTTTACCTCCCACATAAAATACAAAGCCCTGGGCTTAAATGTCACATGACAGAGTTTTTTCCATGGTGAGATAAAGTTATCTCAAGATATGGCATAGAAAAATTAAAAGGGAACTTTACTTCTTTTTGATCCTGACAAGATTATGGGTAGAGACAACTGAAAGAAAATGAGAATGGAGAGCTATTGGATGAAATCTTGGGTCTATAGGATCTTGTTTGTCAGCTCTGAAATCCAAATGGGGAGGACTCTTGTCCTATTCCTTTGAGCTGAACAAGCTTTGCAGAACAAGCCCAGGACAACATGGAATCATGGTCAACCACAGAGACTCTATTTTGTACTTGAGGAGCTTCCTTGGACCCTGTGTGGCATGGACATGGATTTGAGCACCAGTAGAATGTCATGGGGCCATGGAAGGAAAAGAGTCATCATAGCAAAGCCTTTGGTGGTACAGAGATGGGAATGGGAGGAACAGCTGAGTCAGGTGCCAGATGGAATATAATGGAGACTCAGAGTTGTCTTCGGCACCACTGAGAGCCCAGCAATGGCTTAGTCAGCAGAGAGGGGCCTCCATATCCTGATCTAGTTGAAAAATAGACCACAACTTCTTCAGTCAAAGGGAGGATCCCAACCGGCAAACGTAAGATCAAGCCACTTAAACACTAGTGCACTTGAATGACACACACATAAAGACCAACATCAGGTTAAGTAAAGCCCTCTTGCATACCCAGATTATATTTTAAATAGAAACCTAGAAAAGAAGGGGGAAAAAAGAGTAGGCCAAATTTAAAGAGAATATTTAAATTATCAAATTGTGCATATAAGTAGTTGACTGAAATTAGACCTTTTTCTCCCTGCCACTATCAAAGAAAAAAAAATCTGGACACTTGTCACAAATAGTATGGAAGGTTTTATTCAAGACTATCACAATAGGGGAGAGACTGAACACCAAATATGATATGGATAAGAGAGGATTCATAGTCAACTGGCAGGGTGAGAAAGTAGATGGAAAATCACAAGAGGAATTTGGTTAGACATTGAGGTTTTAGGGAAAGAACTACTTGGCTAGCTATCAAAGATGGAGGCAGAGGAGCTCAATTAGATATCCAGAGTGGGGGATTCTTGATTAAACTGGCTTGTGGGATTCTTTGCTAAAACTGGGTTCAGCAGCCTAAGGACAGGGCTTAGTAAGAACAGGGCTCAAAGGAGTCTAACTAAAGTTTAGTCAAGGAGAGATTCTCCATCACTAGTTACCGGATGGGTGCTCTTAAGAGAGAGCAGAGAAAATTTAAATAATAAATACCAAGAATGACAGTTAAAATTTATTGAATGTTTACTCTGTGTCAAAGATTTTTATAAAACTTTCCTGTATTGATATTTAATTCCCAAGTGACCCTCTAAGAAAGGTACGATTATTATCCCTATTTTACAGGTGAGGAACAATGAAGCTCACTAGGATTAAATATCTTCCCAAAATGACCTAGCCTGAAACCTACTGAGCTGAGATGTGACCCCCAGGAACCTGGTTCCACAGAGTATACTCTTACCCACCATCCTCTATTCAGTCTCTCTAATTCTAATAAGTAGTACAACACATGTCATCACTGCAATGTTATTTATAATGAAACAGATATCATAAGAAAGTTAAAGAAGAATTTCCTTCTGATCGTACCAGTTAGATTCAGGCAAGAAGCCGGTCTACGTATTCTGGGTATAAAGTGCTGTAATATAGGGAATTGGAGGCTTATGGAACCATTTGCAAGTTCAGGCAAAGGTCAATGAGGCCATCACACACTTGTCTCTGCTTGTAAGCGCAGACACTTGTGGTTTTCAAGGGCTCACCTGGAAATAGCTGCACACCCCAAGAACCTCAGGGCAGTTCCCATCAATGCTTTCTGCCTGTAGCACTGTCCTAGATGATTCTTAAAATCCTCTGCTCCTTTAAACTTCAAGTCTGCTTTCTACCCAGGCATTTGGCTACAACTTTGAGAAAGGATGGTTTCTTTTCTTCAGCGTTTCCCTCCCTGCATTAGTGAACTGCGTTCTAGAACTATACAGGGAAGGGGATGCTGGGAAATATAGTTCTCCAGCTTCTCTTCTACAGTAGAGGGATGTCAGAAGGAGATGGCATTAACGCTGATTTGACAACATACAAGCATGCTGAGCCATACCACTATCCCCTCTAAAGTAAAATTAAATTTCTGTTATGTTGATATAATTCTCTTTCTATAATTGCTTTATATACATAGTTTAAAAAGTCAAATAGATCAGTAAGGTTAATAATGAAATATAGTACTTTTTTACCCCATCACAACACACCTGATCACTAGATTTTTTTTTTAACGAGAAAAAGTTCATGCTACTGATGTTAACTTAGTACATTTCTTTTGAGTTACGATGCAGATGAAATCATATTGTTTTTCCTTCAGAACTCAGACTTATTTAAAACTCACAATTGGGAATCACAGAGAGTTCCTAGAGATTTTGCACTCCTCATGACAGTTTTGTAGAAATTCCAGGTATTTCATTTTTTTCATTGTTTAATCTTGAGAAAAAATGTTTCTTGTAATTTTACCAATCTTTCTTTCTTTTCCCTCTCTGCTTCTTCTCGTTCTCTTATGAACTCTTCTTCTTGACCCAATTCAAGTAGCTCCTCCTCCTGTAGCTGTCACTTTCCTCTTTTTGCTCTTATGATGTCTTTTGGGGACTTATCTCATTATCTATATTATAACTGTTTATATATTTTTCCCCTCTTCCTCTTTGCGAATGTTAGCACATGGCTGCATACAGAGTCAATGCTCAAAAATATTTTTGTGACTATGTGCTTGTAGAATAAGCAGAAATTTAGAAATCGTTATATATGTACAAACTATATCAAGAGGTGACACAAATAAGCTAATTTACTTTTTTCTTTGTCAAAGCAATGATAGATTTTTCCATTTATAATTTAAAGGGACTTTTAAGAACATTTTGCCCTGTGTATGTAATTTCTTTGTTATAGTATGGCTATCTGGGAAAAAGGAGAGAAATTTAGGGAAGAATTAAGAAGGAGACAGGAAATAAAGAAAGAGAGAGAGAGAAAGAAAGAAAAAGAAAAGAAAAAAGAAAGAAGAAAGAAAGAAAGAAAGAAAGAAAGAAAGAAAGAAAGAAAGAAAGAAAGAAGAAAATGAAACAGAAAAGAGGATGGTTAGAGTACCAGGAGGCAGGAATGAGAAGAAAGCATTATCTTCACCCCAGGGAGAATTTTAGTTTTATGCTTAGTTGAGCTATTGAATTATGTCAGTGCACAAATCTGCAGAAGTCTGGGGCAGCAAGATATGACTAGCAAATAAGAAATAACTTTATATCTCAATTGTAGAAACTATTTATAAAATGAAGGTTTTACATGACTAAGAGCATCCAAACGGGAACTGAATGACCATGGACCAGTGATATTTCTGACGACTTGGTCTAGATTAGTAATTTTCAAACTATAGTCCTCATTGGAGTTCCTCAGTGGGCCTCAGGAACCATGGAGGAAGGGAGCAGCCAAGGTTTCCATCCTCTTGCCTTCAATCAGGACAGCTCTTGATTTACATCTAGCTTTACATCTTAAGGTTCCAAGTGAAGAAGTGAAAAAAAGTCTTTTAAAAAGTTAATAATATTTGAAAACTGCTAGTCTATATTTCATTGCTTCCCAAATTTGGCTGTGCATCAGAATCCAGGGGGAGCATCATAAAATTACTAATTTCTGGGTATTTTTCCATATCTGCTAAATTGGAATCTATACTGCTAGGTTGTAATATCTGTATTTTTGCCAAGCTCCCAGGCAGGTTTTATTCAGTTGGCTTTTGCAACCAATGACCTCTAAGTTTTTTTCCTTCCAAATTTTAAGACTCTATAATTCTTTTTAAAATTCAGTTAGAGTTATAACTAGAAAAAAAAAAGCACAACCACAGACAGCTCCTACTTCCACGCTTGTGGATTATCAGAAGGACTGGATCAAGAAATGAAAAACTTAAAATAGATGCCTAACACCAGTAGCCCAAACTTGGTTTATGAGATACGAAAAAGTGGTGGGTGAAAATGAAATATTTATTGCTTGAGTAAATATAACAATGCCTAAGCAATAAGCAACCCTAACATGTACTGCGGATAAAATAACAAAAAGGGAAAATAGAATCTAAATAAAGGAGAAAGGAACAAACTTTCATGCAGATTATGGGTATTCAATACGTTGTTAAGATTTTTAAATATAAACTCTTGTTTACAACTTGTAACAACTATATGATATACATCATATTGTTATTCTAATTTTAAGGAAACTGAGGTTTAGAAAGGGTAAATAATTTTCCCAAAGCCACAAAGTTAATGTATATTGATGTCAGTATTAGAATGTATATTTTCTCTCTTTTTTTTAAAGATTTTATTTATTCATTCATGAAAGACACACAGACAGAGAGGCAGAGACACAGGCAGAGGGAAAAGCAGGCCCCATGCAGGGGGCCCGACGTGGGACTCAATCCTGGGACCCCAGGATCACACCCCAGGCTGAAGGAGGTGCTAAACCGCTGAGCCACCTGGGCTGCCCAGAATGTATATTTTCCATCTCCAAAGTCAAAGTTTCTTCCTAATGCATTACCCTGACCCAGGGTAAGATTAGGAATTAGGATATTTTAATTGGTTAATTCCAGGAGATGTAATGAATGGTGGAGACTGGTGTAGAGTCTATTCTCTCTCTCTCTCTCTCTCTCTCTGTCACGCACACACATAGACACACACACACACACACACACTCCTCCTCCCATGCCTTTCAAAGATATGAAAGCCAAGAGAAAGAAAAACAAAGCAAAAGATGATTAGTCCCCTACCAACATTTGTATTTTTTTTTCCATTTCAGCACCACAGATACCAGGAGGCTCAGAATTTTATTTGAAGAAATGAACAAGGGATTTGGAGACAGAATCATGGTTCATGTACAGCTTGTGACTTTCCTTATTTCTAGGATGGGGTAATAACACCACTCTCACAGAGTGTTGCGTGGATTAAATGAGACCTTTGGCAGTGATGAGGCATCCTTCATATGACAGGGATTCTAGATCCCTTAGAAAGGAATGGTTGTGTTGTACTATCTTCTATCAAAAGGAAACAGGTCTAATCAAGGCAACCTGAGAGGCAGCAGATTATGGATGTGGTATGCATGCCAATGTCCACATAGTTCATGTAAGAATGTATTCCATCATTCGTTCATCCATTCATGTCACAAGCATTTACTGAGCACCTCGTCCATGCACAGTCATATGCCTGGAAACATGGAGAAGGCACCTGCTCATATGAAATGCAAATTCTATATGAGGAGAGATAAATAAAACCAAGTAAAGTCCAAAATAAAATAATTTAAGATGTGTAGGAACTATGAAAAAAGTCAGGTGACAATGAAATCAAGACTTCCTGGGGTCCTGGGAGTATGTGAAAGAGGGAGGTCAGAGAGGACCTTTCTGAGGCAGGGTCACTTGACTGAGAACTGAAGAATATAAAGAAAATTCACTCAATGGTGTAGCTGAAAGAGAATTCTGGCTGAGAAAAGAGAAGTTCCAAAGCCCCTGCCCCTCCAGCTGAGACCCTTGTTCCTGGTGTAGCACATCTCACCTCTAGCTCTCCTAGAGGAGAGCACAGCTCTGATCGCCTGGTTCCGGGATCCTGAAATTTTCCCTCTTGCCGACGCGTTGCATCTTGGGTGTCAGAATATTACTGGCCACGGGCATCAAGGGGTATGATGCTCTTACTTGGGGTCCCTTTTGTTCTTTCTGGTATTCAAAATGAAAGGCTCCTTGTTTGAACTTCATTCTCATTTTTCTAGCCAAGCAGTACTACTATAGATTCCTAGGAATGTACCTTTTTATTATTTTCTTGGACATGGCACTTAAAAATGTAGGTAATAAGTAAATTTTAACATCTAATTATCTACACTTTCAAGGCTAAAGTATGGATATGCAAAGCTGGATAGAAAAAAAAGTCTCTAAAGTTGGGGTAATTAAAGATCTTGGGGGTCCTGGGGGTCCTTGGGGGTGTGTGATAGTGACTTGCTAATTATAAAAGCTACTATTAGTTTCTAATTTCTGCTCTAAATTGTAAGAGTCAGAATTTCCAGGAGGGGCATATAATCTGAGGAGTTTTTGTTTCAATGGCAGTCTTGTCGATAGTAAGCTGTTTATTGATGACTTGCTGCAGGGGTGGTCCAAGAACCAGTTCTCATAAATATGCATCAGTATCTTGAGTGAAGAAAAGGCAAATTAACTTCCTGTGTTAGCAGAAGATTCTAAATGTGAATGTGGAGAATAGCATCAGAGAACCAGACTGCACTTCAACTAACCATGAGAGGTTTATTCAACAAGTGAAAAATGAATGATCCAAAGTTTATTCTCTTATGCCCCCCTTAGAATATCCACTAGAAGTAATGTGGATTTTAAAAATGCCTAGAAGTTAATCAAATATGGGAAAAACAGAAAATGCAAAGACTGACCTTTTATCTACCTGCTTCTAGTCTCCCTCCTTGACCCAATATGACAGATTAGCCTTTTCCCTAGCACCTGGCAGAAAGTGGATGGAAGCACAACACTGTGTGTCTCTCATTTTTGATAGTTTTGGAGGCAAGACTGGACAGTGAGAATACACCAGCAAGAAGGTAGAGCAATACAACAGGGTTTCATGGGTGAGTGTTTGCAGTCGAGGAAAAACCGTCACTTTTTAAAGATGTGTCTGTATAAATAACACCTTCCAAGGAGCTACTAAAGGTCTTAGAGGTCTAGGTAGAGGGTATTTTAGGCTCATGTGTGGATCTCAAACATCTGTGACTGCCATAAAACACAGCGCTAAAAGTGAAGCTCAACTTCACCTCAAAATCTTGCTTTCGTTTCCTTTCTTCACAATAAAATTCTCTTTGCTCTAATGATCTCATTGCATACACTCCTTTAACACTAAGCCCTTCACTGTCATATGGAAAAAGGGATCATAGAAATAATTACAAAATAAATATCTATGTTATTCCCTCTCCTTTTGAGACTAGACCATGGAGAATTAAAAAGATATAGGGATAAAAATGAAATAAAAAATTGAGTTATCTAAAAGATCATGTTATAGATTTTAGTTTGAGTGTGTTAGTAGGATATCTCCATTTTCAGTCATTATTCATTCATTCATTGATAGTTATTGAGCACTTAACAGTGCACCAGGCATTGTGCTAAATCCTGAAGATTTAGCAGTGAGCAAGATCAACACATTCTTCTTAGAGATTATCATTGAGTGAGGGAGGTAGAAAATTAAGCATTGCCAATAGAGTTATAAATGCTATGATAGAGAAATACATGTTTCTCTAAGCAGGGTCAGAGGTGGAGGTCAAGGAGGGCTCCCAGAAGAACAATGTTCATCTTGACCCTTAAAGGATAAAAAGAAAAGTGAGCAGGAGAAAAGGGAAGGATGTAAGAATATGGAGTAGTTCAAATGAGTGAGAAGTGACGTGTGCATGTGCGTATGTGCATACGTGTGTGTGCACGTGTGTGTGTGTGTGTGTGTGTGCACTGCTGCAACTATTTCTGGGACTTCAAAAGCAACAATTGTTAGGGACCCAGATTTAACAAGGGTGAATCTGCTCAGGAAAAATAGTGTATGTGCTTTATTTTGTTGTTTTGATGATTATTTTCTGGAACAGTGGCTTTTTTTTAAACCTTGACCTATGTAAGACATACATTTACTTTATGACTAAGCACACATTTATATGAAATAAATGTCTTATTAAACAATACCTACCTCACTGAAGTGTAAGGCATTCATACTTTCTAATCTTTCTCTGTTTTTATTATGATAAAATATGTAACATAAAATGTATTATGTGAACCATTTTTAAGTGCACAGATCAGCAACATTACATACTTTTACACTGTTGTGCCAGCACTACCACCATCCACCTCTAGAACTTTTGTCATCTTCCCAAGCTGAAACTTGCACCCACAAAACAGTAAGTCCCACAGCCCCATCCCCTAGAGCCCAGCGGCTACCATTCTACTTTCTAGCTCTATGAATTTGACTAGTCCAGTACTTCCTGTAAGTGAAATTCATACGGTATTTGCCTGCTGTTAATGGCTCATTTCACATAAACTAATGTCTTTAAGTTTCATGTATGTTGTAGTTTGTGTGAGAATTTTCTTCCTTTTCAAGTTTTTCTCCAATTTTAAAAGTTAGGATTCTGAAAGCTTTACATATAACTTAACAGCAACTCTATATTTTTTCTATTTTATTCTAAAAATGCAGGTTTAGACCTTCTGAAATTTTCTTGTCCCACCCACAAGTTAAAATTCACAGTTTAAAAACTCCTCATCAGTAGTATTTCCTGAAGCTAAGTCTGAGTTAAAGCAAATACAAGGCACAGATTCAGGAATAATGTGAGATGAAGAAAAATAAAGAAATATAAAATGGGACCAGTTAATTTGCGTTCGTATTGTGTGCACATTATGAGCTCAGATGCGTATGTTCTGTATTCCTTGTGTTCTGGAATGATAGTGACATTATGAAGTCTAAGAACCAATGGCAGACCCTAAACCATGATAATATGAGGAATCACTGGAAAAAGTGAGAATGCTTAGCCCAGCAAATGTGATCATATTTTAAATATTAAGGGTTCTTATAATTTCTCTAACTGGTATTATCACATGGTATGGTAATAATGATGGCCTACACTTAAGGGACAATATATATTAGCACTTTTCTTGGAGTTTGTGGCAGAAACATTACTATATACTCACCTAACCTACTTCCTCTTCTCCCTGGAAGGCCCCAGCCTTCATTTCCCAGCCCTTTTATGTTCAGATGTGGCACATGACTAGTTCTGGCCAATGGAATGTGGGAAGAAGAGATGGGCGACAGCTCTAGACGATGGTGGCTAAGAGCCTGTCTGCCTTTTCCACTTTGTTGGTTGACCATTATCACTGGATCCACCAGAGAGGATCCAGTAGAAGTATCTGCTGTCCTAGTGGGCAATGATGCTCCCGTATAGAAGCAGCCTGGAGATAGGTAATATTGTTTTCCTCATAGGTATTATACAAATGGAGAAATGAGACCAGAGAGTTTAAGTAACTTGCCCAAAGTCACAGAACTGTTAAGTGTTGGGGACAAATTTCAAGACAAGCCAGTTTGTTCCAGAGTCTGTGCTCTTCACCACCAGATCTACCCCTTGGTTCTGAGTAGCATTTAACTCATTTAATTCTCACAGCAATTCCATGAGGTGTTATCCCCATTCCTTCGGGGGAGAAACTGAATTTGAGGAAGGATAAATGGTTACTAAACTCCAGAATTAACATTTGAGTCCAAGGTTGTAAGACTCCAGAGCTATTTTCAATACGCCAGGCCTTTTGCAGCATTAGCTACACAATGTAGATAAAGGAGTTCTGCAATTCTGGAGAGCAGAGGAAGCCATAAGGAGTGGACGTTCCAAGAAAATCCATTTTGACTTAATGATGGAAGATTTTTCTAACGACTTGATCTGTTCAAGCTGCCTCATGAGGCAGCGGTTCTCCGTCACAGGGTTGCCACACAGGCCAGAGGATCCTTTAGGGTAGACAGACATTTTAAAGATGATTTATCCCATGTGGCATGTGTTGTACCTCGTGATCTCTAAAAAGCTTTCGAATTTTGAAATTCTGTGATAAGGACCTGCTAGGAGGTCTGCCCTTGAGATTCAAGAGTGGCAAAGACCGTACTGCAGAGCCATCCGTGAAGTGACAATCTGTGGGACCCGAAAGTGGCAGGTTAGAGAGAGTTAATCATTAGTGGTCCATAAACTCTATTACCTACAATAACTCTATTAGCTACTTGCTATTGTTAGACTCAGATGCCGGTTGCAGGCGGAGGCTTGATCGACCTCTGTTCCAATTAGCAGGCAGAGGAACCTGGTTGTGAGCCTGGGATGTTGCTGAAGGCAAGGAAACCACCTCAAAGAGACGAGACAGAAGAGGACCAGATGTAAATGTTTTATGGCCCGACAGGCCATTTCCTTGCCCTGCCTCCGTCTGGAGACTCCCCGTCCTGAGACACATCCACTCTGCTTCAGGAAGGCTGACTGACCCGGACCAGCAGCTTCCTCGCTTAATGTATTCATCGTGTCTGAGGTCAGCTTTAATTTTTCAGGTCCTCATCTCCCTGCCTGGGGATAAGTGCATAAAAAGCTCATCATCAAAACATCGTGCCCTCAACTCCACAAGTCTTTTGGTATCCTCTTCAGGATTTCAAAAACACAGGCAAAATGCAAGTCACATTTTACATCCGATGTGGGATAATTTTTTTCTCTGCTTTACAGTATGTGCCAAATTTGATTCCTGTGACAATTCATATTGTACAAAGTGAAAGGAAGCTTTCAGCCTGTTCTTTTTTTCTTCCTTCCATATGGCTGATTGATTCATCTCATACTACAAACTCTTTTTCTTACTAAAATGTGATCTCTGGTGCTTTAAATGAATATATCATTGCATAAATGGTGCAGCATGGCACAGTGTTTCCATTTCAAAGCACAAGCTATGGAGTTGGAGAGAACTGGGATTGAAATACAGCCCTGACTACTTATTAGCTTTGAAACAGCGAGCAAGTCACTTAAATTTCTGGGCCTCCATTCCCTTAACTGGAAATCTGGGTTAAGTCTGAAGCTACAAATTCCTTCCCTTGACCTAACAGTTTTCATATCTCTTGATTACTTTATTTAACATTTTTTCACTTGGCAAACAATATCCATTGCCCTACTTCTGTGTGCCAGGCTCAGTATTAGGCATCAGGGAGATAGCAATGACTAAAGCAGCATGATCTCTGACATAATGGAGCTTAGAGTATGCTAGAGAATGTAAGTTAAATAACCAATTACTCAATCGCTTAATTACAATTGTGAGCAATGCGATGAAGAAGAAGAATGGGGCTTAAAAAGAATGATCGATAGGGAATGTGGGGAAGGAAGATCCTACCTACCCTCTTTGGGTCTCTGGTTGGGCCTAAGAATAACAGATTAGCAGGAGAAAAGCATGAAAATTTTATTAAATTATTACATGTGAGAGCCTTCATAAGAGAATGAAGACCCAGAGAAGTGACTGGAACAGGAAGCTTTTATACCTTTTCGACAAAGGAATGATACATTTGTGAGGAATTGATAAGACAAATAGGTTGAGGCCAGGAGTAGTAAATAGTGAAGTACGTAGGAAGATAAAGGTGAGTGTGTAACCAGGTTTGTTTGTACACATTTCTCAACCCCAAATTCCCCATGATAAAAATGTCTTTCTTCCTTCTGTAGAGGGAGAGGACCTTTCACAAGGGAGCTTTATCTCTTGCTTTTAGAAAGAAAAAACAGGGTTAGAACATTCTTCTTGCACCTGCTTTTTCCTTAGTGTCTTAATCACTTAAGAAGTACGTGATTAAGAAATAAGTGATAATAATAAATAATAATTATGCCAAAGTGGCATATTTTGGGGTGATATATTCTAGTTTCCTTTGAGAGCATGACCTATTCTGGAGGATTAGAGAAGGCTGACCTGAGAATCATTTAGGTTAACTTTATTTATTCATTCACTCATTTATTCATTCATGTATTTATTATGTATTCAACAAGTATTTACTCAACACTGAACATATCCCAGGCATTCTCATAGGTTTTAGGGCTATTTTGGAGAAAAGAAGACAAAATCCTCCCAAAGAGCTTCAAATCTAATGATGTTTTTTTCCAATTTCATTCTCAGTACAAAATATGCTATTGGAGACTGAGGAAAATTTGTTATAAGACAATAAAATGGAGAAGGCATTTTGAGGTGAAAGTACTGGCATTTATTTTATGGGAGAGAAGAAAAACAGAAAAGAAATTTAAAGTAAGTTAAGGTAAAGCTTTGGCTGAGAGGAATGTGGAGAAGAAAAATTTATGTATAAAACTTGGTAATTTGTCTGGGGAACTTAGTTTGATGCCAGAATGAGTTCTGATGAGAATATTACTGAGAGCCGTTACTCAGCTCTCTGATTTGGTTGGATGCTTATTCCTTCTAGAATAAATGGTGACATTGTTCACTAGCTTACAGACTCAATGACAAAGCAGAGCAAGCTTCATAATCTGTGAATTTTGCTGTCAAATTCAAATAACATTCCGATACCAATTTCGAAAATCAGGAGCAGTTTTCCTCATTATGAGCATTCTATTTCTTCTTAGTGTTGAGAAAAATTTGCACTGTGGTTTGTTGGTTGTACTTTGTTAACATGTAAATGCGACCATGGATTCCATATTTGCAGATGCAATAATCATTAACCTGCCTACCCCAACAAATGGGTATTGCATATGGGATGTTCAGTTTAGCAACAGGACTGTTGGTTTTGCTTCTAAATATCCCCAAGTATCCACTCTTCTCTCCATCATCAGCTTTTCTAAGTCACAGTCACCTCTAGCCTGGAATAATTACCATAGCCTCTCAATTGGTCTACAATGCATTTATTTTGACCAATCCACTCTACCCCTTTCACACTATGGTCAGAATGACCTTTTCAAATATGCAAACCTGGTTATGCCACTTTCTGCTTATCATCTTCATGATTACGACAGAAGCTCTCTGTGATATTGACTGGTCTTTCTCCTATCTCCCTCTTTAGCTTCATCATGAGTGAGGTCCTCCCTGAACTTCAGTATTCAAAACACAAAGACTTCCACTTGGGCTTTGTCTCACTCTAAGCCTTTGCATGTGCTTACTTCCCCTTTCTAGAAAGGCTGGGAGCAGATGCATGTGCTATCATTTCAACCCCCTTCCTCCAGTGGCCTGGAGAAACTCCAAGTCTAGATCAATGTGTTTTCTTGGTGTGTACAGTAGGTGCCTACTGCAGGTACTGTGAAGAAAGTCACAGTGATTTTAAACACTATTAAGGACTCTAAGATCTATGTGTCATAAAAATGATTTGAAATTTTCAGGTTACAAATAACTGTAACTTGAATTTTCATGGGTGTTTCCCCTTTTACGATACAGATTGAATTATTTTAAGATTTATAATATGAACTTTGACATAATTTATCTTAATTTGTAAAGGACATCCACCAACTTCCAAATCTCCCTTAGGATAGTGAAGTTCTCAGGGAATATTCTCATGTGTTCAGGAACCAGTCTCTTGGCACAAGTTTATCTCATACGTAGGCTCCTTCTCATTGATATTTCCCGCCAGATAAGCTGCTTAAAAAGGCTCTTCTTAATATAAGAATTTGAAAGTCCATACCAAGATTTAAGTTCCAGTGTTCTCAAAGACTCCAAATGCTGAGGTGCCAAGATGATGTCATATTCACTTTAAAATCCCTATGTTGGAGGCGTACCCTATTCTGCCTAAAGCAAATCCTCTGTACAGGTGACTGGATAGAAGGATGGACACTACGCTGTCTGTGATTGTTAATTTTATCTGACAACGTGGCTGGTCTCTGATGTCTAGCTGTTTGGTCAAACACCAGTCTAGATCTTACTGTGAAAGTATTTTTTAACATCGATATGGATGGAACTGGAGGGCATCATGCTGAGTGAAGTAAATCAATCAGAGAAAGATGATTTTCATATGGTTTCACTCATATGTGGAATTTAAGAAAAGAGTCCATAAGGGAAAGGAAGAAACTTAATGGGGGAAAAATTAGAGAGGAAGTCAAACTATGAAAGATTCTTGACAGTGGGAAACAGAGGGTTGTCGGAGGGGAGGTGGGTGTGGGAATGGGGTAACTGTGTGATGGGCATTAAGGAGGGAATGTCATGTGATGGACACTGGATATTTTTTTAAGATTTTATTTTTTATTTTTTATCGATTCATGACAGACATAGAGAGAGAGAGAGAGGCAGAGAGACACATGCAGAGGGAGAAGCAGGCTCTTGCTGGGAGCCTGACAAAGGACTCGATCCCGGGACTCTAGGGTGGCACCCTGGGCCAAAGGCAGGAGCTAAACTGCTGAGCCACCCAGGGATCCTCTGAACACTGGATGTTATACTATATGTTGGCAAATTGAATTTAAATGAAAAAAAATGAAATTCATAAAATTTTTTTAAAAGTATTTTTTAGATGTATACACTTAAATCATCAGACTTGGAGTAAATTGGTGGGCTTCATTAAATCAGAGGTCTTAAGAAAAAAGACTGAGATCCCCAGAGGAAGAACAAATTCTGCCTTCAGACTGCTTTTGGCTCAAGACTGCAACATTGACTCTTGCCAGGATTTCCATCCTGTTGGCCTGCCCCACAGAATTTTCAGACTTGCCAGCCCTCACAATCACATGGACTAACTTCTTAAAATAAATCTCAAATATCTCTGTCTCTGTTTCTGCATCCTATTAGTTCTGTTTATCTGAAGAACTGTCAGTATTACGCTATCTTCTCCACCTACTAGCCCACTTCCATAGACATTTAATAAAGTCCCTTCCTTTCTGCTTAGTTAAAAAATCCAAAATGCTAACCCCCCAAAAAACAATACATTCAAAATCTTCATGTAAATGTATTCTTTGTAAATTGTTACACAAGTCACCAAATATGATAGGTTGAATAATAGCCTCTTAAAGATGTTGAAGTCTTAACTGTCAGAACCTGTGAATATATTACTTTATATGGCAAAAGGGGCTTGGCACACTGACTAAAATTCTTAAGATGGAGAGATTATCCTGGATTATCTGGGTGGATTCAATGCAAACATTATGTCCTTATGAGAATAAGGTAGGAGGATAAGCTTAAGAGGACTGTGATGTGATAACAGAATCAGAGATTGGAATAATGTGGCCAAGAGCTAAGAAATGTGCTAAGAAATGTGACTATGGAATAACTTAGGGAATATGGTAAGCTTCTAGAAGCTGGAAGAAAGACAAGGAATAGATTCTCTTCTAAAACATCCAGAGGACCATGGTAGAGAAAGGGGAACCCAGGAATGACAGAGATCAAAGTTTGAGGAGGTTAAAGTTGCTGAAATCTGGGATCTACACAGAAAACGAGTCCTAGATATACACATGGGTATTTGAGTTTTTGACTGACTACAAACTCCACATATGTAGGGATAAAATCCATGAGGTGGAACAAGGAAAACTACCACTTAGTTATAACCAGAGTTCACAAACTGCTATGACACATTTGAGTCTCAATCAGGCAAAGTGGAGGGATGTCACTGAACACACAGGACACTTAGCACAGTTGCCGAATGACTTAGAGAAAAATCTACTTTAGACTTACCTTGGCAAGGGTAAGGGTTAATAAGGGTACCTTAATACAAGTTCCCAGACAATTAAGCTAACTCACAAGTTACTTGATTGTCCAATAGAACAAGGTTCACCATTCTTTATAGAAAATCATTTTAAAAACTAACAAGTAAGTTTTATTCTGTCTAAAATTCAATAAAAAATTATGAGAAGCAGGAAAATGTGACCCACCACAAGGAGAAATAATAGCTAATAGAAAAAGACCCAGAAATGACAAAGATTATAGGATTATCCATGGCATTAAAATAGTGATTATAAATGTGCTGAATGATTTAAAAAAACATAAATGTGATGAAGCTACAGTGAAAAGTATATACATATATATCTACAGGTATATATGTATATATGTATCTATATATGAAGTAAGCATTTTAGAGTTGATGCAATATATGAAATGAAAATTTTAATGGGTGTTATTAACAACAGATTGGAAATTGCAGAAGAAAAGCTCAATGATCTTGAATATATATTAGAAGAAATGATTCAGGGCAGCCCAGTGGCTCAGCAGTTTAGCACGACCTTCAGCCCAGGGCCTGATCTTGGAGAACCGGATCAAGTCTCATGTCAGGCTCCTTGCATGGATCCTACTTCTCCCTCTGCCTCTCTCTCTCTCTCTCTTTCTCTCTCTCTGTCTCCTTTGTGTCTCTCATGAATAAATAAATAAAATCTTTAAAATAAAATAAAATGGCTGGAATGGTAAGTTTTTTTAAAAAAGAAGAAGAAATGATTCAAACTGAAATACGTAGAGAAAAAAAGCTGAAAAATAAGTGAAAGATCTTAGTTATGTGTGAGATAAAATCAAATAGTCTAACACATGAAACAAAAATTGACAAAACTGAAAGATAAATCAACAATTATATTTGTAAATCTCCATAATCCTCTCTTAGTAATGGATAGAACAAATACACAAATCAATAGATATTGACCAACTTAACCTAATAGGTCAAAACCCCCATGGGTCAAGTAGAAATTACATGAAGATTTAGAAAATATTTTTTACTAAATGACTTTGGAAACACAATATATCAAAATTTGGGTGATGCAACTGAGGCATTATAGAGAAGAAATTTATAACTCTAATTTTTATTTTAGAAAATAATAAAATATGTCTAAAATGCATTATCTGAGTTTCATAAACGAGAAAACAAATTAATCTAAAATAAGTGATAATAATAAAAGAAATATAAATAAAATAAAAATAATAAAAAAGAATCTATTAAGTAGGAGGCAATAATAAGAACAGAAAACAATGTAAAGAAAAATGGAAAAGAAGTAGGAGAAACCAAAGGGTTTTCTTTCACAGTGTCAATAAAATTGAAAACATGCTAAGTTGAATGGGAAAAAAGAAAATGATATCAATTACCAATGACAATAATGAAAAAAGGATATTCTTACAGATTCTATAGACACTAGGAGGATAATAAAGGGCCAGTATGATATGAAGAGCATGTTGATAAATTTGCCACTAAAATAGATATAGTAGGTAAATTCTTTGCAAGGCATATATTACAAAATTTGCCCCCAAAGGAAATAAAATTTGCATATCAATATAACTAAGAAATAAATTAAATTTTATATTAAACACTTTCCCATGAAGAAAAACCCAGTCCCATGAACTTCACTTGTAAATTCTAGACACACCTTAAGGAAAGATCTAATGTCTACCATTCACAGACTCGCAAAATACAAAAAGAAGGAACACTTCAAAATTCATTTTATGGTGTTAACGTTACAAAGTTGTAGTATTACAGAAAATAAACCTACAGATGAATACTTTTTGAGAAATAAATGCCAAAATTTTTGTATAAAACATCAGAAAAATCAAATCCAGTAATGTATAGTAAATATATTACATAATGACCAAATGCAACTTATCTCTGGAGTACAAAATTATTTGTAATTTGAAAATCAATCAATATATTTACCATATTAGTAAAATAAAGGGAAAAACCTTATGATAATCTCAATAGATGGAGAAAAAGGATTGACAAAACGATATCAAACTATGATAAAGCTTTCAAGATAGCAGGAATAGGTAGAAACTTCCTTACACTGAAAAAGAGCATCTACAAAATCCTTCATCTAACAGCATATTTAATGGCTCTACATTTGGGGAAAAAAAATCAAGATAACATAACATTGCTTTTCAGCATTCTACTGGAGTTCCCAGTCAGGATAATAAGGTAAATAAAAGAAATATAAGGTATATAAACTGGAAAGGATGAGGTCTGTATTTGCACATGAAATGATCATGTATGTAAGAGATCACAAGAAACTCCAAAAAAGCTACGAGAACTAAAAGTGTATTTAGCAAGATCATGAAATACAAAACCAGTATAGGAAAGTCAACTGTATTTCTCTATACTAGCAAGGAATAATTAAAAATTAAATTACGATGTGAATGTCAAAAGTTTGTCGATGTCAAATTGACATCAAAAACATGTAATATCTAGGAATGGAGCTTATTAAATACATATAAGAATTGTACACTAAAAGTAACACAATTGTTGAGAGAAATGAAATATATAAGCCAATGGAAGGATATACATAGTATAGTATAACATTATTAATGCAAATTATACTTCAATAAAATTAGACTTGAGAAAGAAAACTATGCCTACAGTGTGATAACTATTATACCAAGGGTAGTAGGGAATCCATTCAATTTTGTGTGGATGAAGCGTTTTCCAGAACTCTTCCCCATATCGGACAGCTATAGGGAAAGTAATTTTAGATGGACAGAAGGAAAGGTGTTTCATGAGAGACTATCATGAGCGTGGCACATTTAAAAACTAGTGTTTCAATAGACTTGGGGTATAGGCTGCAAGGTATGGACACTGAAAGATGGGACTGGAAAAGATCAAATCAGGAAAGGCCCCTTTGCATCTTCTTAAATTTTGTAACTTGGTACTTCTCTGGCCTCACCCTCATCCTGGCCCTGAGTAGAAGCCATGCTACGGGGTTTGGGATTTTTCTTAGACTCTTCCATTTCTTCAGCGTCTACGGATAGAACAACTACAACAACAAATAGATAATTTGCTCTACTTACTGTAGTCCCTAAACTTGCGTGAGTCTATTTTTTTCTTCAAAACAAATTTTGTTCCATACAACAAATCTGTGGAATAAGATAGATTTGAGAGAAGGGAAATACGGATTATTACTATCTATAATGGAAACTGAGAAGACTCAATTAAATAATCAAATGCTAAAATACCTTTAGCAATATATACACTGCTCCAACATATGTCACTAAAAGCCTACTTCAATGGAAACATTTATAAAATTTTGATTGATTTTTCATATTAGTGACTTAGTTAAATAAAAACAAACAGAAGTCAAAACAGTTCCTTACTGCCATGTGAGATGAGACAACATCAAAATACAAAAATGTATCGCACTATTAAACATCATTACAGGGACACCAGGGTGGCTCAGTGATTAAGGGTCTGCCTTTGGCTCAGGTCATGATCCTGGGGTCTTGGGATCGAGTCCCACATCGGGCTCCCTGCTCAGTGGGGAGCCTGCTCTCCCTCTGCCTGTCTTTCTCTCTCTGTGCCTCTCATGAATAAATGAACAAAATCTATAAAAAACAAAACAAAACATCATCACAGGGTTATCACTCAGCTGGAAATAAATTGAACATTACTTCCTCTTGTTTTGTTGTTGTTGTTAAAAAAATAAAAGCCTGGGGCACCTGGGCGGCTCAGTCAGTTAAGTGTCTGCTTTTGGCTCAGGCCATGATCGCAGGGTCCCAGGATAAAGCCCCAGGTCTGCTCTTTCCCCCTGCCCTTCCACCCTGCTTGTGCTCTCTCTTTTGCTCACTCTCTCAAAAAAATAAATAAAATCTTTAAAAAAGACCTGTGTTTTTGGGTTTTGTTTGTTTGTTTGTTTTTTGTTTCTTTAAAGATTTTATTTATTTATTCATGAGAGACACACACAGAGAGAGGCAGAGACACAGGCAAAGGAAGAAGCAGGCTCCATGCAGGGAACCTGATTGGGACTTGATCCGGGGACTCCAGGATCGCGCCCTGGGCTGAAGGCAGACGCCCAACAGCTGAGCCACCTGGGTGTTCCAAAACCTGTCTTTTTTTTTTTTTTAATTTATTTATTTTTATTGGAGTTCAATTTGCCAACATATAGCATTAACACCCAGTGCTCATCCTGCCAGTTCCTCCCTCAGTGCCCGTCACCCAGTCACCCCCACCCCCGCCTACCTCCCCTTCCACCACCCCGTGTTCATTTCCCAGAGTTAGGAGTCTCTCATGTTTTGTCTCCCTCACTGATATTTTCACTCATTTTCTCTCCTTTCCCTTTATTCCCTTTCACTGATTTTTATATTCCTCAAATGAATGAGACCATATAATGATTGTCCTTCTCCGATTGACTTATTTCACTCAGCATAATACCCTCCAGGCCATCCACGTCAAGCAAATGGTGGGTATTCGTCTCTTCTAATGGCTGAGGAATATTCCACTGTATACATAGACCACAGCTTCTCTATCCATCATCTTTCAATGGACACGGAGACTCTTTCCACAGTTTGGCTATTGTGGGCATTGCTGCTATACACATCAGGGTGCAGGGGTCCCGGCGTTTCCCTGCATCTGTATCTTTGGGGTAAATCCCCAGCAGTACAATTGCTGGGTCGTAGGGCAGGTCTATTTTTAACTCCTGGAGGAACCTCCACACAGTTTTCCAGAGTGGCTGCACCAGTTCACATTCCCACCAACAGTGCAAGAGGATTCCCCTTTCTCTACCTCTTCTCCAACATTTGTGGTTTCCTGTCTTGTTAATTTTCCCCATTCTCACTGGTGTGAGGTGGGATCTCATTGTGGTTTTGATTTGTATTTCCCTGATGGCAAGTGATGCGGAGCATATTCTCATGTGCTTGTTGGCCACGTCTATGTCTTCCTCGGTGAGATTTCTGTTCTGTCTTTTGCCCATTTCATGATTGGATTGTTTCTTTGCTGTTGAGTTTGATAAGTCCTTTATAGATCTTGGAAACTAGCCCTTTATCTGATGGGTCATTTGCAAATATCTTCTCCCATTCTGTGGTTGTCTTTTAGTTTTGTTGACTTTTTCTTTTTCTTTTTTTTTTTTTTTTTTGTTTTTGTTGACTGTTTCTTTTGCTGTGCAGAAGCTTCTTATCTTGATTAAGTCCTAATGATTCATTTTTGCTTTCGTTTCCCTTGCCTTCATAGATGTCAAGAAGTTGCTGTGGTCAAGTTCAAAAAGGGTGTTGCCTGTGTTCTCCTCTAGGATTTTGATGGATTCTTGTCTCACATTTAGACCTTTCAGCCATTTTGAATTTATCTTTGTGTCTGGTGTAAGACAATGGTCTAGCTTCATTCTTCTGCACATGCACCATTTCCCAACACCATTTATTGAAGAGACTCTCCTTTTCCCAGTGGATATTCTTTCCTGCTTTGTCGAATATTAGTCCACCATAGAGTTGAGGGCCCATTTCTGGGCTCTCTATTCTGTTCCATTGATCTATGTGTCTGTTTTTGTGCCAGTACCACAATGTCTTGATGATCACAGCTTTGTAGTACAACTTGAATTCGGCATTGTGATGCCCCCAGTTTTGGTTTTCTTTATCAATATTCCCCTGGCTATTCGGGGTCTTTTCCAATTCCACACAAATGTTAAGATTATTTGTTCCAACTCTCTGAAGAAAGTCCATGGTATTTTGATAGGGATTACATTGAACATGTAAATTGCCCTGGGTAGCATAGACATTTTCACAATATTTATTAATTCTTTCAATCCATGAGCATGGAATATTTTTTTCTTTGTGTCTTCCTCAATTTCTTTCAGAAGTGTTCTGTAGTTTTTTGTTTTGCTTTTTTTGTTTTGTTTTGTTCTGTAGTTTTTAGGGTTTAGATCCTTTACCTCTCTGGTTAGGTTTATTCCTAGGTATCTTATGCTTTTGGGTGCAATTGTAAATGGGATTGACTCCTTAATTTCTCTTTCTTCAGTCTCATTGTTAGTGTATAGAAAGGCCACTGACTTCTGGGCATTGATTTTGTATCCTGCCACACTGCCAAATTGCTGTTTGAGTTCTAGCAATCTTGGGGTGGAGTCTTCTGGGTTTTCTATGTACTGTATCATGTCATCTGTGAAGAGGGAGAGTTTGACTTCTTCTTTGCCAATTTGAATGCCTTTTATTTCTTTTTGTTGCCTGATTGCTGAGGCTACGACTTCTAATAATATGTTGAATAGCAGTGGTGAAGGTAAGACCTGTCTTTTTGATGCAGATTAAGAAAACTTCTTAGGTTAAGAAGGCAGATACTTTGCCTCATTTCTTCTACTGAGTATCAATGATACATAAAAGGTATATTTCCAACTCAAAGATACATTTTCTTTTAAAAAAATAACTTAGTAATGAAAGGAAAGTTATTAATCTAGGAATAATGTCCTGAAATTAGTGCCTTCTTTTCTCCAGTCTAAGACATCTATTTATGAGAAGCAATGATCAGTTTCTCAGCTATAGATTATTTGATATACAGTGTTATTTTATTTCTTGAAAAATAAGTTTCCAGAAACAATCTTCACATGTGAATCTTCTTTAACGGATAGCTCTATCAATTCAATAAGGTTTTGAATAAAGCCCTATTATCAGGGGCCATGTTACAAAGGCCAGTCTGCCCTTGATGGAGGACCCTCCTAGGCCAGGAAATGAAATCAACACCACACAGGACAGTCAGACAGTCTAATGACCAGGAAGCATTGACAAAATAAAATATCTTCCCCTGTACTTGGTCAAAATGAAATTTATCTTCCACTCCAAGCAGCATTTGGAGGCTAGCACACCTCCAATATGAGACAGATTAATCAAATTCTAGCTAGGCATTGAGGTACATTTTAGAAAAAAAAAATCTGCTTAATTGACACTGAGATTCTATAAATAGTTTATACTGTCAATCCTTAATGTCATTAAGCATGAAAGGTTCTGTCTGCAACTCCAGCTGTTGAGAAGTACAAGATACAAAGAACATGCATGAACTAGTTGAATGGGCAGACCAATCCAGGGCATTCTGGTTCTCTTAAAGCAATATCTTGACCACATTCTGTGGTGATGGCAGTGGTGGTGAGGATATTCTTAAAGGCAGCTTCCTAGTTCTCAAGGATTTCCCAATACTTCATGGTTCAGAAGCACATGGAAACTGCCAGGTTATTATTGGTCACTGCCATTTCAGTCCTCACTTTCCCATTATAATGCCGGAATACTTGCCCAGTTCGGAGACTTCCATAAATAGGTCTGTCAGGATGTCCCATTTACAACAGAAAATTCACTTTGAGATTGAGTGAAGACATTGAGGTTACAGGCTTTGGGGGGTAGAGAGACGTGTTGAATGATCCACCAGTCACCCTCATTTTCTCCACATGTTTAGACCAGTGTCGAGTCCTCTTCAGTGAGCTCGGACTTGAATGGCTGTGTCCAACTTTTAGCTTCCACAGGGCTGGAAATGGGAGTTCTAGGCTTCTCTTGCTTCCCCGGTTCTGCTAATTTCTGCTGCAAATCCCGAGCTTCACCTTTCATCTGCTGATCAGCTCCCAGGAGATTCTCTCCTCCACAGCAAGTTTCCTTTCCAGGAAGGTGTTTATTTTAATGTTTCGAGTCAGGTACAGCTCAACGCCCTCCAGAAATTTGACAGAGGTTTATTTTACTGGTTCCATGTCATCATTTGCTTGTCCAGCTTTCTAAAATATATTCTTGTAATTAATCTGTAATTCTTCTAGTCTTCACAAGGCCATTCTAATGCTGAGAACACTTGGAAGATTTCAGAATGTTGCTTTTCAGAGAGATTCTAGCTCCATCAGGAGGCAGTTATTTTCTGAGCTGAGAGTTCTTGTTTCTATTTTTACATTGTTGCAGCTGCGTCGCCCTCTCATTTTTTGCTTCCCTCTGGGACTTTCTGTGGTTCCTCTGTATATTCTTTGCCCTTTGCTTCTACACCGTAGCTAGATCTTTTCAGTAGCCAGTCTCTTCCTTCATAGAGCTAAAAATGTTCTTTTCCTGTTAAAATGTGGGAAGAGCTTCACTTTCCTTGTGGCCTGAGGTGTAGGTTCTGGAGATGAGGATGGGGTGGCCCCTAGGGCACCACCCTAATCCTGCATTCACTCCCCAAGAGGCCATTTCACATTGACTTATTTTGAGCTTGTTGTGAACTAGACCCCATGAGAGTTTTCTTAATGAATTACAATTTAGTCAATTTTCTTTTGACCTGTACTTGGGTACATTATTAAAACATCTGCACAGAAGATTTGAAGACATCACTTATTAGAGTTTAGCTTGATTTCAGAGATAATTTGTATTATTGATTTTGTAACTCAACTGTCCATTTCCCTAGCATTACATCATTCACAGATTTAATGAACTTCACTTTGTATATTCTTTTTAGAAATTTATATTATATGCTATCCATGTACTAAATATTACATCAAACATAGCATGGAGATCCATTAGGTTGAAATTCTTTTGAGTTGATTACAGGCTGATGGAAAAAGAAGATTAAGTAACCAAATAATTACAATGCAAAGTAATGTGATTAATAATGATGATACAATTTTGCATTATTTTAGAACTGCCCAAATTAGGGATGACTTCTTTTTCTGGAGAAGGTCCCACTGTGGTTCTTTGTAAGAAAACAAACAACAAACAAAACTGGATGTTTTAGGATACTAAAAGAAGCCAAGTAAACGGTTAGTGTACTGTACAATCATTCTTTATCTAAGACAATGTTAAGAAACTTCAGATATCAACCATTGATTTTTAGCACACTGCCAGAGGGGAGATTTTCTTTATGTGTCTGAGTAGTTCCGGATTCCTTACTGACAGAGTTCAGTTGGAGGTAGAGAGGTGATACAGAGGTGTTTGTTCACAATCTCAGACAAGCTCTGTGTGCATGACTGGATGACTTCTGGATAGGCACAAAGATGTTCTGATTTTTGTTTCTTCTGGGACATAAATAATAGACTATAATGATAACTCATCACATCATAACAACATCTGAGTGAGACTTAACCAGAAGTTCTTTTGGTTTATTAAATAGAAAACATAGGCACTTTCTGAACAAAGGGAGTTTTTCTCAGAATTATGCAAATGTTATCTGCAATATGTAATTTATTTTGTGAACATACGCAGGTTGGTATAGCTTTCTTATGAATAGTATACAATAGTCATACTTCAGTAAATTCAGGTTTTTTTTCTTGAAAAGAGGAAAAAGACATTAATTGCATAGTGAGTGATACAGTCTTCTCAGATCCTTCAAAAGGTAAAGGATCTCCCAGATTAGTAACTTAAAATTCTAGAGAAGTACAGAAGAGGTAGTAACATGCTTTCCTGATTTTTCACTCAAATTCTGAATTTTAAAAAAGAATGAATTGATCAGACCTATGAAGAGGAAAAAATGTGACATAATATCAGAAAATGCCTTTTGGTTTTGATATAATTCATAAACTACAGTAGAGATGCTTATGTGATTAGGAATCTTTGATTTAAGTTTCTAGGTTGGGTACTTAATAGCACAGTGACTGCTCAACATCTTTAACTGGAGCATCTCTTGTCTGTTTTCTCTGTTTTTCATAAGATAGAGTAATGGTGTTTTGGAAGATTTAAGTGTGAGAGGGGTATTGGTAGAATAATTTTCAATCTATTTTAAAATGCATATTTTGAAGAATCATATTTTCAAAATAATTTACTATTTTTCTGGGATACAAACAGTGACTCCTCAGTCGAGTGCTTCCATAAATACTCTTTTTATTTTCCAGTTCCTGTTAGTCAAGCTCCAGTTCAATTTTTAGCCTTCCATTATCATTCCATCCATGTAATATCTCCTTTATGCAAATTTATGAACACATTTTGTTTCAATATATTTATTCATGTGGTATTATATAATCCATATTATATAATGTACTATATTTATATACTGTATATACCATTTATTCTTTGACTTTTTGTGTAGGTTTAGTTAGTCTGTTGCTTACTTAATTAAGTAAAGAAGTATTTGAGGGTCTTTAATGTGCCTAGCACGATTGTAAGCTCTGGGAACACACCAATGAACAGAATAGATATGTAGAGTGTGCACTCTAGTGGGATAGACAAAAACAAAGATGGGTAAAACAGAAAGTGATACCAAGAAAAAGAAAAAAAATGGAGAAGGGGAACAGGAAAGGGTGATTTAGGGCCTCATCAAGATAATGAGAGTTGAGGAAAGAAATGATGGAGGTAAGGGAATTCCACGTGTTCCCACTGAGATTTCCAATTCAAATGTAAGTCCCAATTATAATGTTCTTTCTTGCTTTCCCACATTCCCAGTTTGTATTTTTCCTTCTCCCACAGTGAAAGTTTGGATCTGACATTATGAGTGTATTTACGTATGGGCTCAATTCTACAATATACAAGAAATAATTGAGAATTGCCACATCTATACTGTAACAAAGACAAATTCTACTAAATTAAGTGAAAGATTTCTGAGCAACTCTTATTATCTTTAGACTGAGGGTGTATAACCAAAGTACCATGAACAGACATTATTTAGTATATTTTTCCCTTTGTGGTTATATATTCTATTTATTACATTGTTTATTTTATTTGTTCCTATTTGTATTCAATTTCAGATTGCTCCAGTTAATTTTTACTTAGTTTATTTTTTTAATTATAAAACATTAAATTGTTCCAAAAGTCTAAAGTATACAAAAAGCCATTCTCAGAGAGGCATTGCTTTCTGCCCTCTGATTTCCATCTACCAATCAGCCAGTTACATTAGCATTTAGTTATCATCACTTTATTTCTTTTTCAAAAGTAAACAGATACACATGTACGTTGTTTCTACTTTTCTTATCTGAGAGACAGTAAGTAAATTACACTTGTATCTCTATATACTGTTTTTCTACATAATAATCTATACTGGAAATTATTCCATATTCATTCATAGGGATGCTACTGCTTCTTCTGTAGAATTGTGAGCACTCCATTGGATGTATGAACCACGGTTCATTTAGTTAATTTCTAGGAATGGGCATTTAAGGTGTTTCTAATATTTTAAAATAGCAAAAATGCGGGCACCCCAGGTGGCTCAGTGGTTTAGCGCCACCTTCAGCCCAGGGCCTGATCCTGGAGACCCGGGATCGAGTCCCACGTCAGGCTCCCTGCATGGAGCCTGCTTCTCCCTCTGCCTGTGTCTCTGCCTCTCTCTCTCTCTCTCTCTCTCTCTCTCTCCTCTCTGTGTATCTAAATAAATAATAAAAAAATCTTAAAAAAAATCTTAAAAAAAAGTAACAAAAATGCTGCTATGAAAAACCTTGTGTGTACATATTTCCTTATTTTGTGAGGTATTTACAGAGCAAATTCCTAAAAGTAGGATTGCTGGATCAAAAGGTAAATGCAAATGTAGGTTTTTTTAAAAGATTTGTATTTATTTATTCCCAGACACACACACACACACACACACACACACACACACACACAGAGGCAGAGACACAAGCAGAGGGAGAAGCAGGCTCCATGCAGGGAGCCCAGTGTGGGACTTGATCCCGGCTCTCCGGGATTATGCCCTGGTCGGAAGGCAGCGCTAAACTGCTGAGCCACCCAGGCTGCCCTGCAAATGTAGTTCTGTTAAATATCACCAAAATAACCTTCAGAGGAATTTTGCTATTTAACATTCCCCACAAGCAATGTATGAAATTGCCTATCTCGCAACAGCCATTCCCCAACTGCGATAGAATGTTGTCAACTTTCGAATTTTTGCAAATGTGACAGTATCCCAGTGTAGTATTAATTTGCATTTTTATTATTATGAGAGGACACCTCAAGTTTTGACCTGTGCAATTAGAAGAATGGAGATTTCCATTAACTACACTGTGGAATACTGTTTGTTTTTTAAAGCAAATTTTATAGTCATTATCAGAGTCTCTGTTTTGGACACATTAAGTCACCCATTGGACATTCAAGTCGATTTGTTAAGTAGATAGTTGATACCTAAGTCTAGAGTTTCAGGGACTAGTCTGGGCTACAGATATAAAATGTTATGATGTTATAAATATATGACATTTACATGCATGAGATGTGATGAGATTACCAAAAGAATGCATTATTTAGAAAATAAGAGGTACAAAAAATTAAGCCCATGGGCTCTGTAACATTGAGTAATTGAGGAAATGAGGAAGAACCAGATAAGGAGACTGAAAAAGAATTCTCAGAAAGATAGAAGGCAAACAGGGAAATTTGATGTCCTACAAGGCACATGCAGAATTATTTTAAGGTGGAAAGACAAATGTTGCAAAGAGGTTTGAGAACTGACTACGGCATTTAATGACATGGAGGTCTTGAGAGACTCTGATAAGAGCAAATTTTGTGGGTGTTGGGATGAAAGCCTGATTGGATTGGATTCAAGAGAGAACCGGCAAAACACAGTAAGACTGTACTGAAGATTTAGTGGTATAAATTTCCCTTTTCAAAAATTTTTACTGTACGAGGAACTAGAGAAATGGGTAACAGATTAGTTATCTCAAGAATAGATCCCAAGTCTTTATACTTTTTGGTACTTTCATAGCACTAGTTAATGTGAACATTTTTATAATAAAAGCATAAACTCTGAGTTGAAAATCTTTTCCAGTATAGGAATATCCCTCATTCTTTCCCAGATACAGTAAATGAAAACTTTTGTTTTCAAACAGAAGTCTTAATGTTAAGAAAGATGCAAACACAAGTCATTCCGATCAGAGGCTGAAAGTTGGAAAGACATGCTGCCTTCTCAGAAGGTTGATGTGAATTCCTTACTGTTGGAGTGGTCTTCCAAACCAGGACATCATTTATTATCAATTGTAGTCTCAACAGAATATGTGTTTTTTTAAATTCAGGGAAATGCTTTATAACTTTTTGAGAAACAGTGCATCATACTTGAGAAAAGCTATGCATATAAATAAGGTCTTGGACATTCAATTCCTTGAAAAGAATATAGACAGATCTATTGTTGACATAGTCTCTCAAACAAATTACTAACCTTTTATTTTTTTGTACATTTTTATTATCAGAATTATTTGACATATTGATACAAAATGCTCTCCTAAATAGAAATCCCTTATATTTTTCCATTCAGGCTTTCATTTTTAAAAGAGCACTGTTTTATACAATTGCAGCAAATTACCATAACCCTTAAAAGATTATTAACTACAGTGAATGTTTGTCTTTTGGAGATCTCACCAAATGCACACACAGGAGAATGGAAACAACCTGGTACCATATCTTTGGAAAGACCATCAAATCTCTCTAAAGAAGACCTTCTATAACTAAAAAATGCCTTTCAGTTGAGGGTGTCAATGTGCTTTACCAAGTAAATGGAGAAAGGAAAGTAATTCAAATATTAGTGGGGTCCTATCTCAAGCAATTAAGCAAAAAGCAAATAAACAAGAACAGATACTCAACAATGGGAAAAAATAATTAGAAAGCAATGAATTGTGTTCATTTTTTTATTTCACAGATTTGTAAGAAATTTAGTTAATTTCTCCTTTGAAAATAAGAATTTCATTTTGTTTACTTTTATTTATTCATCAGTGAAGATGAAATCTTTGACACATTTGGGTATATTGGGTCTGTTCAGTGAATGCATGATTTTCTACTTCTTTATCCAAAGTTCAAATACCTAGGACAGAAACAGTAGTAGAGTTAAAATATCACACATCTGCTTTAGTAGGTATCTATCTATCTATCTTCTATCTATCTTTCAAGCTTTTAGCAAGCATCATATATATAGAATCCAGAAATGGACCCTGAACTCTATGGTCAACTAATCTTCAACAAAGCAGGAAAGAATACCCAATGGAAAAAGATAGTCTCTTCAACAAATGGTGCTGGGAAAATTGGACAGCCACATGCAGAAGAATGAAACTGGACCATTTTCTCATGCCATACACAAAAATAAACTCAAAATGGATGAAAGAGCTAAATGTGATACAGGAATGCTTCAAAATCCTAAAGGAAAACAAAAGCAGTAACATCTGTGACTTTGGCTGTGGCAACTTCTTCCTAGACATGTCTCCAAAGGCAAGGGAAACAAAAGCAAAAATGAACTCTTGGGACTTCATCAGGATAAAAAGCCTCTGCACAGCAAATGAAACAATCAAAAAAACTAAAAGCAACCTACAGAATGTGAGGAAATATTTGCAAATATCTTATCAGATAAAAGGCTAGTATCCAAGATCTATAAAGAACTTATCAAACTCAACACCCAAAGAACAAATAATCCCATCAAGAAATGGGCAGGAGGCAGGAACAGACGTTTCTCCAAAGAAGACATACAAATGGCTGACAGGCACATGAAAAAATGCTCCACATCACTCGGCATCAGGAAAATACAAATCAAAACCATAATGAGATACCACCTCACATCTGTCAGAATGGCTAAAATTAAGAAGTCAGGAAATGGCAGATGTTGGCAAGGACATGGAGAAAGGGGAACCCTTTTACATTATTGGTGGGAATGCAAACTAGTGCAGCCACACTGGAAAATAGTATGGGACTTTCCTCAAAAAGTTGAAAATAGAGCTACTCTATGACTCAGCAATTGCACTACTAGATATCTACCCGAAAGATACAAATGTGGTGATCTGAAGGAACCTGCACCCCAATGTTTATAGCAGCAATGTCCACAATAGCCGAACTATGGAAAGAGCCTAGATAAAGAAGATGTGGTATATATTCACAATGGAATATACTACTCAGCCATTAGAAAAAGAAATCTTGCCATTTGCAATTATGTGGATGGAACCAGAGGGTATTATGCTAAGCAAAATAACTTGATCAGAGAAAGAAAATTATCAGACGATCTCACTCATATGTAGAATTTAAGAAATAAAACAGAGAATCAGAAGGGAAGGGAGGGAAAAATAAAAGAAGACAAAATTAGAGAGGGAGACAAACCATAAGAGACTCTTAATCATAGGAGTCAAACTGAGGGTCACTGGAGGAGAAGGGTAACTGGGTAATAGATATTAAGGAGAACACATAACCTAATGAGCAATGGGTATTATATAAGACTGATGAATCACTGGCCTCTACCTCTGAAACTAATAATGAATTAGTTAATTAATTAAATTTAAATTTTAAAAGTAATTAATTGAATTTAAATTTTAAAAGTTTATGTTAATTCATTGAATTTAAATTTTAAAAGTAAATAAATAAAAACATAAAATAAAATAAAAGAAGCCAGCAATTATTAAATACTTACTCTGTGCAAAGTCCTCTGCTTAGTGCTTCTTATCTCCATGCATTCTTGTATTTAACCTTCACAACAACCCTATGAAGTGGATACCGATATTATTTCTTTTGTAAAGATGAAAAACTAAGATTCATAAAGGTTAGGAAACTTGTTCAAGGTCAACCAAATACTGTGCATCAGAACTGAAACTTGAATTTAGCCCCTTCTTGATTCCCCAGGTGGCTCTGGAGAGGGGTAAAATAGATTCCTGCTTTTAAGACATTGCAGCTTAGAGTTAATGAGAGTCATGATAGCAGATTAGTGTACTCACATTCAGTCACTGTTGCTGAAGGCAGGAGGAAAAACAACCATCTTCATGAATTGATTCACAGAGATTAGTTTTTTGCACCCTGAGTATTCTTTTTATGTAATTACCACTATGTGACAGGCACCTGCTGGGCATTGGAGAAATGGCAGTAAATAAGCTGCCTATATGCAAGCTGCCTTAAGTGTCCAGTCATAATACTAGTGGGGGTTATTTCTAGGTCCTGTTGGTCTCTGGAGAGTCCCTGTTTGGCCTCTTCCAACCCACAATATTTGGTTTACAAGGACACTTTACCAAGAGAACCTTAATTTTCTCCTCAGCTTGACTAAATTTTAGGCAGTCTTCTTCCTGACTGTAGATCCCTGGCCTTCTTTTTCTTAGAGTACTTACTTTCAAAAACTTGCAATTATAAATTCTTTCTCTGCTCTGTTGGCATCTAAATCTTATACAACCCAGGAAAATCTTTCTTAAAGATCCTGGGAGACATCCTTTTGAAATACAATTAACAAGAAAGATAGGGTTCCTTACTCCCAATGTCTGTGAAAGGGTCGGAGCCTAACTTTGATTAAGTATCACCAGCAAATACAAATGGTCTAATCACTTGACTTCTCTTCAAGTCCTTTAGTACTTTTCCATAGCTCACTCCACTGTTTAAAATTTCTCCTGCTTTTTGTTTCAGCATGGTTGAGTTCAATATCTTGCTTCTTTTTTTTTTTTTTTTTTTAAGATTTGCTTATTTATTTATTCATGACAGACACACACAGAGAGAGAGAGAGAGAGAGAGAATGAGAGAGAGGCAGAGACAGGGAGAGGGAGAAGCAGGCTCCATGCAGGGAGCCCGACGTGGGACTCCATCCCTGGTCTCCAGGATCACACCCTGGGCCGAAGGTGGCGCTAAACCCCTGGGCCACTGGGCCTGCTCCAATATCTTGCTTCTACTGCAATAGTCGAAGAAAGTCTTCCTTGCCTGATTAACCCATCTGGTGCAACTAGTCTTTGACACATGTGCTATAAGCATGGCGGAGTCCAGAAAACCAGGATATAACAGCAGTGATGAAGATACTCAGGAAGGAAAGAGTTCCTGTCATATGAATGACTTGAAACAGAGGCCATAGAATCTTGTACACATTCCTACTAAAATGAATTTGTATTCCTGAAATAATATTATTTGAAACCATGGATTGCTAGACTTTCAAATGGACTCATATCAGTAAACCCACTGTCTTTGGTTTACCAATGAGGAAACAGGTCACATGCCCAAAGTCAGCCATATGGTCAGAGTTGTAACTGTAAAGCTGCTCTTCTGATATGCAGTTCAGCCCATTTAGGTCAGACCTGTGCTTTATATCTGATGTAGATACATTCAAGGATCTTCACCCTACTACTCACACAAGCACATCTTATATACCTAAGATATTATTACTACTCTGATCAAGAGCTTGATAATAATTGAAGGGGGTAACTACCTAAATTGTTATAATCTGTTTCTTGTAACACAAATATTTGAGCTAATGTCTAGGACTTAATAGGAAATATAATATCATATACAGCCTCATTGTTTGAATTAAGACCTACCAGTCAATGCCATATATGGTTTTAATTTTAAAACATCCAATTTTGCTTCAAGCTGTTAGGAAAATTAAAATGCATTATTTTTAGGTTTTACAGCATTTTCAAGTAGTTTGTTGTCATGAGATGAATACTGTTATCTATCAGTTTTTTTATTCATGATGCTATTTAAATAAATATCAGGTTTTTGTATGTGCTGTTCAACTTCTCATTATCATGCAACAAAGCCTTTCCAAACTGCCTGAGGTTAGTGCCTTTGTTAGAACCCACGAGATTGGAAAACATAGCTAGAGTCATGAGAAAGTTAACTGACCTATATTTGCAAAAAATATATAATTAAAAAAATTAACATCAAGGTCACATCACCAGATTTAGCCATTATCCGACTTGAATCACTAAAGATTAAAGCTCATAATGATTAATTCATAGCAATATAATGTATCTCTCTGTGTGGTCATCTGCATTTAACACCTGGATCAAAAAATTTGGCTTGAGAAATGTCCTGGGTCAAAGAAAATGTTTGAGGTTGCCTGGATTTAAGAGTAGTTTAAAGAGAGCACAAATGAAACTCATAAATTATCTCTTATTTTTACCATAAAAAAAGAGTCAAATGGAATGACTATAATATAAAGCTAAGCATAAGCTGGTCTGCTCCTGAGTTGAAAGGTTTATGACTCATTTAAAAGTGCCTATTGGTGATGACTAGAGCTTAGTGGGAAGGACATTTTGATTATCAGTTTCAAAGTGTCAGTTCATCTACTTAGTGCTGTAAATGGAAAGAAAATGCCATGTGGCAGCTGTGCTCTGTGCATAACAAATGGTTAAGTACTTACTCTATCACTTGGCCTAATAACACTTTGCACCGGGAAACACAAAAAGATCAAAACATTTAACTTGCTAAGGGGCTACATCACATGGTAACTGACCAGTCACATTTGACCTCCTCTCCTTAGTGAGAGCTCTCGCACAGGCACTAGCAACCCTCAAGTACTTCCCTTAGGTTTTTGTTGAATCCTCTCTAGAGTCTAGATGCCGGTTCATGAAGTACTCCTGTGCAATTTGGAAATCTAAAAGTTTATTCATCTGCTGTATGTTTTGGAAAGCCTCTGTAGTAAGAAATACAGACTTCAACTGATACGAAACAATTTATATTTTTATTTACCACATTTTAGTGAGGCTATTGATCTGCTGTACTGCAGAAATACCACTAGGTAGGATCATAAGGATCTACTCTAGGCCCTGGGTGGGTGTCACAGATAATGTGGTCCAGGGACTCTATTATCTTCCTAAAATCTGAAAATTTCTGCATCCCAAAACCCAACGGGTCCCAGAGTTTTCTTTTGGGGAACTGCAGACTCCTGTCACTTACTGTCTACTGCCAACTCTGGCAGTTCTGGCGAATGTTTGTGTCCTGCTTCTGTAGATGGAGTTGTGGCTGGGTGCTGGTTGCCTATCCAGGCCTTACGTTTGCCAGCCGCTCTTGCAGCAGATGTGATCCCATGCCTGGCTATTGCTGGTAGCATGTGAGCGTAAGTGAAGTGTCATTTCTGGGCCAAGCAGGTGGGGTTTCTTTTTCTATCTTCTGCTGGCTGCAAGCAGAGGTCTCCAAGGCCCAAGCTGAAGGCAGAACTGCAAGGTGGAAGAAAGCCAAGTCTATAAATCATTTTGGGAAGGAAAGCTGCTCACTGCCCAGAAATACCAGCGTTGTGTTGTTAAATGAGTGACAAATAAATTTTCTTCGTGTAAGACCCTGAATTTTTATGGCTTATTTGTTATAGCAGCATCGATAAGTATATATTCTATCATGTGATTATGTGTTATTTACTAATTATGCAAAATATATGGTGACTATATATTCTCTGAGAAAGGCACTATGTGTTATCCCTGCATCTAGTCAATTGTATCAGGAAGAAGGCACAATAAAGAAGCTGCTTTTACATAATTGAAAGAATTATCTAGGCTTTGGAGACCAAAAAATCATATTAAAAAATTAAAGTCTCTTTTAACAGTCATGTAGCTGAGCTTCCCACAATCTTTCTGAGCCATGGTTTCCCCACTTGTGAAACAGAGATAATGATATTCATGTGGAGAGCTGTTAGGAAAACATCTAGCATGTATCAGATGGCTTTGCACAAAGTTGTGCCCAACAAGTATTATGCTTAACATCGGTGCTCTACAATCCTTTTTGAAAAACAAAACAGTAGCCACTGGAAGCATATAGTGTTTTACAATTTGTAACATGTTTTTATTATTTTATCTCATTCTGTTGACATGGCAACTTGGGAATGTCACTATGGTTAGAAGTATTCTTTTTACTATTAAAAATGAAGAGGCTCAGAAGTTCTTAAAACTCATACATGAGAATATCAGAGGTAGAAGCTAATTCTTCTGACATCTACTTCCATGTTCCTCCTCCCACAACAAAATCTTAAAATAGATAGGTTCTCTTTTTTCTCTTCTATTCTTGGGCAAGTATTTGAAGAAAGTACTTCTGTGTTGTTGCTTTGCTTGTATAAGACCAAGGATACTGCATAGACTAAGTTTAAATCTTAAGTAGATATTTATTTATGCACCTAGTCATAAGTTTGTTTGGTGAGCCTAAGATCTGTCTATCATTTCTCTGGTTTATTAGAGCTGGTCTGCTGACATTGTGAAGATGCTATGATAATTATAACATCTTTGAGTGTTTACCATATACCAGCCACTCTCATAAATTTTTAGACACTCATTTGCTTTATATCTACAGCAAACTTATCAACTAGTTAATATAATTATCCCCATTTTACAGATGAGAAAACTGAGGCACGGTGCAATGAAGTAACCTTCTCAAGGTCACATGGCTATGACAACAGAACCAGTATTTAGTTAGCACCTCTAGAGCCTACACCCTTGAGCACATGATATCACATCTCTCAACATATGTCAAAATATATTTAATTGACAGCAAGATTTTGTTCTACAGAATTAAGAGAATGGAATTTATAACTTGATACCATATTTAGTGTCAAGGGTAAAATTCTTTAAGCTTTGGAAACCTTTATTTTTGATCTTGAAAATTGCAATTTAACTTTATCTTTGGATATATTTTATGAGAAAGGTCTCAATGAATTTGGAGACTTATGTTCAATAGCAAGTCCGAATAGGAGGCAGGATATTTAAATGGGGAGTGGGAAAGGGAAGAAAGGGAGGAGAAGCCCATATTCAGAGGTTAAAAGATACAGAGCTAAGAGTTACAAAGGGAAGAGAAAGGGTGAAAAATTACTGAGTGACTCCAGATGCCAAAGAATCAGCAGAAGAAATGGATGGCATATGGAACTAACCACCGAGGGCAGCTGATTACACCCTTCCCAGATCCTGTCTCGTGGATGGATGGGACCTGGGAAACCAAACAGGTATAGGCAGGGAAAAAAGCTGAGCGCATCAGCTGCCTTAAAGAACAGCTATTATTTCATAACTAAAACTTGAGCATTAGCTATTTCCATTGAGTCTTGATGGCTTGACTATTATCCCATCTCATCTTCCCATGAAGGTGTCCTCACAGGCAGTCCTCAAGGAAACCTCAACAAAATTACTAATGCTATAGTGCAAATATGTTTCTGCTTTTGAGATTTTCAGAGTTCTTTGAAACATTCGATCATCATATAATTCTAGCAAGTACTTCTTTCATGTTTTGAAAATTGACTACCATTTACTTAGCGCTTTGTCTCTTTTCACGCATTAATATGTGAGGTATCATGGTAGATTAATTAAACAGCAAACTCTCAGAGCCAGACAGATATGGATTATAATCTTTGCTCATCCACTTCCTAGATTTGCGACCTTGAACATGTTACATAACCTCTCTAAATCTTACTTACATCATTTGTAAGCTGGGGAATAATAAAAGTACCTACTTCATAAAACTGTGGTGATAGTTTAATGAAATAATGTTTGTAAATCACTCAACGCAGATCCTGGCCCATAATTAGTGCTCAATAAATACAGACTCTTATTAAACTGGTGGTACACTTTGTGATTTGATTTACCTTTCCAAAGTGAGCAATGTCACTCTCTTCTTGCTGGCAGGAATAAGCTCACCCATCTATCTCACGGTGCCACTTTGCCTTGGCCTGCGTGCCGTGACTGGAATGGGATGAGGGAAAGTTCACTGAATTGGCCTAGGGTCCAGTGTTAGGCACTGGATGCGTGGCACCTGGGAAGCCCCCCTGGTTGCCACCCAGGAAACACCCTCCTTACTGACACGTACCAAAAAAGGAATGGTAAAAAAAAAAAAAAGAAAAGAAAAAAAAAAAGGGTTGGGCCAAGGGCAAGTAAGTACAATGACAGGTGAGAGCCTGACTTTGCAATCCAATTTACCAAGTAGGGAAGGCCACTGTATATGTTCAAGTTCAAACAGCAATAACTAGTTGCCACAAACATTCCAAAGCCTGTGGGGTACGGAGAAGCAATGTGAATGAGAATCTTTTTACACAGAGTCCTGAATGAATTGAGTGTAGTTTCAGGGAGAAATAATGTGAAGGGGAAATCCTTTTAGGCTTTATTTTTTTCCTTCCTTTAATTGTTAAGTAACTGAGTCCTCAGAGAGAGAATAATATCTCCACTTTTACTTTGTGGCCTGATGGTGGATATGAGAGTAAGAAGTGATTGTTTGTTAAATATTTACGCCCTTGGGCTTCACGTGAGCTATTAGAATCATTTCAAGCCCACAGGCCTCCATCAATTTTATGAATGTCATTAATCTTGTCACCTAACCATCTTGGCCTTTGGTTTTTGTTCTCTTCTACCTTGCTTGTCCTTGATGGTAAGGAGCAAGGAGTTTTCAAGCTCAGAAAGGGAGATGAGTCTCTTCCTTCCTCCGTCATCAGCACAACCCAGCTGGGCATGTACCGTGTGTGTCAGTCTTGCTGTGAATTTTCACCATTACTTTTACCAAAGCATTGGGAATTAAAGCATTGTTCTGTCCTTTCACACAAATATGTTACCTTTAAAAAATTTTACAGTGATATCTCAGAGTGTCATTTGGCACCAAGAAGTCACCGAGGTTGAAGAAAAAGATTCGTTGTGGGTCAGATAAAGAACAAATTTGAAGAGCAAAAGTTAGGGATGGGATCTTCAAGGGGGATATTAAGTAATTGTCCTCAAGTTCATAACCTTCAAACCTGAATGGTGAAAAGCTCAAATTTGGAGAGTCACAGCTGCTGGTTAATCTAGAAGCTGTGCTTCAGTTATTCCTTCATGTATCATGAGTTCGTTCATTCAATAAACATCTACTGAACTCCTACAATGTGCAGAGTAGAACACTTCATTTGGGCTATGAAGACAGACATGCTAGTTGTTGCTATAAAACTATAAAATGTGTACATATACTAGGTTACAAGCAGATATGATATAATCCAGACACAATATAAACATAAACAAAGAGCTTAAGGACACTTGGAAAAAGGAACAATCGATTCTCTCTGGAAGCTCTGATAGCTTTGTGTCCAGAGACGGGAAAAGAGGGAAGGGCTTTGAAATGATGAGATGTGCTGGCATTCGGCTGCCCGGCAGGGGCCAGTGGCCAGTGGCAGCCTCACAGTCATCACTGGAACTACAAGCAGCTCTCCTTACAGGTGACCACACGTGCTCTTTTGCCTGGGGATGGCTCTGGTTTATACCGTGTGTACTGGTGTCATTATTAATCTGGCTCCTCTTCGCTGTCCAGAGTGACTGTCTGCTTCCCTGGCGCTCTTCTGCAACCTGGTAGTAAGTGATCCTGTCTGTCTTTTGCTCCCTCGTCCTAACTTTTCCTCCAGCCCACAAAGAGGAAAGGTGCTCAGAGCAGGACCCACACTCCCTAACCTCCAAGGTGAGGACTGTCAAGGGACAGAAGAGGAATGATCAGAGTGTAGGCCTGGGGCTGAGGAGATGGCTGTGAGAAAAGGCAGCGTAGAGTCTTCTTTGACTAGACTCCTTCCTAGAGTTTTCCGTATGTATGATGCAGAATATTTACGTAATGTATTAAAAGATCATAAATAAAAAGTTTTCTGCTTATTTATGCTTAATAATGCTATTCTGGGGCACCTGGGTGGTTCACTGGTTGAGCGTCTGCCTTTGGCTCAGGGTGTGATTCCGGGGTCCCAGGATCGAGTCCCACATCGGGCTCCCTGCATGGAGCCTGCTTCTCCTTCTGCCTGGGTCTCTGCCTTTCTCTGTGTGTCTCTCATGAATAAATAAATAAAATCTTTAAAAAAATAAATGCTATATAAGCAAGCATAACATCATTTCTTTACTCAAGATTTCTTATGACCTTTTAGGTGTTCAATGACCATGGGATCTCTGGACGGTGCTGTGTACAACATGCTGTGGACCGAGGGTGAGACATCCAGGGGTGGAGCATTCCATATCAGGAAACTCTGCTGTAGGCCTTGAACTCCATATGTTGCTGACTTTAGAGAAGATGAAGTTTTGTTTAGTAATTCACTGGCCGTCCTTTCCCTACATTAGTGGACTTTCTAGTCAGTTGCCATATGTCTTCATTGTTGCTTTATTTATTTGCTTTTCCAAATAGTTGGTGGATCTGCAAAATATTTGTATAAGGAATTCACCACGTCATTGTCACTTTTGAAACTTCTCATTTTCTACTTTAAGGAAATGGAAGCACAGAAACATGAAGTAAATAGCCCCAATTAAAAATAGATTTATTATTTGTCATCATGCATTTCCCATAGGCTGTGGGCTTATCATCAATACAGGTACAGCAGAAAACTCCTTGGGTGGGGAGTCCAGACAGCTGCACCTTCACACTCCACCATCCATTAATAGCTCCTGTAACTTTGCAGAAACTCAGGTGCCGGGTTTCTTCTGTTTAAAGAGGGCATTGTGGGATTAACTGTGTTTGTCTCGATTCCAAAATTCCATATTCCAATATTTAAGTTTTATCTTATTTCCAGTATATAGAAGTTTCTGGAACAATAGGATTAAGCAATTTGACTTGGAGTAGGTGACCCATTAGAAGCAGAGATGGGATCCTGGAGACCCTATTTCCAATCAGTGTCTTACCCTACTAGCCCCTTTAGAAAGTTCTGTCTTCCTTTTTGCAGGTTTTAAAGTTTTTCAAGATTCAAAATAACTTATTAAAAGATTAAGCCTAATACCCCATACCAGCATTTCTTTTATACGCAGGCCTCAAAGTTCAATGGGGACTAAGACTTCCTAACATCTCAGTGACCCCCCGCCTACAGATATAAGAAACTCAGCTTGGAATATACGGTAAGCAGGTATGATGTCCTTGGGAGCTGGAGACAGGGCTGAATGCATCCAGGACGGGCCTCTCTGCTCCAAAGCCCCCCACCCTCCCCCCCAAACAGCAAGTCCCAGGCTTTTTCTAATATTAATGAATTACTTTCAAAATTTACACGGATAAATAAATCACCCAGAGAATCACGAAAACACTGAAAACAGGAAAGTGGCAGCCTGACAAACCCAAGCCTTGCAAGGGCTTTGATTTATTTTGTCTCCGTGCCTGAGGGACCAACGAGGTAATTTCCCACGGAGAGGGTAATTATCCCAGGCTGGCCATCTCGGGAGGGGACCCCCTGGAGCTGCTGGCTGACCTTGGCACTTTTATCTTTTGCTTCTTCCCGCTGGAGAGAAATCCTATCCTGCACAGAGCTGCTCTCTTCGTCCCCCACACTTGCTTGGGGTCACCTTATGCGCTCCTTTCTCCCTAGCTGTCTCCTCACAGAAGCAGGTAGTGAAAAGTGCACCGGTTAAGCGAAACGTCAAATTCAAATGCTGTCTTTTGGTCCCAGCCAAGAGCTAAGTCTGCCTAGATCTTAGTGACCACGGCTTTGAAACCCTAAAATTGTCATGCGTCTGGTGCTTGGGGTGTAAGTGGCTAATAAAAAGTCAACTTGGATTAGTGAGAAGCAACTTTCTAGTAGAGCTGACACACAATCAAGCGCATCAGTAGAGGGGACACGATGTGATCTCCTCTTCCAGCTGAAGGGGCATTTCGGGGTGAGCCAAATGCTTTAGAGGAATTTCGGGATGTTCCGTCTCCCTAACACAATTTAATGCTTTTTGTAATTAGTTGGGGATGTGCCAGGCAGCTTTAGATTGCCTCATTTGCTTCTTGAACTTTTGATTTGGTTCTACTCACTCTTTCTTCGTGGCTCTATGTCACATTTGCAAAAATGGGACCATTAGCATATTTGCTGTTCAGCCACCTTTGCATTTCATTTAATGGGGAGTTTTGCCTCTCGCTTCAAGGATCGCTCAGGGCTGCGGCATGAGGCCGCCCGGATTTGAACCCCAGTTCTTCCGCTCGCAGGCTGTGGGACTCTGAACAGTTAGGTGATCTATCTGGGCCTTAGTTTCATTATCTGTAGAACAGGGATGATGATCGTATTTTACCACCCAGGTGGCTGTGACAATGTCATGAAGTCTGACATATGTGAAGCTTATGCATGTGTGTGTGCGTATGTGTGTGCATCTGTGCGTGCATGCAATTCTTTTTCTGCATTGAGTAGCTTTTCATTTTATGGATATACCCTAACTTATTCAATCATTCTGCAGCTGATGGTCATTTGAGTTACTTATTAATGTTTTTTCTTTACATTCTTTTATACCTGGTTCTGTGCACATTGGGCTCCTATTTGTTAAGACTCCTCTTCACACTTTCTCATCATCTTTCCCTACATATATTAAACTACATTCCTTTTCTTTTCATCTCCCCCACCCCATTATACTTTCTATCTTTAATTAAAATGGGAAAGGGTTTTCTATCTGACTACAAAGACAGAACTCAGTTCACCTATTTGTTCTTTCGAAAGCTCCAGTGTCTTGAAGGCTTCCTTTCTGGCATTGCCCAGTGAACTTGCTGCATTGTTTTCTTCTGGGCTTGATTACTTAGGTCATAAAGAAAGCAAAAGTGGACATCTTCTTATCAGTTTACTTTTACCTTCAAGCAATGTCATTCTTCATCTATCACGTTAGCAGCTGACATTTTATGTTAAAGGTCAATCTGCTCCTGACTTCTGTAACTTTATTCCTACAACTCTTCCTGGACCACTTCTCTCTCCCAGTGCAGTGGGAATAGGGTTAAGGGAGATAAATGAGACACATTCTTGCCCTCAAAGGAGCTAATGTAAGAGGAAAGACAGCAAATATGGTCTGACTTGTAGCAAGGCTGACATAAATACTATTTGATACTGAACAAAAGAAGTAAGCCTATGATTGCAACAGAGTGTGAAGATCTCTATCACAAAAGGGTTGCAGAAAAGGAAGCCAGAGGGCAGAGAGGTCACTTATTTGCTCCTGGCCTCTGGTCTGTGAAGCAAAGGACCTACAGCTGGTGGTATGTTGGAAATGCCTTCTATTGAAGCGGAAATTTGTGCTTGAAATTCTTTTAAAAGATGAATAGGAAGAAATAAGGGTAGTACACAATCAATACTGAGAAAACCATTCAAAATTCAAATATGCTAAATACCCACCATTTACAAAAAAAAGAAAATGTTTACCCAAACGTCTGTGTACTTTAAAAAAAGTCACTGCCAGACTTAAAATGAAAAATAAAAGTATATTTAAAAGTCAAACTCCTTCTTGAATCAATTTTTAAACAAAAACAATTTCGATGATTTGGTCAGTAAAAATTTTTCAGTGCTCCTCCCCAGGAACTATCAAAATGTTATGTCTAGAAAGAATTACTGAACTAAAACATAAATGGAAAAGTAGAAGAAAATGTTGATTTTCACTTCAAAATAATTCACCAAAATGCTTAAGTTTTCCACAATCTTATGCACCAGTGAATAGTAAATTCTCAATTATTTTGAACCTCTCCAACAAAAAATTATTATCAATAAATACTCTATTTCCTATTAATTTCTTGCTCTCTCTTTCCACCGCTCAAGGACAAAAGAGAATTCCGGTTCATAATATCAAAATAATCATCACTCTGGAAAAAAAATAAAAGCCTTAATGAATGTTTCTGTTGGCCTTCTACCAACTTGGGATAAAAGACAACCAGACACATATATCAACTTTATTATTATTTTCATCAAACTCTCAGATTTACAGCCCAATAACTATAAATGCACCTATAAACCAAAATTATGTATGTTTTTGTAGCAGAAACTGTCAGTTGTTCCTTCTTCTTAGGTAACAAGATCCCAGCTTTGTACCTGAGGTCTCCTGAGGAAGAGGGTCAGAATAACCTAAGGAAGTCATGACAATTCCTTTTGTCCCAGCCTGGCTTGCCTCTGGGGTTCATTGGTGAATCAGTTCTGACCTATGATACTTGAAGAGAAGTATGTTTTGGGAAGCGTGGGGGGATTATCAGAAGCACACTCCTTTTCTGCCTTGAATACGGCAGTTATCTTGAAACCAAGATGTGACATTCAAGATGGAAAGGCCTAGGGAATTCCAGAGCTGTGGGTCCTGGAAGTGTTGAGCTGCTGAAACCAGCATTTAGCAACATCTTACCTCCAGACTTCTTTTACTGAAGAAAAGTAACTTCCTATTTATTTCAGCCTCTGAAAAGTTGAATTTTCTGTAACTTTCCCAGACAGCATTCTTTATAGAGTTAGCAAGTTTGGTCTGAAATTATTTACTTTATATATCATGCACAATCATTACTTAATAATCTGTACACTCAGGAGGCATTGATTCAATACCATTTATCTGTCTATCTAGTCATCCATTCATCTATTTATCATCTGTTAATTTATTTCTGAAACTGAGAAATTTCTACGATTTAACTTGCAGTGTTTATGGATGACGACTGACTGTGCCTATCCTGTCCTTCGGACTTCAGCTCAATCCTAATCCCTTTCAGAGAAGTATCACTTGACATCTCAAAAGCAGTAAAACCCTCTTTGGCACTTGTGACATTTGCTTTTTTACATGGACTTTTATGATTTTTTTTAATGCTAAATTTTAAGCTCTAGGAGAGCAGAGAACATGTCTGGTTTTGTTCATGTTTGCATACCCAATTCTCACCCAGGGCCTCAAAAACAAATGTCAGGCATATAACATATATATACTGAACCCCTAACTGAGCCTAGTGTCTGTACCTCACAGAAAAAAAAATCAGACTTCCACCTCACTGCCCTTTTTCTCACTTCTTTCATATACTTTCTTCCTTCCTTAATGATGATCCACTATAATCGAGGCCCACATGCTTTCCCAGAATCTTTTTTGTGTAACTGTGAAGGGTTAGCCTATCAGCATCCTTTTTTTCTGCCAGTGTCCAGTGTTGAGCCAAGTGTTTCAGAGAAAGGCATTTTGTTCTTTTTTTTTTAATGTTAAATCATTTGCGATTACTCTAGATAACCCGTGTTTATAAATAACAGCAATGACAACAATAATAATAGTTAACATTTACTACTTACTAGGTGTCAGACATTGTAAGCATTTTCAATGTATGACTCATTTAATCACCAAAATAACTGTAGGAAATAGGTTGCTATAATTACCCTCAGGTAACCCATAAGAAAACTGAGACTTGTGGTTACATCTACTGTCCTAGGTCACATACCCAGCTGTACCAGAGCTGGGTTTAAACCCATGAAGCCACATTCCTAACCATTACACCAGAGCGATTCTCAAAGTGGGGTCACTAGGCTAGCAACATCTGCATTACCTTAGAGCTTGCTAATAATGCAAATTATTGAACCTCATCTCAGACATGCTGAATGAAAAATCCTGGGGGTGGGAGCCCAACAATTTGTGCTTTAACAAACTCACCAAATTATTTTCTTTTGCACACTAAAGTTTGAGTCACAGTGCATTACATTATGCTGTTTTACCTAAGGTGATCAAAACTAGCAGAAATTTATGAAGGTGAACTCAAACAAAAACAAAAACACTAATGAACTCCTCAAACTCAAGGAAATAAATGCTGGAATTGCTTTGAGGTAGGGACTAGCTGCCTTCCAGCTTCTTTTAATCCAAGAGATGAATGAATGAATCCTTACTATGATACTTGTGAGGATAATCATGTGTGTTGGATGTTGTAGAGAGTTAAAGCAATAGTATGGAGGATGTCTAGCCAGGTTAAAAAAATATATATATATATTTGAAAATAAAGAAGAAATAGAAGGCTCTAAGCAAATCCTTAACTGTAGCTTACAGTTTCCAATCCTGTTATAAATCTAGGTCTGTTCTCCCTACCATTACCTGGATGGAATAAGAAAATTTAAGGTAATTGCATTATTAAATTAAAACAAAAAGCATAATAAGGTAACTGAGCTATGCCAAAAATGTATAATATACTCATTAGTTCAATGTACATGGGATTTGAATTTTTGCTCATTTGTATTATTTGTGCCATACCCAACCACTTCTTTTAGCTCAGATAATCAAATTTTGAATATATGTGTATGTGCAGTTGGGACTAATTGGTGTAATTAATGTATATGTAATGGCTTTAGCTGGCTAATGTCTGAAGGGAGCAGAAAAAATAAGCAAATTCATGAAGTAGGCTTTAGATTAGCATCTATACCCAAGATAATTTATTTTAGCAAGAAATTCAGCCTTCATTATGGTCTTTAGTTAAGAGAGATGTGGTTGGATTTCACAAGTGAACTTGCTTCACCCTAAGGAGTCCAGTTTAGCAAAGACATTTTACATAAACTATAAGCTGCCTGAAGCAGAAGCTTTCAGTTAAATGATACTCTGATAACATAAGCTAGAAATATAATTACAAAAGTAAACAACATTTCTGTTTTTCTTTCTCTATAAAAATGTTGAGTTAACTTTCCATCTTCGCTTCATTTTGTTTTTGTGTTATGCCTGATTTCAGAAAGGATTTGAGGCTGTTTATAGAAATAAGTGGTCAATAATGAGAAAAAAATTATAAAGAAATTAGTAAGAGAAAAAAGTGAGAGTTGGTTTCAAAAATGAACCTTCACATTGTAGTGAGTAAACTTAAATATATTACAGTGATGTTCAAACTCAAGAAACATACATGAAACCTCTGGGTAATGCAAACTATAGCTCCACACCTGTTCTGAAGAACTTTGCGGTTCAGCATGGGGATGAAATGGTATTGGAAACAGATTCTAAAATCTTCATTTGCTCCTAAATTCTTTTATCATAGCCATGAACATGGTCAAGGAATTATTTCCAGTTGGGTTAACTGGTAAACCAGTTGGAAAGTTTGTATGTCACAAAGATAAGGTATTAAAAACTATACCTAAGGAACCAGATTTTTTTAAATTTTCACTTTTGAATTTTATTAATCAAAGTGTTTCCTTTTAAATCTTTAAAAGCATGTGCTAATATTATATTAATATTTAGGTTGCTCTAAGTTCTTATAAACAAGTGTTCTTACTAGCACCTGTTAATCTTTCTTTCTCTATATGAAACCATCAAATTTATATGAACATCAATCATCCTCAATAGGATCCGGGGAAAACAATCACAGAGTAGAGGATGTGAGAACAACAATTAATATGCAGTATTAAATCTATCAGAAGGGTATGGAAAAGAACACTCAGTCATTGCACTGGATTTAATTTGCCGAGAGAAACAGCCTTCACACCTGAGTCACAGTAACAGCTCGGTTTTCTCTCAATTAAACCCAGGCTTGTCTGAAGCAATGAAGGCTTAGACGACAAGAGCAGGGCACATGCTAATGAAATCTCCTGCAGAACAAGGGCATTAAGCAGAAAGTGTTGCAAGGAGAAATCGCATAATCTGTATTTAAAATTTCTTATGAAGCAAGCATTTAAGACTTCGCTGTACATCAGATATGCCACAAAAAACCAGCCATGAAAGTCAGAGACTATTAGAGGCTGCAGCCTGAGTGCAAGCAATTGTAAGATTATTGTGAAATATATATCTATATTTTAAAAATGAAAACAGGAAAATTCTGTACGTTTTTAAGTTTACTGCAAACGTGGTTTCCTCTAGCAATTCTCAGCTTTGCTTTTTTGCAGGCTTGTGTTGATAAAGAGCCTCACTTAAAGGGCCATCCGATTGTTAGCTTGTGGTATTATGTACAGTCACCTAAAGCCAGAGCATTTAAAACCAGTTTATCCCACAACAATTAAAAAAAATAAGTACATATTTACTGATGCTCTGTAGTACTTCCCACCAAACCAGGATTGCAGACACTAGACCCTCAGTTTACTTGTGATACATGACAGCTTTTAGAGAGATATAATTCTAGTCCCAGCCAAATTAGTTTAAAATAATGTTCTTTTATTGCTTGCTCTTTTACTTAAGTGTCATTGCTTTGTGTGAAATATTTATTACTGTCAGTGGCACAAATTTATTGTGGATAAATTCATTATTCAGTAAATGCATATCGAGTATGTACTATAGGCCAGGTGTTGGTTTATGAGTTGGGATATGAAATTACTCCAATCAAAAGTCTCTATTTTTAAGGACCTTGTAGTCCATCCGGTAGAAGAGATATGAATGAACCCAAAGTGGCAAATGCTGAGACAAAAGCATGTGATGGAGGCCACAGGAGAACAAAGAGCATTAAGAAAGAGAAAGATTTAACACCTCCTGGGGGGTATGCAAGGACACAGGAGCTATGTCTTGATGGAGGAAATAGAAATGATAGGGAGCGACCTCCAGGCAATGGGAAAATTTGTGCAAAGCAGACTTGTAGGCCATTGGAGTATGTATCAAGAACTCTTGATTTTACATTATGAAGTATAAGGTGTCTGCGTATGTGTGGTGTATGCATCAAGATGCCAGGGACAGTCAGTAGAAATGGAACTGAAAGACTATAATTAAGGGTTGGAAGATAAAAACACACACCCATAGACTACATCAAAGAACTTGGGCTCGTTCTGTGGGTAATATGAACCCGCTGAAAATGTGTAAGCAGGAGAATAATGTGGTCCTATTGGCATTTTAGAAACCTGAGGGCAAAGTGGATGAAGAGACAGGTGAGGTTGAGGATCCTTTCAACATGGCTCTTGCTACAATGGGAGCATTGCTTCCCAATGAAAAGAAAACGTGTGGATGATAATCTTTAAATCTTTATACTCCATTGGGATTTTTAGAGTTGATGGAATCTGTAAGGAAATTTAAATCCATGATTTTTTAAAGACCGGAATATTCAGCCACTGAATTAATATCTTAGAAAAATTCTGTCCTTTATTCTGTCATGTATTTATTTTTAAATTTATTATGTAATTAAACTTTCATCAGATTTCCCTACCAGACGGTAAAGAAAGTGAGGGAAGCTCCATGTCTACCTTCTTCTCAGGGGTCAGCATAGCATCTGACATTTATAGAAATATAGCGTACACTTCTAGAGATGACTGGAACTGACTAGAAGTTTTGGTCCTTAAACTTTTACTGAAGTGTATTGTTAGGTCACCTTCAAGAAGAACAGAATTAAATTCATATATTTTTTGTCCTATATGGTTATCCTACAGTTCACACTGAGAATGGTTGGGAGGCTCTCTGCCTGGCTATCTTTTTAAAAAATCTAGCAGCAAACTAGTATAGGTAAAAAACCATTCACTTCCTTGGAAGTGAGACCCATTGATCTCTCCAGTTCACTTTGAGGTTCTTCAAAGAGTAAACTCTTCATAGTCCTCACGCTGGGAGACAAAAGTGTCACTGATTTATGTGCTAAACAGCATTCCATCAGGCAGTGGGATATTTTAGGGCAGCCAGCCAGGAGTGAGAGAGCCAAGGAAAATTTGGAAACTCAAATTAGGGGCAGAGAAGAAATACACTGATCATGGGATGTTCCCAGAACTTGGTGGTCAAATAACTGGGGAACACTGCATTAGAAGTGAAAGTGAGGCAACTAGTCATTTTTTCCTCTCCACGTACAAACCCACTCACTATGTGCACTTCACTGATAATCTATAATTTTCCCTAATTGTGTTTGCTTCAGTCCTCGATTAAGTCCTCCTTCACCTCCAATTAATACTATCAAAACTGTTTGAGATGAGTTTCCTCTGGCTAAATTCTCTCATTGCTGATCAAGAGGCCGTGATGTGTGATTTAGAAGCATCTGCAGTGTGCCAAGTATTGTCCCCTTCAGAAGGAGATGTAGCATCCCTACTTCCAAGAGCCCCCTTGTACCGTTGTTGGGAAGCTAGACAAGTGGATCAGACATACAGGGTATTAAACAAAGTGTATGAGAGAGGATGGTACACGCTGTCATCACAGGGCATCAGAAGATCAAGAGCTGCCCCTCCATTGGGGGTTGTGCATGGGCAAGGGTGAGTATGAGCAGGAATGAACCAGGAGGAAGATGAAGGGACAGGGCTTCATCCAGAGCAGTCAGTTGGGTTTGAAATACAAAGAGAAGGAGAAAGCATGACAGGTCCTAGAACCACAAGTTGAAAACGTAGGTACAAGTTAAATCTATTCCCTGTCTTTTCACCAACATTTATTTCTTCTTTTCCAGGTTACTAATTTTCAGCTGATTTGTTTCTGACCATTTTGCTTTTGATGCTGTCATCTGCAGCTCTCGTTCTCCTGCCTCTCTTCTCTTTGGCTGTTCCTCTTTCCCCCAGCATTTCCTTGCATGTAGGATAGAACCTATCATATAAGAAATCTGCCTTTGGTCTTCTGGAGTTGTTGCTCTGCTATGCCTCTGCGGGGCATCTCATTTACTTCTGTGAGTCCAGGTTTCCAAATCTCTGTCACTAGATGTGAGCATGTCCAAGCTCAGGACCTCACCTGCCTCCTGGACGTATCCAACAAAGCGTTCTCCATGTTCTGCAGCTCTCATGGACATTTATCCTAACCCCCTCTGTCCAAAACAAAATTTGCTGTTTTCTGTCATTTCAGTTTGCATTGGCAACATCCTCATTTAAATAGCCTCTAATCTGGAATCCTTTTGCCATCCTCAAATCCTCTCTGTCTCACTTCTACTGTATCACCTCCTAAAATCTTTTTCAGATGATCCAGCCTAGTTTTCAATTACTAATAAGACTTTTATCTCCTTCCTGCTTGCATTTCTGTAATAGCTTTCTAAAATGAACTCTCTGACACCGGGGATTGTTCTTAGTGCTTCTGGAATTATCTCCTACCCCTGCCTCAAAACAGTAACACCAAGTTCAACAAGAAAATTGATCATGTTCCTCCTACAACATTAAGCAGAACTGTCTCGCTGAGTATTTCTTTACACTTTTCTTTCAGACACTTGATTACAGCAAAGAGAACCAGCATATTTGATGTTGATGTGGCCTTATGACACTTGGTAATCCTTTTTTCTTTTTTTCTTTCTTTCTTTCTTTCTTTCTTTCTTTCTTTCTTTCTTTCTTTCTTTCTTCTTTCTTTCTTTTTCTTTTTTTTTTTTTTTAAAGAGAGAGAGAGAGGAAGGATGAACAGACTCAGTGGCAAAACCTTCATAGGTAAAAATATCTAGCCAGAATTCAGCAAGATTATTTTGTTTTTATCATTATTTTAGGACTCCCCAAACCCAGATTCCTCTTCCCTTTCTGACCTAAGCCCTCCTTTCATTCTTTCAGTTTCAGGGAGATAAGCATAGAGAAGAGACATACACCAGTTAAAAGATTTTTCTTTGTATTTAACCCCCTTTTTTTCTCTCTCCCAGACAATGCTGACCAACATGGTGACACCACTGCACTTTAGTTCTCTGATCAAAGGTGGGATGACTTCAATCTTCTGCAGGGCCTCTGAACTAGAGTGGGGTGGATCTTCAATCTGCAGCCTTGCTAAATGGGCATGATGGGGCGAGGGCAGCCCAAGAGTCTTTATTAACCCCCTGGAGATGGAATGCACAGCTTGGGTGACCTGCCAGCCCGTGGCTCTGGTTTCATTTTAGCAGAGTTGTGGCATCAGCTAGTGTTTTCACTGGGAGCAAGCTACCTTCTATTCACTATTATAAATATTAAAAACCAAGAAAGTATAATTTATGATTATGAAAGTTTCGCAGAGGATTTTTTTCCCAAATAGTACACGATTTCTTTCCTTGCTACTATCTATATCATCTACATCTATATCTATATATTTCTCTTTGTAAAAGGAGGCATAAATCTTGGTGTAACCTGCTTAATGGTCACAGTGTGTTACCATTTATTCCCTCCTCTTAAGAAATAAAAGTTTCTATTTGCAACAGGTTTCAGAAATCTTCAGGCCATCAGAATCAGGATTCACATTGATACCTTCTACTTTACTGGGTGATACTCACTTTCCATTTTTGACCAGGATGTCAATCTTCCTTATATAGAATTATTAATTTAAAACAATGATATTGGAATACAAATTTAAGTAATACTATGGGTGGTACATGAATTTTAACACAAATCTTCAAGATGATAGATGAAATATCCAAAATTCAGAAAACACTGTCTTAGGGGGAAAAGTAAAGCCTTAGTAGCCTAGCGTCCTTCGTTTGAATTCCAGTTTCATTTCTTAAGTAGGACCTGCGTCTCTCCACACTGATGTTTGGCGTACTAGCACTTGCCCACTGGGCTGATTGGGCTGAGGTGAAGCCAGGAAATATTTTTCCCAGAATTTCTCTCCCTGAATGGATCCAGGATACTTTGCCAAGGAAAAATACTAATGTAAGAGTTGGAAGGCATAAGGGAAGGAGAAGTCATTATTCTTCAAGCACAGGTGCAGCCAGACATTGAGCTTCAATGAGTGAGACTTCTCTCCCACGCTTGTGAGAACTCCCCCACCTCCGTCTAATGCTGGTGGGTTTCTTGACCTTTGATCCCAGGTCTTCCTTGGTTATCTAAGCCTCTGATTCCTCTATTAGACATTTCATCCCTGATATACATCAAGCGACTTTTACTTTTTAGACTGACACCTAACTGACCTACTTGGTACACGTTTTCTCTTACAATGCTCTCTACCTTTCAGGAAACTTTTCTTCTCCTTCTCTTTGAATTAAAGATTTCTGTCAGGATGCCTGGGTGGCTCAGCAGTTGGGCACCTGCCTTTGGCCCAGGGCGAGATCCTGGGGTCCTCTGGGATCAAGTCCCACATCGGGCTCCCTGCGTGGAGCCTGTTTCTGTCTCTGCCCGTGTTTCTGCCTCTCTCTCTGTCTCTCATGAATAAATAAATAAAATCTTTAATAAAAATATAGCAAAATAAAGACTTCCTTTCTTCTTCCTCATGTCCTGCTTTTCTACTTACTTCTCTTCCTTTCTTTCTTTTTCCTTTCTCTCTTCTATCTCTCTGTGTCTTTAAGTCTCTCTTAAGAGAGAGAGACTTAAAGTCTCTCTTTAAGTGTCTTAAGTCCTCTTTTTTCTCTGTATTTCTGCCTCTGTTTTTTCTTGCTTCCTTTTTCCTTCCTTCTTCCCTTCTCTTCCTTTCTTCTTTCCTTCCATTCCTCTTTCCAGCTTCCTCTTCAAATACTTTTTCAGCTGCTACCTTCTTTCTGCATATCTATTATTGTGTAACAAACCTCCTATAAAAAGTCCTCCTATATAGAGTCAACACTTATAAAACAATGGCTATTTCATCTTATGCATGGATTTTATAGGGCAGGAATTTGGACAGGGCACAGAGGGATTATTTGTCTCTTACCACTATTAGTAGAGCCTCATATGGGAAGACTCAAATATCTGAACAATTGAAAACTTCCTTACTCAAATGTCTGGTATCAGCTGGGCCCTCTCCATGTATCTTAAATTTTCTTACATCATGGCTGGTGGGTTTTGAGAAAGAACATCCCAGGAATGAGTCAAGAGGCTGAATATTCCAAGAGAAGTAGGAGGAAGCTTGCATTTTTTTATTACTTAGCTTCAGAACTCATATAGTATCACTTTTTCTGTACTTTCTTGGTTAAGCAGACACAAGTCTGTGTAGATTTAAGATGTGGGGACAATGGACCCATTTCTTGATGAAGAGGAATCAAAGACTTATGGAGCCATATTTTAAAACTGTTCTACATATATACCAAGTCCCAGTGAGATGCTATGCTTTAAAAAAGATGAATAATAGTCTGTATCTTTGTTTCCTCAGGGTGCTTCGTTTGTTACCATTCAACAAAAACTTTGTTAACATTTTGAACATGTTCAGCTATTACTGAAACCGGTAATTTATAAAATTAAGCTGGGTGAATGGCAGTAGTGCAGAGTAATGCCATCATTGGACACTGTGAATGCAAGATTGAAGAATTAGCAGCCACTTCAGATGTAAGGCCAGGTGCAGAGTTGACTCTGGATGCTGCAGTCAGGAAAAATGCAGCCATTTCCCCTGTATGTTCCTGGAGGGACGAGCCTCGGCTACTCAGGGAGTGCCTTCTCTATGTGGGCTCCACCTCCAGGGCGATGGTCTTTATGGTCTGGACTATTGACTAAGTGCATTAATATGTTACAATAATCATTTTTTTTGTGTAGTTGTACATCCATGTAGATTTTTCTTATAGCGTGCATCTTATTATATATTGCATTGTTGTTTTTATATCTAGCATATTTTTCTTATTAGTACTTTCAGGGAATTTAAGTGAATTTTGTACATTTAATAGTAGCTTTTACAGTGTCATGTGCCTAGTATGATTTTCACAGACGTTAATTGAATTGGATTTTCTCTGCATATAATAAGAATTTTCAATGTTTAATGTTTCATGGAAATGGCTCTAAATGGTTCATAAAATGTTGATCAGTATCAAATTTTTCAGTTATAGTTAGTGACTCTTGTAGAAATTGTGCAGTTTATTGCAAATCCATTTCTTCAACAAGACATAGTGAGCCCTGTGTAAGACCATGCTAGCCACAGGGATAAACTAAAACCTTGGCAGACACAGATCCTGCCTTCCCAGAGCATATGATGTGAAGGGAGGGACAGATAAGGAACGTGCAATTATCTTAAAATGCTAAATCGGTAAAGTTCAGGAATATTGGAAACAAAAGCAATGTGGCAAGTAGCTTGAACACAGCAAAATTCCGTGGGTAAATGGTATGAAACTGGGGTAGGAGGAATCAGTAGGATTCAAGGACTCAGGACAAAGCATTCCCAACAGAATAAACAACTTTTATCCTGAGTCACACGGAGCCGAAGAGCTCATATAACTTTTGAGTTCAGTAAGGAACTGGGAAACAGGAATGCGACATCAATAGACAAGGTTTAAGAGGGTAACACTAAATTTATAATATAAGCTAAGTTTGATTTTTCTTTTTAGGGAAATGGAAAATCCTTGATGGATTTTAAGCAGTGAGCCAGCAGAATCAGAATCATGTTTAGGACCATAGAACAGGTAATGAGAAGCAACCTGCAGGAATAACTATTAAGGCCAAGAAGGGATGGTGACCTGATTTTTGGAAGCAATAATGAAGTTGGAGAAAGCTGAATTGGTCTAAAAAATATTCACAATGTAAAATCAACAGAACCTGGTGATTGAATCTGTGGAGCAAGCAAGTAAATTAGAGAAAAGAATCAAGGAAGACCCCAACAGTTTTCTAATTTGAACAACTCAACATATGGCAGTGTCATTCACTGAGAATCAGTATTGGAAGAAGAAATTATGAGGGGGAAGTGGTTCAATGGTAGATAAAACACTGGGACCCCAAAGTGGTCCACATCCTGCTTGCCAGAAAGGACTTTGCAGACGTGATTAAATTCAGGACCTTAAGATAAAGAGATCGCCTGGACAGTACAGTTAGGCCCTACGTAATCATAAGAAGAAAGAGGCATGGAAACTCGGAGTCTGAGAAGGAGATACAGAAGCAGAAGTTGGAGTGACGTGAGAAAAAGCTGAGGCTGGGAAAGGTGAGGAAATAAATTTTCTCCCACAATCCCAGAAAGAACACAGCTTTGCTGACATGTTGATTTTAGGACTTTTGACCTCCAGAATTGTAAAAGGATACATTTGTGTCATTTTAGGCTACTGCATTTGTGATCATTTGTTACAAGAGCCTCAGAGACAGAGAAGTGACACAGCCATGAGTTTTAAGGTCTGTGGGACATTGGAGTCACAGGGCTGGTAAGCAATTGGACAGACATGTCTGAGGCTTAGGAGATAGGGTGGACCTGGGCACTGAGAACGGAGAAGCACCAACGTTGAGCTGGAAATGGGAGCAAGGTGCTTGAAAGAGAACACATGCATGGGAATGTGGGATCAAAAGGGAAGAGTTCCCCAAATAGAATCTAGGACAACCCTAACCTTTAAGAATGTATAACAACAAAGGAAACTGGTAAGTAGCCTGAACAGTAGAAGGAGGCTAAGGAGAGTAAGGGTCAGGAAAAACTGAGGGAAGAAAATATTTTAACTATGGGGTTTGGTCACTAGTGTCAGATACTACTAAGAGAAATTAACTAAAACAAGTTTAAGTAATATACGTATTGAAAAGTGACAACTAGATGGGAAAGAACCACGAGGGGAGAAGCTGTAGAAGAAAGAAAGAGAAAATGCCCAAATTCCAAGTCCCTTAGAGAAGAGAAGCGTGCTGTACCTACAGGGAGATGGAGAGGCAGTGACTACCCTAGGCAGGAGGAGAGGTGCCTTTCTCTGGGATGGAAGAAGATGTGGAGATAGTAGCAAAGTGGAATGCAGAACAATGCCCTAGAAATGGTAGAAAAATCATTCCTCTATCTGCTCTGATACTGGTAATGATGGCTCCCGATTGTATCAAGTTTGGTACATGTAATAATGAGTAAGTGATTTATGGTGTTTTCTAACTTACATATTCAAGAAAAAACATGCTAATTTGAACAAAAATTGACAAGATAGGCAGAAGTCTCCAAAAAAATAGGACAGTTTAAATTACTTAAATGGATTTGAGATGAGGTTAACAGTGCCATAAAAATTTATAATCCAGAAAACCAAACCAAACCAAAATAAAACAAAACCAGAGTTATGCTAATAGTAATGGAAAAAATGGCTTAAACAAGGACATAACTCTGGTGGGCTAGTCAATGATAAAAGGTGTAGTTCAAAACCAATGAGAAAAGTTAAGGTCATGTTCGAAACAATTGAGAGTATTCAATTTAATCAAAACCTTTCCCAATATATATTAATTGCCTACTATCTGCCAATAGCTGCCAAATAAGGAAGCGTAAAATATTAGGAAAGAGAGGATATGAGTGCTATAGTATTTATTATTTAGCCCCCACTAAATTGTGATTGACTGTATAACAACATCCTCACCACATCCTTATCTTGGTAATGCAAATTTTAAGACTTGGTTTAAATGATGGGATGTTTTATTTATTGAGCTATAAACCAAAAGGAATTATGCTACAAAAACAGAAAGACACACACACACACACGTGCACACTAGCTTAAATTACCTTAAAGACAGGTAGTCAAATGGCTGCAACAGATGCAATTTTATTTATGTGCAGCAAGCTAAGAGAGCATGTGTATGTATGAAAGTGTACGGATGTATCTAGATAGATCAATAGACAGAGATATAAATATGAAGGTATGTGCATGACCTATATGGTATACATTGGTATAATCAGAGTTTCTCTTATAAAACTAACCTTTTCTAAATATTTTATTTGATCAATCCATCCACATATATAAGTATTACATAAAAGAGAGACCAACCTGTGAAATATACTGTCAAGCATCAGAGATTAAATTGGTTTGTTCTGTAATTCTGGTAAAGTGCACACAGGAGAAATGATATGGAAGTGTTCAGGGAGGTGAATGATAATGGGAGGGTCCTGGCAGTTTGCTCTGGAAAGCAGTGAAGCAAAGCTAAAGGGAAGATTCAGATGCTCTCTAGCATAAAAAAATAAAAGAAAGTAATCAAAAGTTGAATTTTTTTCCCTGGCAAAATAGGCAGTTTCACTGAATCTTTCCTGAAATAATTATAAGTTGGAAATAGATGAACTTGAATCATGATAATCAATGGAAGGGAATTAAAAGTGTCATCCTGATGACCAACAAAGATGAGAAGATACAATGCATGAATTTAGCTACTTTTAGAGACTGGATGAAAGCTCATGATCTGAATAAAACAACAACAACAACAACAACAACAACAACAACAACGAATTACCCTAAAATGAGAACTTGTTATATTTGCTGGTATAAATATGCATTCAATACAAATATAAACGCATTTATTTTTTTAAAAGATTTTATTTATTTATTCATGAGAGACAGATAGAGATGCAGAGACACAGGCAGAAAGAGAAGCAGACTCCCTGTGGGGAGCCCGATGTGAAACTTGATTCCAGGACCCTGGGATCATGGCCTGAACCAAAGGCAGACACTCAACCACTGAGCCACGCAGGCGCCCATATGAAGACTTTTCTATAAAAGTTGATAATGTCTTTCAGTTCTTCAGTGATGTTGTAAATACAATAGAGCTCTTTTCCTTATGGTTAATATTGTATAATCAGAACACTTGAAAAGGAATTTTATTCTTGATTTACAAATTCTCCCCACACAAAGCATTCAAATAAAATAAACTTGATTATGCAGGCAATCTTGGAATTCTATTTAGGAAATGACATGAGAAATTTATTTTGTCAATTTTTATGGAGTGCCTTTCCTGACAATTTCTCCTAAGATTTTAAAACTGTTAAAGAACAAAAGTTCCCGTCAGCTTTAACTGACTATCGCACCAATGGCTGTTTGCACAGGAAGAAGAAATGAGTGAGAGGGAAATTGTTAGGAGTGCTATCCTTATAATCAAATGTGACTTTGAAAAAAAGACTCAGAAAGTAACCCTTATCCTTGGGAAATAATGACCACTTTACCTGAGTGGACTAATGCCTGGAAGGAAGCCTTTGGATAATGAGCTCTACTGGAGGAGTATCTGCTCGACTCTTATCAAGGAGGCAGATGATGAGATAGGAGCCAAAACCTGGTTGAATATAAGTTCTGTACTCAAAACTAGGTCAGATATATTGTTTCCATTTAAAATAAGAAGAGGAGCTCAAGAACCAGAAATTTTCTGGGAGAATGCTTAGAAATGTACAGCAAGTAGACGCATTCCTGATGAATCTTGCAGTACCTTTGAAGATGGCCTGCCTTGACTAGCATTAGCAATAGCTGCACAATGATGCACAGACATAGATGTTTTGGGGTTCACTCTTTCAAACCAATCTGAATATTGCTTTTTCTTTTGTGACTATAATAATGGCTATGGTCTGAGAGATATAAGTACTATTACACAGACTTGTGTCCTGGGTTAGCAAGTGTTAAACAATGAGAGGTATATATTTATAATGAGAGGTATATATTTAAGAATGCTACATGCTCCTATCTCACCTTTCCACTCCATGGTGTGGAATGGTTTGTTCTTAATTATTTGAATGCAAGCCTTGAAGGATCAGAATTCTTTCTTCTAAGTTTTTTTTCCACACTAAATTCACCACATACTTTCCATTTAAAATATTTTTCATTTATCTGGGCTTAAAAATTATGAATAGTTTGCTTGGGTGTGAACAGTTATTACTCTGTAGACTAATTAGGACGGCCATCTTTCTCTTTCCTAAATGAGTTTAGAGAAAAAGAAGATCCATAGTGACAAATACAAATTTGAAGATAGTTCAAGTTAAAGTAAAGGCATTATTGGAAACGATGTCACTGAAAGGAGCATCGCTTAGAAATAGAATCTCATTTAAGTCTGTCTTTGTGGCTATGGCACTTGCACGCATTCTATAATGGCATCTCTTTTTATTTTCCTGTAACATTCATTAAGATTTGTTTAAATAAAGCATTCTCTACTCTCTCAACTCAATTGTTATGAAGAACACATTCAATTGCTAATGCTTGCATTACCTCTTAGGATTCCATTGCTCAAGAGCAGAAAGTCTAACAGGGCTTGAAAAGTTTTAGGCATATATTGCTCTTTCTCAGTGTTTTGATGGCAGTATAGGTAGCATCCTATACAACATGAATTGCTAAAGATTGCAAATTTATTTTAAAGCTGGAGTGAAAGAAACTAAGAGGATCCATGGAAGAATTTTTTAACAAAAAATACAAACTTTTATGAGATCGATATGATTATGGACTAGTGATCATAATAATAGTAATAATAATATCCACATTGAGCATTTACATCAACAGAATGAGTTAAACATTCACAAAAGAAATATATGAGAATGTAAGCCTGGATGGTTTCTTTGAACTGAAATTGGGCAAATGTGTTCTAACATCTTGCCTCAGTGTTGAAAGCAGCAGGGCCAACTACATGCTGGAGAAAAGTATTTCACTATTTTCCCACAGACAGCCTTCACGAGGGCACTATCAAAGCCAGACTCGATACTGTGTGGTCAGGCTTTAAAAGCACCATTGCAACATGACAAAAATTCTTTCATAAATGCCAAATGTACCATGGTTTAACCACTTACTAAGTGGCCTTCTGAAGTATAATGCAACATTAATCATATCAAACAGAGAAAAGAATTCCTAGCTAGACCTGTCCTTTTATGTGTCAATTGAAATACTTGGCTTGATTTAATTAGTCTCAGTTGCTTTTGATGGAAGGCTAGGGACATCGTGAGGAAGTTGCCTGGTACATTATTAATTCTCTACATCTTTATTGTAGTGCCAACCCTATTTATCCCCAATTCGAATTCTCCACATCCCCTTCCCTGGGAGTGACAGCTGTTATGGCTGCTGTGGCCATTTTTTTTTCTTTCCTGACTGAAAGGGCAAGCAGCAGCTGCCGATCTTTCCAATGCAGAGAAAAGGATTGGTCTGCAGAGGCACTCTAATAGCTGAGCGTGTCCCTCTCAGTGTGTCAAGTGTCTCTCCTTCAGGAAGTGATCAAGTTCTGATCACTCAAGAAGCTGGGACTTTGAGATTGTTCTTTGACTTGACAACCTAAAATCCCTGTCTGCTTCCCTGGATGAGCCAGTAATGACCTATTTCTAAAGTCAAAATATTGACTGTTGCTTACACATTCAATCACAGGTTGTCACGTTTGAGCAACAGTGTTTTCCTCCCAGAATTCTGAGGATGCCCATGCCCATTGATGTTCTACTTTATTTCATTCCTGCATATATTCATGGTGTGTGTGTCTATACAAATTTAGAGAATGATCCCTTTCACGTAACCATGATGGATCAAGATACTACATGACACTCTCAGACCTAGAATAATAATTTTTCTTCCAGTTCCAATAAAAATCAGTGATTTTCTTATATAAGTGAAGTTTTCATGCTTCTCACATTTTTTATTTTATTGACTTCCAGCTCCAGATTTCTCTTTTATTGAGGAACCCTCCCCATCAATTGCAAGCTGTCAACCAGGTTTACAAAATATTGCCTCCCTTCCATCACTGAGTCCCATTCAATTAAATATATCATACAGAAACCTCAGAACTAGGAAGAACAACCATGGAAAAATAACACAGAGACAGATTTTTTTTTTGACCCACCTTAAGGGTTAATCCAAACGAGCTAGATTAAAATGACTGCTGCTGAGACATGTCTTTTCAAAAATAATCTCTCCAACTGGAAGAATATAATTCACACTTTTGTCAGAATTGCACTTAAATATTTATTTTGTCAAAATGTATGATTCAAAGTTTGGTAGTGCTTTCTTAAAATATGTTTTATCATTATTTCCAAACATTCTGAAGTGGCACTCATTGAGTTTATTTACATAATTCCTTACACCATAAATTATTGTGGAAGTCTTTTGAATCCTCATATGAAAGCTGAGTGAACCAAGCCCCATACGATTCAAATAACTTGTTCATGTGAGGTGCAGAGGTGGAATTTTTATCCATAGTTTTGACTAAGAATAATACTTTTTCCCCTTTATACTCTAACGTCTTTGTTTGATCTTGTTTGGGCAGTATTTTTTGTGATGTTTCTTTAAATAATCATGAAGAGAAATTAGTTTCCAGAGTGGGTTTTGTTGTGGCTCCAGGCTTATAATGTTTTGTATATTTTTTCCCAAAAATGTAAAGTTTGATTGCCCAGCTTTAAGATTTCCCCATTAAACATTTGGAGAAATAGGTTAAGTATCATACTGAGGAGTTTGACACCTATGCCACATAAGGAAAAATTATAAGGTTGTGATATTTTATTGATAGAATGAAAGACAAAGATACATGATTTTTGTTACAAATATTTGAAGAGGCATAATTTATAAGACAGGTGTGTTTTGTTTCTCTCAAAGGAAAAACAGGACTATTGTCCTGGAGAAACAATAAGAAATGGATCTACATGCAAATATTTATATAGATGTAAATGATAGGTGGGTAGAAATGGATAATTTTGCTACTAAATGGAGAGATAGTTAGATAAATAGGTATTACAGGAAATTTTCAAGCAGGAGACTCATAAAGGGATTTTACCACTTTCTCTTTTTTTTTTTAAAGGCAAATCACCCATATCTGAGTTCATTAGAGTGAAGAATTAAAATACTTCTTCAGGGAAGGGGAGCAACTATTGGTGAACAATTTTGTTTATGAGAAATTCTAACCATAGTCATTAAAGAATCTTCTTTTTAAGCTTTTCTCATATTCCTTTTCTTTGGTTACCAATGTTACTGGCTTTTTCATATTAGTTTTCTTCACATGCTTTGAATTTTTGATTTTCAGATTCATCTAAGTTTTTGATTTGTTTTTCTCTGAGCTTATTGCTGGGAACTATAATGACCAAGCCATAATTATCAAGTTTTCTAGCTTTGCCTACAGGTGCTGCTAGAGACTATGGTCAAATGCCAGAAGCCACAAACTCCAGATAAGCCTCCATGACCCAGTTTTCAACCTGTTTGATCCAGTTCAGATTCTATGCAGACTCTCTGGATGATCTTGGGATCATTACCATCTAATTGTAATAGCAAAACACATCTACCAGTGCCAGGACAGATTCTACTGTGAGCATTGAAGGGAAGAAAAGAGGTGGCACTCGGATTCAGTATGTGATGACCATCACCAATAAGACGCTGATGTGACTATGTAAATATTTTATCATCTGGGGTGTATTCCTGGAAGTGAAGTTAATGAGCTCTAGGAAACACTATATTTAACTTGGTTTTCATTAAGTCTTATCAGATTTATTTCCAGAATATTTCTATCCACAGTGTGGGAAGCATATACCTGCCCTTATTATAACACTTGAATTACCTTTTTTTTTTTTTTCTTTTTGCCAAGTTTAGTGGATGCAGACTTGTATCTCACATGTATTTTTATTTGTTTTCTCTGGAAAGCATTGAAATTGTCCTATTCCTTTTCTTTTTCCATGTTTATATTGGATTTTGATACATTTCTGACATTTTTCTGGAGTCCCACTTATACTCCAAATGTCAATGTTTTTACTTTAGGACTTTGCAATTATCTTCTCCAACTATATATCTCATTTGTATCTAATATTGTCTTTCATTAGGCACAAAGTTTTATTTGGTGTAGTCAAATACATATATTTGACTGTATATTTTGTGTGTTTGTTATTAGGATTTAATCTTAAAAAGTCCTTTTCTATCAGAAGGTCACAGAAGTATTCTGAAATTTCTTCTATCACCCATATTTTTTTTCATGCATTTTTTCCTCCTACATTTAAAGCTTTAATCCACCTGTATTCTATGTCTGTGAAGATGCCCTGTGGGGTTTTTTTCTCCATAAAAACAAAATAAAACAATGTAAACTAAGCAACTTTCAATTTCCAATTTCTCGTTATAGTTCTGTCAGCTTTTTTCTTGATATTTTTTGAAGCTATGTTGTTAGGTTTTGATCATTTTTATTTTACCATTACTTTGCATTATCTTGTGAGCACCTGTGCATGTGTGTGTGTGTACATGTGTATGTGTGTGTATGTGTATATATATTGTTTCTTTTCTGATATTGAAATGCTTACTTCACGTGTTTGGTTCATAACTGTGAGGTATACTGGCTTTTTAAACTTAAATTTCAACTTTAATACCATTTTAATTCTAGTCTATCACATGTACTTAATGTGTAGTAGGTTACTGGTATTATTCAGTGTGATAGTTTACTGCTTTTAATTGGTGAATTTAAAATTTTTAATTTAGGGATCCCTGGGTGGCGCAGTGGTTTGGCGCCTGCCTTTGGCCCAGGGCGCCATCCTGGAGACCTGGGATCGAATCCCACGTTGGGCTCCCAGTGCATGGAGCCTGCTTCTCCCTCTGCCTATGTCTCTGCCATTCTCTCTCTCTCTCTCTATCATAAAAAAATTAATTTAGTTTTATTATTGTCATATTAAGCCTTTTGCCATATATAAGTTTTCCCTTTTTTCCTTTCTTGCATATCTTTTGTTGGTTCTTTGTTGCCATGGAAGCTATGCATTCCAATCGTAGTGTTATATAGAATAAGTCTCATAAACATGTTATTATTTTTTGTTTTCAACTTCTTAAGCTTGACAATATTTAGATCTTTGTCCAAATAAGACTTATCTATACCCTCATTCCCTTCACATTTCCTCCAGGATACCCACCTTCCACTACTCCCTCTGTGCATGTATCATTTATAATTTTACATTGTTTGGATTTACTTTAGTGGTGTGGTTTGTGTTGATTTATAAAATAATGGTATATTTTATTAAATTACCACACACTTTTAGCAAATCTCTAGATTTGTTTATGTTTATCCCAGAGTGTTTTTAAAGATGGTCTGTGAGTGCCAAACCTTCTTAAGCTTTGTATTCTCATATATGTGTATAGACTGATATATTCCAATGTCAATTTACCTAGATCTAATGTTCAAAGTTTCTTTCCTCTAAATACCTTTAAAAACCACTCCATTTTCTCTTTTGCACTAGTCTTGCTCTTGAGGTGTTTGTTGCTATTTATTTGTTTTTCTTTTTAGCAATCTACTCAACTTAAAAATTTTCTCTTTGTCTTTAGTGTTCTTGCATTTTTTATGGTAATATGTCTAGACTCCATCTAGATTGTTGAACTCTCTTGGTATTCTAGTTTTTACCCTTCTCAATTAGCTAGTTATCTCATTTTAAAGGAATGCTAGCTACATTGTCTGGTAATGTATAATTAACTTGAAAAGCTCCAACTCAAGTCCAAGCAGACACACCTTTTAGTAGATTTAGAATGTAGGAGTTAGACGTGGATGCAGTATAAGGTAGGGAGCATTTACTATATTCCATTTGTCTTTCCCAAGGCATTATATTCTTTAACAATTTTCTCTTAAGGTATAATTTTTCAGCCCTAATTTTTGGAAAGAGTGGAAGATAGCACAGGAAATGTCGGGACTTGCTACTTTGATTTGATTACTTATCAGTTGTTCATCATTCCAGCTGTGCTTGTTATGTCTTAACTATGGTGCTACTGGGTTAGTGTCATAATTTTTTGACTCTTGTTGTGAATGAGGGAAGAGAAACAATGATCTACTCATGATAGTATGCAGTGGGGGCAAAACAGGACAACCTAATTGCTGTCCCACAATCCATTTTTCTTCTGGAGTATTAAGACCTTCTGTTCCAGAAGACTGTAGCACAACTCCGTCTAACACACACACACACCCACCCACACACACACCCCTTTTCTCTCTTAATAGTTCTCACAGTTTTAAATTTTGTTTTATCAATGTTACCAATTTCTACACCTTCAAGGCTGGGCCAGGTCGGAGTGAGGAAACAGGAGTTTATCATCTTTCCAAAGTCTAAAATTGTGCCACCTCAATCTGGCAAATTATATGTTGAGGATGTCCTTTGGGAGCCAAGTAGGTATTAGAGATTTTATAATGTGAATCTCATATTTTTCAATATAGATCCAATTTGCTTAAGCAAACCAAATGAATGAAAATTGTGATTTATGCATCAGTTAAATTAGTGAGTGATTATTTGTCTTGCAAAACAATTTGCCGTGAAATTCTTCTAAATAGCAAACTTCCCTAGTGCATTTGAATGTGATATGATTCATAAATTTCAGCTTATATCTAGTCCTTGGGAATACAGGTTTGAGAAAGCACTTCGGGGAGCTTAGATTTTTGCCTAATCAGGCACAGAATGAATGATTCATACCTTCATTCCTTTCTTTCTCTGCCCCTTTATTCTTCATCCAGTTTGCCGTTCCTGTGGTTGAGCTAGGTGCAATGCTAGTGGGCCAGTCCAAACCTGCCCTTCCACCCTTGTATTGTGAGGCTCCTCCTGGAATTCTGCTCACCACATTTCTGCTCTGCCAGCTTAGAGCTGCCTCTGTGTTGGGCTAAGCTAATATGGGATTCCAGAGGGAGACTGGAGAGCTGAAGGAAAAAAAAACCCAGGTAGCTATAAGCTCCTCTGAGATCTGGACCCACGGGTCTCCATCCCCTATACTAAGCTTGGAGATGCTTCAGCCAAACATCTCTTCATCCTTAGAGATCTGAGTGTCAGCTGCTGTTTGAGCACTTCTCCACCTCCTAAGTTGAAGTCATCAACCTCTTCCCCTTGGAAGATAGCTGCTTTTGCAGTTACTACCTCCCTGATATGGTAATGTTTGCTTTCTACACTTTCAGTTCTTCAGTAACATGATTAAAATAGCCGTTGGCCTGTATTTTTCTGACTGGAACTGGACAGATACAATATTCAACATGTTTTCCATTTTTAAAATATTTGCCACATCAGACTTTGTGCTGGTCACTGTTAATGATGGTCAAGTCCTTCATGTCCTGTGCATTAAGGCTTTTAGGAAATATTAATTATATGTTCATGAACTTTTATTGTTTCTTTTGCATTTGTATTTGTATAGTTTATTTTGTATTTTTATGTTTGTGGGGCTAGGCTATAGGAGACAATTAATATGATCACACAATGGAAATAGGATCCCTTGACATGCATATAATGATCTACAGATTTAAAAGTAACTGCAGGGATCCCTGGGTGGCGCAGCGGTTTAGCGCCTGCCTTTGGCCCAGGGCGTGATCCTGGAGACCCGGGATCGAATCCCATGTCAGGCTCCCGGTGCATGGAGCCTGCTTCTCCCTCTGCCTATGTCTCTGCCTCTCTCTGTCTCTGTCTCTGTCTCTCTCTCTCTATGACTCATAAATAAATAAAAAAAATTGAAAAAAAAAATATACATTATGCTGTGTGAAATTTCAGGGCAGTAACTATCCCCATTTTATGGATAACACAGCTTGAGATTCAGAGATGTTTTCTACAGACTTTCTCTTTTGAACCTCAAGTCCTTGTTTGCTGCAAGAATTTTTAAAAAAAATCTTTAAGCTTTTAAAATGCAAAAGCAACATAAGATTAAGTTCACATGTATTGTCAAACTCTAGAATTTTTCATTCTTCTACAACATGGGAAAATAGTGGCTATATATTTTAAAAAGTATATATGAACACGTTTGTGTCAAGATATTAAGATAATTTTGATGAGTCAATGTTTTATGCATGTAATACAAAATGACTCAGGAAAATATGGCAAATTCCAGCTCTGAAAAAAAAAAAAAAAAAAAAAAAACAAAACAAACCAAAAACCAAAAACCAAAAAACCAAAACCATGGATCCCAGACTAGGGCAAGACCATAATCTATTTGTCTTCCATTGATGACCCATTCTCTTTAATTCAACTGTAATACTAGTATCTGGGGCTTCCTCATAATGCAAGAAGAATAAAACTTGACAGTCACTTGCAGCCCATAAAAACTTCTACTTTCTAGGCTCACACCCAAAAAGTAATTTTGGTTGTATGTGGGTGTGACAAAACCTCTTAAGTGTAAAAAAAAAAAAAAAAAAATCAGAACTTTTCTCCAAAATTCTTTAGTGAAATTGATTCTCCAGGATGATGCAACAGATTTATATCTTTGGCTATCATTTTCCTCTAATATATTGCTGCACAGGTCTTGGTAGGACCCCAGATTAAAAATTATAGCTTTAAAACATTTTTCAAAATCAGGTCTCAGAAACATTACAAGAAGCCATATTGTTCATTTATCCCAAAATTATTTCAAAGAGCTACTTTATAGTTTTAATAGGAATAAATGCAGTAGGAGTAAGGCTCAGGATGTTCCTAGCACTAGGTTTTCTTTTTAAGTAATTTTTTGATTGTGCAAGATTCTTTTATGAACTAAACATCTCTAAATATACTGCAATGTTTTCTTTGTGTTTCTCTAGGTAGTGACTCAGGGTGTCTGGGCCAAATAGAGCATTAGAGTACTCAGAGGACATTTGAAACACTTTACCTTACTTGCTCTTTTGAAAGTAGCTTTTGAAATGACATTGACTAAATATGGAGGATTAAGAAGGAGAGAATAAGCCACTGTTAACCTTCCTTTGTCTCAGATTATATTCTTTAAGTGATCTCTTTTTTAAATTGGTCCAAGAGTCTCAATATTCTACATAAAGCTGGTTTTTTACTTTCCCATCCTCCTTTGCTGTTTTGAATATATGTTCTACTCATTGTTTAAGCCAGAATCTGATTTCAAAGTAGGACATTGCTTTGACATAAATTACAGCATGCTAGAGTGCTTAATCTTCTCAGTCTGATTTTATTGCTGCCCTGTATAAATAACACATAATAATTCTGTTTTATTAATATAGTGATCCATCTTTATTGCCCTGTGCTTGTTAATGAAGATTGAAAATGAAGGTCCCTAACTATAAATTAGAAGTGTTTAAACAACTGACAAAAATTATTCAAGTTTTCAAGTATTAGATTAAGCTTTCTTTTATTGGATATATTTACACATAGAGTTCTGAATCCTCTTTGATGTTTTTCTTGTTTGGAGAAGATTATGTTCAGTCATATGCCTAGGTCTGCTTAAAAATAAGCTATTCATTTATTAGGCTAATTGATCAATTGGCACATATTAAATTCGAGGAAAGGGTGTAAGGTGAGCTCTGTTGAGCTACTAGGATTCCATTAATCCTATTTCATGGGTCAAGAAAACTTCAAACTGAACCACTGGGCCTGGAGAATAATCAAGAGTTTGAGTAGGCCTATTAAGGTCAGCAGTGAAGATAGAAAAATCAAGATTTGTGAAACATTTCCTCCTTCATTCATTGTTACCTTTTACCTTCTTGTATGTACTTTACAGTGACAGTGCACTACTTACATTATTTGGAATGTCTCAAATTTTCTTTTACCTCATGTTTTTTTGTATGTGCCCTTACCTTTGACTGCAATATTCTCCAGTGGCCATCCTCTGCTAAGCACTACCTGTCCTGGGAGCCTTAGCTTGCTTTCCGGGGCTTTTTCAAATCTCAGCTCACATGGCCTTTCCTCTAGGCTTTCTATCCAGCTCCCAAGACTAAAATAGGTTCCCTTCTTTGTCATCCTATAGTATCGTGTTCTTGCCCCTCTTACTATGCTCATCAGTAAGTTTGCTTATATGTTACTTTACTTGCCTGAATTCTCCATTATAATGTAGGTTTCTTGAGGGCAGGGATGGATGGAATCTTATTCTGGGGTGCATTCCAGGTAGTTATCATGCTATCTTAAACATAATAGATATTGAGTACTTATTTTTTTTATTTCATTGATATTAGCAGGTAGGAAAAAGGTGCAATAAGTCCAAAATGTGGAGCCCATGAGGCAGGACACAGTGGTGGTTTTATAGAGGTTACAGTGGTTAAAAATACAGATTCTAGAGCCAGATGGCCTGGGTTTGATTTTCAGCCCTGCTATATACTTAGTCTATGGCTTTGGGCAAGTTACATAACCTTCCGTGTCTTAGTTTCTTCATCTGTAACACAGGGAGAGTATAGGGATCGAACTCATACATTTTTATTATATTTTAAAGAGTTAGTGTGGATACAGAAGACTTACTAGAGCCTAGTAAGTTTAAGGCTGGATTGCCAAGTGAAGAATTAGAAAGAGTTAGGGAGTCTGAGTGCAAGGTTTCCGACCACAGCATCCAGGGAGCGGGAGATTCTCCAGGGTCCTGGCTATAGGTTCTGCTTCTCTTCTTCCTGACAAGTCTCAAATCCCAGGACATCTAGTTTCATTACTAACACCTACAGCAATATCCTTACAAGATTGTCCTCCAACTTTCAGAACCACCTGATTGGCTTGTTAAAAATATAGATGTCAAGTCCTCACTACAGAATCCTTGCAGATAAGGCCTTGAGGACTTGTATGTAAACCCCATCCTGGATGATCATGATGCCTGAAGAGAGCTGCACAGAGGTTCACAGAGATGGGCGAGTGAGGTTTGAAGAAGACTCCCTGCTGATCCAGAAATGCTTTCAGTTGCTCTACAGCTCAATCATAATGTTTATAGCTTTAGTAAGACTTGTTTGCTTTATTCCTTGTGTTTTGATCTTTGCAAAAATAGAAGATACAATCAATGTTCTCAGGGGCGCCTGGGTGGTTCAGTGGTTGAGCATCTGCCTTTGACTTGGGTCATGATCCAGGGTCCTGGGATCGAGTCCCACATCGGTCTCCTTACAGGAAGCCTGCTTCTCCCTCTGCCTGTGTCTCTGCCCCTCTCTCTCTGTGTCTCTCATGAATTGATAAATAAAATCTTAAAAAAAAATAATCAACATCCTCAGGTACCTTATGGTATAGTTAATGAAGAGATGAGTGCCAAACACATTAAACAGTTAGATAGAAATTACAAACCAAAGTTTGTAAAAAGTTACAAGCCAAAAATTACCAAGTAAAGTTTTGATATTGACTTTAAGTGCAATGTAAAAGAGAAGGGCTAGGTAGGCTCAAGCAATCTGGAAAGATTTTGGAAAATGAAGTGGCCACGAAACATAAGTAGGAATTGGGTAGGTAGAGAGTGGTAGGGGGATATATAGAGAGCACTAAGACAGGGATAGGAATGTCTCTAAAGAAACAGAGATGGGCTTGAGGATGGAACATTTGCAGGGGCTGAAAGAGCCAAGACTTACATTTTTTACGTTAAGCAACAGAAAGCAGTCGGAATCAAGACACACAGCATTATGTCCAGTGACTCTGTAATCTTAAATAAAAAAATGAGAATTCAGAATTTGATCAAATTATAGAGAATCATTGGGGGAAGTTTTCTTCAGGAATTGAAAAAATGAAAACTGGAGTCTAGGCAGATTGTGTCACTTTAGTAACCCCCTCCCCCACTTGTAATATAAATATGATGTGCTTCCCTGGAGTGTGTCAAAACATGTTGGAGCAAGAGGCATTAGTAATTGTATAAAAATAATAACCTAAAGCAGCTCAAGGTACAGCCAGAGATAGTTGCTTGTGGATTGTGGCTCTGGTGACCCCGCAAGAGAGGAATGCTAGCTGGTGCTTTTGAGGGCTGTGTGTGCTTGTGCACCCCTAGTGGTGGCTCCCTCACCCTCTGTGCCCTCACTGGTAGCTTCCTCACCTTCTGTCATTCTTCCTTTATCTTGAATTGTAGCAGATGTTTGCAGCTGTTTATCTCTAACAACTTGTTTCCTGCTTATAGAATTTGGGGAGTACAACAACCTTCTTTCATTTCATCCAGTCTTTTTCGGTCCCAGATGGAAATGTTTCTGCTGGTATAACATTCTCAAAATCATCTGGGGCCTCCCTTGTAGGTCAAGGTGATCCAAGCATTAGACAAAAATGATCGTCCACAGACCCTTGGGTAACTCCAGCCCTATACTTGGCTTCTGCTGAGATGGATGATTGGATCCAAAAATCACATACCTAATCTCTTTAACAAAACAAACAAACAAACCACCACAACAAAAAGGGACCCCTGGGTGGCTCAGTGGTTGAGCATCTGCCTTTGGCTCAGGTCCTGATCCTGGGGTCCTGGGATTGAGTCCTGTGGGTAGTGTGCTTCTCCGTCTGCTTATGTCTCTGCCTCTCTTTCTGTGTCTCTCATGAATCAATAAGTAATAAGTAAAATCTTTAAAAAAAAAAGAAGTTGCTCAGCTGCATCCTTAGTCTCCTGTCTAGAGCATGCTTTCTCAACAATAATTTTCTTGATTTTATCATCCTTGGCAATCTGGGTAGACTGATAATCTCTGAAATCAGAAAGTGTTGGCTCCTTTTTGCTTGATAGTCCCTTCTTCAATGGACTTCTTGCTGCTTGCATTTTAATAAAATCATCAGGGAGAAAGGCCTTATCTTCCACACTTTACTTGGAAATATCCTCACTCAATATCCAAATGTATCACTTACAAATCCTGCTTTCAACACAATTGTAGTATACAATTCAGTCAAGTCCTCTGCCACTTTATGACACGTACCCCCTTTCCTACACTTGTTCGATAACATGTGCCTCATTTCTTTTGGAAACTTCACTTTGAACACCCATACTTTCACTAACAGTCTCGTCAACACGGTCTTGGCTTTTTCTATCACGTGCCTTAGAGTTCTTCCAGTCTCTACTCATTCCCCAATTCCAAAGCTACCTCCATCTTTTAAGGTATTTGTCACAGTAGCTCCCCACTTCCTTTCCTGGTACCAACATCTAAACTAGTCAGGATTCTCTCTCTCTCTCTCTCTCTCTCTCTTTCTCTGTGTGTATATACATGAGAAAAATAT